>NW_009260028.1:5752594-5843906 GCF_000687185.1 Egretta garzetta | reverse complement strand
TAATTAGACACAGTACCTAAGGGAATGTTTGGCCAGTCCCACAAATCACTGTCTAGGATTTAAATCAGGGAAATTACGTAAGCAGACATTTACTTCATATACCTTGTCCCCTCAAATTAAATTTGAACTGAACCTTCAATTTTTGATCAATGTCCACTCAGGTCTTATAAAGAGAGATTTAACTTAAGTATTTCCTGTGAGATTGAACCTCTATTTCTCTGCCTCATCACTGGAAACATAATTTACTTCTTAAAGTTATTCAGCTTTAAAAATTTTTAGAGGCACCATCTTAGATTAACGGGTATTCATGCTTGTGGAAAATGCATATATATGCAAAAGCATTTAGCTGACTAAGTCTTTAAAAAATATTTTTAATTAAAAAACTGAAGACATAGGAAGTATTTACTGCTGAAGAACTTCACCATTAGGTTTCTGGAATTGTGACATTTCGCACAGATCCTTTCTAAGATTAGAATTTACTTTAACAGACTTGTGCTTGTGAGAAGCTTCATTGTAAAATTCCTTATGACTCCTAAATTAAATGCTTAGCTAATCTTGCTTAACACAGAATAATGATGATGGTTCACACATCATGTCATCATCATAGCTGGGTAGTGTCTCCTCACCTTTTGTAAAAGCGGACTAAACTAAGCAAGTTTTGCATTTCCAAAATCTTTGCCAGCTTTGCGAAGTCATTAAACTGTCATTGCAGCATTATTTTTTTCAGTTTTAGTCTTACTTTTGGAAAACAGAATAATTCCAAACATTGATGGGATTTTCATGATGCATAAAGAGCATATGCATGTTGTGTTGCAAAAAATGGGGAAACTTCAAAGCCCTCGATGCCATCAAGGTGTGGAGGAAGGACAAGGAGGAAGAGCAGGAGATGGGGTGTGACAATAAGCAGTGACAGGGACTCATGGAGCTCTGTCCTGAGTCTGCTGTAATCTAGCTTTCTTATCAGGGATACTTCAAAACTATTTTGTCTTCCTTCATGGCACTTTGGGGAAGAGGTGGTTAATGGGGATGTTTCTCACTGCTGGCAGGGTGGGGAGAAATAGCAGTTCCTCTGTCTCATTTATCTGGGGCATTTTCCTCTCCCTACCTCCCCCACGACCATGGCTGATGGTTTTAATTTTTTTTCTGAGACTGTGGGACATTTTGAGGTTGGCATATATCTTTATATGTCTTCCTGTTAAGTATAAAGAATACTGCTGGCAACAGTCATGGTCCTGATTTTTGTCCCATCAGAGCTAAGGGCAGACTGGGTTTCATTGCAGACTGTGCAGGTGACCTGCCCATAGGCTCCTGGTGGCTGGGTTGTGCTGCTGCTGAACTGGTAGAAGATGAGGTGGGTCACATTTCAGTTTTCACTTCTGACTCTAAGTGCTTTCTGGAGATGTTATCTGGCTTTGTGGCCTTGAAAACTATGTTAAACACTGGAATTAACAGAAGCATGGTAATTTTCATCTTAGTTTGGGATAGCAAAAGGGCAGATAACTTCTAGTGGGAAGACAGAAACCACAGTAGTTTCCTCTTAGATGAGCCAATTCTTTTCAGCATTTTTCCATTTTAGGTGCTTCAGTATTAACATTCTCTGCATGGAACTGAATATTAAGATATGAGTAAAATGAAATAAGCAAGCTGTGAAGCTCGTATTAGTTCCATCACTGGAAAGAAGATGAATAAAAAGGTTTTGAGGTGAGCTAAGTCCAACTACAGATTCAGCAAGAGATTTATAAAATTGCTATTAAAAACTACCTTTTTGTTTGGAACTGACTGAAAGTCCATGCTTTGTAACAAAGCTGTGACTCTTTTTTTAGCAAGGTCCTATCTTGCTTTAAGAAGAATGCTTTCTAGAAACCAGGAATTCTGGCCCTGACCAGTCAGATGCATACCAGCTAATGCAGAAAAGCCTGGGATGAAAGGAGGTCATTAGAGATAGCTAAAAAAGAGATACAGGACAGACAAAATCAGATAATATACTGTCACAAAAAGTTTATATTATCAGATTTTTTAAAGAGGAGAATGTATTTAAAGCCACTTTCCAAAACTCAGGAGTAGGCAAGTCTCTCAAAGGTCTTCATTCCAGTACGCTACTAAAATTCTGTATGATCTGTAAAAAGCAGAACAAGTGGATAGGATAAAATTTGTTGGTCACATTGCATTGTCTGGGCAGCCTTTGTCCTGATCTGCAGCAGTGTGTGTCAGAGAGAGCTGCTAGAAAGGTGTAAGAGCAGGGACGCGTACTCTAAAATGGACCTCGATGCACAGAACACTACTGTAGCTACATGTGGACTTTATTCCTAGCGATGTTATTTTAATGTAAAAGCGAATATGGAAAGCATCAGAGAGAGAATAGATATTTCTTACTTACACTTCAACTTCCAGCTACATATCAACATGTTGCGCTATGGGTAGCTGGAAGCAGACAGGATGGTAAACTGTAAGTCAAAGAAATCTACTTGGCCTAGCTACAAACAGGGAAGAGTGTTGTAGCCTTGCCATTCCCTTTTTGGTTTGGGCTTTTTCTTTGTTTGTTTGTTTGGAAGGTTTTTGCATTTTTTCCCCCTAGGTTTTTGAGACTTATAGTTTTTGAGCCTCAGTCTTCAAAGAAAGTGCTTCCTGTAAGAGCAACAGCTATTAATGTGAGTGAGGTATTTTAGCACATTCTGGCAATGATGGGACATTGTGTATCAGTGTTATTTTGCAGCCTTTGATATATATGAAAGCCTGGCATCTGATTATTGTGTAGCCAGTTTACACTAGTCTCCCAGTTTAAAAAAATCCTAGAGATCGATTTGACCCTGATTCCTCGGTGTTACTGAATCTGATTGAAGAAGCCTTTGTTATTGCTAGAGGAACAAAACAGAAATGAGAATGAAGTTGTGACTTTTCACAACATCTTAAAGAAAAACCTGTATTCATGCAATGCAACAAATGTCCAGAGTCCTCATGCTTCCACCTACTTTTCTCTAACTGTGACTTTCATATAACTTCTAGCTCTAGTATCTATATTTTTTTTTCCGATGGGTATCTTGTAAACTAAAAAAAACCCAACAACCAAACAAAAAAACCCCAACATATCTTGGTATATAGTCATAGCTGCTACTAGCGAAAGACAACACTGATGACAGGAAGGAAACAGGTTAAAATTAAACAGGCTTGCAGGCAGGAACAAAGGTATGAGCATTTGCTTTGAACCTGGGAGCCTCACAAGCCACCCTGCCAGTGTATCCCAGGTGTAGGCCACATGAGCTGGGGAAAGAATGCGGCTGTGAGGAGCATGATGACAGGTCTGAGTCTGTTCTGCATTCGTCCCGGCATGCACCGGTGCATCTGTTACGCATTTACAAAAGGTTTGACTTTTTCTTGCTTTCTCTTTTTCTTGGTAAAGTTATTCAAACAAATTTAAGCAAATATTGAAAGCATTATCACAACAGCAGCACAGAAACTCTTTGAAAGAAGGAGATGTAGTCTTGGCCATAAAGCGGTAGCACCAACTCTCCCTTAGAGCTGCTGTGATGATGCTGCCCTGCTCTCTGTGTGAATCTTCTGTTGTCCAGAAAAATCAGCAACAGAGCAACGACCTGACAGCTTGCTGGCATGTGTGCTAAGATAAGGTACTCTTGAGGAAAGCCGTTTCAATAGCTCTGGGAATGTACATCTTCTGCTGCACTGATGGAGTTGCAAGGTGCCTGAAAGTCAGCTGAGGGCAGGAAGGGTGCACTCAGAAGGTGTCCTGAAGGCTGAGGTCCACCACAGCTTCCTCCCAGTAACACACTGGGGTTTTCTTCTGGGGCACATTAGGCTGTGTGGGGTGATTGTGTAGCTCCAAGACTTGTACCGATAGATAGTCAAAACAAGGTCAGGCCTCCCACCCAAGATCCATACCTTAATACATCTGCCACACCATTTAGGCACTAACCTTTAGAGCCAGACAGAAAAGATAAGTTTACAACCTATATATGTATGTTTTCCACCCATTTTCATCCGGCAAGCAATCTTGCCAGTTTTATTAAACACAATAGCAAGCAACTTTATACAGCATCCTCAGCCTGCTAGATATCAGCAAAATCATCAGCAGGGTCTGGGTCCTGACTCAGGATGTTACTGTGTTTAAGAGAAAAAGCTAGACGCTCACCTCTGTGTGAAGAGTACTAAATAGTGAATGCAGGACAATAGGATATGGTGAGAAAGATGGAGGAAGAAACAGGAAAGAAAACAAGAGCTTGCTTGGATTTTGCTGAGTATCTTATTCCAAAGAGTCCAGTTCCTGTAAAGAAATGAAAAGCTATGAACTGAAATGGTTGATAAAATGATCTTTTCAAAATCCCAGGTAAGTGTTAAAGTTTTTGCAATTTTAAAAGGAAACAAAAACTTCCAAATCTAGGGCTCACTCAAAAACATGCAGAGTCCAAAGGGAGGGCTCTTTGTGCAGCTGGCTGAAGGTAATATTATTAGTAGCCTGCTTGGGTCCATGCTCATTGCTCTGAAACAGGGGATATCTGTTATCCATGTCACTACAGGCCATGCTGCACCCTGAGCTGGAATCTAGAGCAGCATGGGAACCTAGGCAGACTATTTTTTTTTTTTTTTCGAGAGCTGCATCATCTTGTGACAATACCATCTGCTGTATATCTTGCAGAAACATGAGATTCTGAACTTTCTTTGGCAGGTTTTTGATTCCTTCATGATCTTCAGAAATGTATGCAGCCAAAGAGGAGAGAGGCCAAGTTCAGGTCTATGCACTTGCCAGTGTTGAGCCCATGCTTTATATACCAGGGCTGAAGGGAATCATCTGCTCCTCAGATGTTTGTATTTATTATTTTGTGCAACAAGATTCCAAGTTAATCTGCAGTAATAGCAATTTTTTTTATTATAAATGTGATTAACTACTTTTAAAACTCAAAGAGATTTTTGAATGGCTCTGGTTCAATGAACCATTGGAGATTTCTGGACTTTGACTCTCAGCATCTATCTCTTGTGAAGGCAGAAGCTTCTGAATTTAGGATTACACCAATGTAAAAAGGAAACTGAAAAAATAAACATATGTGTGACTAGGTCTCAGGCAGGGTGGTCCACAACCTTGTTGGTCTAAGTGTTTCTGTTTTGTTGAGGAGAGCAAGCTAAGCGATGTTAGCGATTGCCCTAGAGTGGAAGAGCCCCACTTGCTGAGTCTTGGGGCATTGAAGCTGGCCACCAGCGAGGAGAAGGCAGAGAGGAAAAACAATTTCTAGAATGGGAGAGGAGAGAAGCCTGTGGAAAGAAGCAGTACATTGCTGAGCCAGCCAGCCAGCAGCGTTGGTCTTTGTGTTTCTGTTTTTATTGTGGCTTTGAAATGCACGATATTGCTGCATCTTTGAAGAAAGCTGTGATTTTGAAATCACACCTAATACGTGATTCTGATGGTAGGGGCTGAGCCTCCTGTTCCTCTTGATCCACAGGACAGAAGGTCAGGTCCATCACAGGATACTGTCCTTTTCTAGTCTGTGTCTACCTACGTGACTGCGGTTGTGTGGCTTCTAGTAGTAAAAAGCCACATGAAATTGTGACACTTCGCACAGTCCTCCTGTGTGAAACCATTATGAGTAATCTGACTGGATCTTTACTTTTTGTCAGACAGCAAAAGCATAACAACTGGTAAAGGCAAGGCCATTTGCCCCTAAAATTGATAAGGTGAACTCTGGGTGAAAATATTTGGCACGAGGTTTTTGTAAAATACTCTTCTACTTGTTGAGAAGTGGAGACCAAACAAAGCGTTCCTTGCCCTTTAATTAAAAAGAAACCAACCCAAAACCTCACACAACAAAACCTGAGACTGTACAGAGGCAGAAATTTCTGTCTGTCTTCTCTCCTCCGTCCCTTCTTTCAACAACCTGGAATTATTCAGTCCCCATTCTATACTGGACTAATTTTTCCTTTTTCATGTGCTTAGGAAAAAAAAAAAAGTTAAACAGAGGCTTTTTACTTAAGAAAGGGAGAATAATTCCCCTCCTAAAGTATCGTTATGGAATTTTTCTTTCACAAAGCATCCATCTCCTCCATTAGGATGATTAAAATCATTTTAATGTAGTGCCAACTGGGGGATTGTTGCCTTTCCTCAAAGAACTATTGTAAACACTTAATCTCCTTTGTTTATATTATTCTCATGTAGAAGGCTGCTTTCTGTCTCTGGACCTGCTAAACTTTTAGAGATATATCAGCTCTTTCATCTTTTTCCAGTGCTTGTTTTAGAAAGGGATTAGATCTGACCGTGAGTAGGGTAGGACTCGCTGCACAAGTGATAAGGTTATCAGTATCCTAGCCCTTCTCCATGCCATCGCTTACTTTCACCTTGTTAAGTCAAGTTGCTTTTAGTGTTTTTTCTGTTCTCTTTTTCTCCTCTGCAACAGTAGTCAAAACAAAGGTTTCTTGAAATCTTTACAAATGATCTCTAGTGTAAAAGCACCCCTCAGGCTTTTGACAGCCCACCTTTAGCATAGGACAGAACGGGCGGCTTTAACGTCACCACTTCAATGCTTCCCTCCCGTGTCTTCCCCTGCTGCATTGTTCTCCTGATGCCACTGTTTAGACATGATATACCCCATAGTCAGAGGGGTGAGGCAAACAAGAACTTAAGAAAAGTTGGTACCAGAAAAGCACAACACTGTGTCCTATGAGGCTAATGCCAGCTTCTTGACAGTGTTGTGCCTGGCAGGGGAAGTCACATTTTGCCAGGTGCTGATCATCTTCTAAAGGCAATGATTCCACTCACATCCTTTCATTGACTCATCAGCCAGGACTGGATTTAAATATGTTTCAGCACTATAATAATATATGTATTCTGTATAATTTTATCATCCTTATTTCTTAACCATGATTTCTTGTCTCAGCCCAAAGTTTAAATATTTATCTGTAGTGGGTTTATAACTTACCTAGTTAAAATATTAGCTTTACCGTCACCAAATAGTAACATTGCTCATTTCTTCCATTTGTTTTCCACAGCGATATGTTTTTTGAGCTGACAGAGCAGCATGCTGACTGAGTCTGTGTGTGTGAGGGAATTCATCCTGCAAATAGACTGAGACTGAGGGGAAAACTGACCTAGGACTAGCGGGGCCAAGTGTCCACTAAAGGAGAATAATGTATGATATTTGGTACCCCTTGAGGACTCTACTGCTACTTAATGTGTCTTCCTGTGAAATTCACTGGGAGAGGTTTATAAGTGCCACAAGTAGCTTACTTAAGATATTATCTCCTTGGCTTTATATATAAAATGTGCTATATTCCCAGTCTCATTAAATTTACTTTGTGCAGCACAGAATACCTAGTCAATTGACTCTTCCTGTTACAATCACCACATTTTTTCCATTGAAATCAATTCTAATTGAATTGAATCTTAGTGATAAAAGCCAAATTTCAAGTTGTTTATATGTTGCCAGAAAAAATGTGCTTTAGTCAGTAAATCTTCTGGTTGCACACAGATGACATTATTGAAATAGATAATCCTCTACAGATGCATTAATTTCATAATCTAAAAATGATTTCTAAAGTATTTTACAGCAACAAATAAAGACCAGCTTGATGACACAGCCTACAAGAACAATAGTAAATAAAACAAATGCTAGTGCAAGCCTGCGATTGCAAAGACTTTTGAAAACTGGCCTCTTCCACTCAATCAAAATTTTTGAAGACATCTTTTCCTATAGAATGCCTCTCTATCCATATTTATAAAAACATTTATTGTACAGAATTATGGCTTGCGTCTAGGTGCTCCCCATTCTGATCAAAGCTTAGAAGACCTGTAGCAAATTTCGTTGGTTTTTTGACACTTGGAGTAGCTGGCATTCGACCTGGTGTTCTAAGGTTGTACTGCCAAGGGAAAAAATATGACATGCATCCTTGTAAAATTTGTGCTGCTTTCTTTGGCATTCCCCTCTTTCAGGGCCCTCGTCCATGTGGTAGTTCTGCTTTGTTTTTTTCTAATTACTAGCAGCTGAGGGAGTGTATGTCCAGGGAAAGAACTTTAACCAGCTCTAGCAGGTGCTCCAAGGGCAAAGCTTTTATGCAGTAACGTGTAAAATGAGATGTTTGCTGCACCTGACCCACTAGCGATCAAATGAAGCAAACACTGGACAAGAAACTACAAGACTGTTTTGTTTAAATACTTATATTTTCCAAGGCACTGTGCTGATAGAGGTGCAAAAGAGTGCCTACCTTTCTTTAATAACTCCATTCTGTGTTTTTTCCAAAGTCTCTGAAAAAATGAGTTGAAATCTACTATCTGTCATGGGCATTTCCAACACACTGTAAATGTTTCAGTACTCTGGAGAACATGTGTACCTTTCCTGAAATGCATCTTTTAATTGGCTGTTCAGATATTCCTGGGATCATGGAAGTGGGCAGCTTTACCTAATGTTCCTGAAAACTACTTCTGAACCTTTTTACTTTGGAAAATTTTACATTAACATCACTTGTTATGCAATGAAAAATGTTTGGAAACAATTGAAATGTTTATAACAGACGATAAGAAGTAGAGAATACTTTCTGCACTTCTATTAAAGTCAATAATATGTATGTGAATTTGAGATGATTTCTTTTATAGTTTGCTATGAGCAAGGCATTGACTGTACACTCAGGCCTTATTTTTATTTTACTTATTGTAAGTTAACCATGAAGTTGAACATGTAATTTATAGTACCTGCAGTTAAGTCTACTCTGCAGGGACTTAGTGTATCCGTGTGGTGTTTCAGGAGGGGTGTGTGCAGTATTTTCACAACTGGGCATATGGACCCAACCTTTGACAGGATGGTTTCAATGGAGTGACCCTGATATGACTCTTTCACCAAGAATCCACACGAGCCCTGACTTTTTCTGTCTTCTTAGTGGGAACCTTTATCTGTACCCTATGGCTTACCCTGCTCCCTCCAGAGAGTGCTGGCGTGGTGCCTGCTCTGTGCCCTGGCTCTGTAGCATCGTGTCTCCCTGGGGCTGTCCGGGACATGACAGCCCCACTGAAGGGGGGAGCTTGGAGTAGGTTGCAGCAGGCTGGGGTTGGTTTGTACCTTTGCAAAAAATCAGTGCTGTATTTGGGAAAAAAAACTAGGGAGGATGGTGTAGAGCAAATTGACGCAGAAGTAGGCAACAGAGAGTTTGAGTGATGGGAAAGGGCTGGCTTGTCCATGCTTCTATGTTTATATGTTTGTGTGTATGGTCATGTTCATACATGCTGATGCCTGTTCATAGCTGTGCGATTTAGAGCTGTTGTGACTTGCTGAGGCGAGAAATGGAGATGTAGAGTAAATTATCCAAATTAAAGCAATAAAAGTAAATTCACTGAAAAGAATGTGACTTTTTTTTAACATCCTGAAACTTTTGGCAACATCTTCCCCTTTCATATGAGCTATTAACCTACTTACCTAACAGAAGAGGTTCAGGAGACTTGAGTTCTAATCTTTCATCCAGCTTTTAAAATCTGAATTCAGTTTTGGTGCTAGAGAACTCAGACTGTTGCCTCTGACCATGCTCACTGCTCAGGCACAAAATGTGAGAAGAAAGAGATAGCGGGGGCTGGTGGGATGCAGAGCAGGGACAAAATGAGGCAGAAAAGATGCGATTTTTATGTTCTGGGAGGGGACAGGGAGAGGGGTGGAAATGATGAGGATCAGGTCAGGTATAAATAGGTTTAGAAAATATCTACAAATCTAATATGTCAAGAAGTGCCAGAGCCTCATTGTCTGTATCACACTGAGGATGTGTGGCAGCTGTTTGGTGCAGGATTTTCTAGCAGTGCAGTGGGGCTGTGTACTTCAGTCTCTGGGAGCCTCTGCAACATCCAAAAAGAGGGTTTTTTTTCCATTGAGATTCTGTCTGTCCCCTAAATGATGGGACCTTCTCTGTTCTGTCAACCCCCTTGATTCAAGCTGCAGGTGCTCAGTATTTGGCAATTTATATGGGGTTTTGATGATTTTTGTATGGAAGTTCTCTGTCATATGGCTGACTAGGGGCCTGTTCTCGCGTCTAGCAGGGTGATGCCCAGTTCTTGACTGAGTATGGTTTACTGCCAACACAACTATTAGCCTTGCTGTTGCAATTGCTATTAACTTAATTAAAGTATTAATAATACTGACCCAAAATACCTACATAGAAATCACCGTCAGGTTTCTCTCAGCAAAAGAACTGACTTTGTTAGCATGCTAAATATATTTCGTAGCAAAAGTAGTGACTCTGCAGACCTGGGCAGGATGCCACTGGCATCCGTGATGGAGGTAATTAGAGCCAACCTGAAGTAGGAGTAGGCAGTCACACGAGAAGCACCACTGGGGTACTCTGTGAGCACCTGTATGGATGTCTTAAATACAGCTTATCTGCCCTTGGCGTACAGAGGAACTGTAGGCTGGCACAGGACTAACTCATTTAGGTGATATATTCCTCATTTTGCAGGGTACCATCTTAAGTTAAGGTGCATCTATGCTCCGCCTGCTCTCCATATCTAATCCAAAGGTAAAAGATTACCTAGCTTGGGTGAAGTTTGTGGAGGATGGAGTCAGAGAAGTGGAAGGGTGAAAGGAAGTGAAGCAGGGGAAAAAGCGAAGAAGAGTTGGGAAAACTGCACTATGAAGTTTAATCTGTGCAGCCCAAGTGGTGCAGTTTGCTTCTACTTTGAAAGTAATGTGTGCTAACTTTTCAGGAAGCGTGGCCATGTATCGCAGCTGGCAGATCGGAGTGGAGTGTATGGATGGATTCAGTTTTGTTCTCCTCCTTACACTCTTTGCCACTCCATTGAACCGTAAAGATCAAGAATTAGTTATTCACTCTGGTTTATTCAGTAGCAAGAATTCAAGAAGCCCTGCTTTAAAAAGAAAATAAAGGCATTCATGTGCAAGTAATTCAGGATAGGCTGTGTCACATAAATGATGGTTGGGATGAAAATGTCTGGAACACCAACATGAGGGAACAAAGTAAATTAAAAAAAAACCTCAAATACACATAAAAACTGACTGACAGACAGCAAATACTTTTACTTCCCCTCTTGCCCTAACAGTTACTTGTCATTAGCTGCAGCAAACAAACAAGGTAAAAAACTTGCAAAGGGAAGATATTGTACTGAAAGAGTACACAGGGAGGATACTCAAAGCAGGATATTACAGAAACCTGTAACTTCAACCGTGGCTGCACCACAATAGGAAAGCGTGTCATTGCTCGCTCCCATTTACTCTTATAGGTATATATCATTGCTTATTCTCGTTTGCCATTACTCAGGATTGGCACTTATTAGACACAGAAGTGCAGCTTATGAAAGAGGATCCTGCAAAGAAAAGGTATCCTGAAGCACTGGTTAACAGACAGCAACGCAGGGAACTGTGAACTGTCCGAAGGGCATAGGCTATGTCTGTGATAGCAAGTTATTTCAGAGCGATAGGAGCAGATCAGTAGATCAGAGCAAGCGGGGCTGAGGTCTGTCCCCTATACCTGCTCTGTATGAGGATCAGGGCATAATTTGGGTTTCATTGAGCCCATCCCCTTTGACTGAATGTCCCCACCGTGCATATGGTTTGGAGCTGCCTGAATTACTGTCTTGAATCTTTATGTCTTAGTTTGCAGCATGTTTAGTGCAAACATAGGCCAGAGCTTCTAGATCATGCCATGCCTACATTAGCAATTATTGTGGTCCTGTAGGAGCACATCCATAGAGCAAACAGCTGGATTAAGCCTATACTAGGTCTGTCAGTGTGTGGCAGTTACTTTGTCTTAGCTCTGGTCTGGTCCCATGAACTAAATGCTGGTTGGTAGGTAAGTGTAGGTAGGATGTGTTCCTGGAGCTCCTCTTCCCATGTCTTTTCATGTGACAGTGATACAATTCATGTGATCCATGGGCCCTCTGCAAAATGAACCAAAGCATGGTAACTGACAATATTTAGGAGACTGTCTTTCAGAACCGCGCTTCTGGTCCAGCTGAAATGCTAATGTAGATGTACCCCTTAGTCTTCTCTGGAAGGAACGACATGCACCAAAACTGCTCTGTGAGCCAAACCAGCATGTGGTAAATGTAGGCAATCAGGGGGTTTCTTACAGAATTGCACTGCAGCTCTGAAATTAATGCTAATATAGACAAAGACAAAGAGAGAAGCCTCAAAGCAAAGAAAGAGAGACCCAAAAGAACAAAAAATATTGGCTTGTAGGCAGAATTGCTAGTGTTCTGGCAAAGATGAATACAGAAATGACTCTACTGGGAAAAAACAGGGAACATTTGGAAGAGAAAGTACAATAACTGGGGAAAATTGGCAACAAAGAACAACCTTAAATTAACTGTAACTTTATGTTGTCTTATGTTTTGTTGATTCTCACTTCAGATTTATGTGACCACCTGAGAAATTTCTTAGTTTCTAAATAAAGCATAATCTTACATTAAAATAATGTAAAACTGAAAAAAATATGTTTTTTTGTTGTTAAGAACAATATATATGTAGGCACCTGAACTATGTTTGTGTGTAGTTTGTTTTCAGAGTTTAATGACAAATATGCTTCAGAACTACTAACTATGAAAACTGCCTGTTAAGCAGGATACAGTGGGCTCTGGTTTATAGTGTACAAATAAAACAAATTACTACAAATTTGCAAATAGATTTAAGAAAGAGTTAAGTAGCTAAAAGGAGTAAAGTAATGCTTTTAGAATATTGTGTAGTAAGTTTATGTACTGTAAATAAAAGAAATATAAAAAACAGACAGTACTGTGGGCAAGGTCTATGGCATTCTTTCAAACAAAAAGCTTAGTGAGCAGTAGAAAGTACTGTTCTCATGTAGGGTTTTCTCCCAAATTTTGTCCGATAAAAGATAAGTTAGTTGGCTCTGGCCTCAGAGGTAGCATTAGTAGACTCTTCCCTAGTCACTGTCCCATTTTCCTCATGTTGTAGGAGCCAAATATTTTGTCAGACCTCTATTTGAGACCCTTCACTCTTCATTGAAATTCGAAAAATGTGGTTAAGGGGAAGGTTCCTACATACATGAACACACACCGACCTTAACAGCATGAATTTCTTACAGAATTAAATTAAAGTATTGGTCTAAATTACTTGCAGTTACAGAAACTTGGAAAGGCTCACATACTTTACTGGCATCCTACTTTACTGTGCCAGGCGTTCTGCTTTTCTCTTAAAATTTGCCAGCTGTGTCAGAATACCAATTCTTTTTGAGTGTAAGAGTCTCTGAGTCCTCTGCTAAAGTTTATCTTTGTGGTGTACTGGCACTCTAACAGGTGGCGGAAAAAGACTAATGGTAATGGCTCACTGGATTACATCCTCTACCACAGGCATTGCTCTGTGCAGGTTGCATTTTGGAAACCTGGTTTATCAGAGTTACTTACTGATAATGTCATCAGTGAAAAGACTGTGATCATGTGCTAGGTATGGTCAAATAATCAGTGGAAAGAAGAGGTGGTAGGTGATAAAGGAATAGAAGAGCCTTTTTTTTTTTTTTCTGTAGATGTTTCTCCTGCTTAAAGCTGTAGGAGCTAATGCAGGATCTTGGTAAGGTGTGGAGGGATCTGCCTTCTTGCCTGCCCTGGCCCTTCTACATGAGGGGCCCTGCCTCCTCCACCCCATCATGGGGGGAGCCAGAAAACTCGGGGACATGTTTTGACCATTCTTGACTACCTACCTTGACTATGATAGACAGCATATATCAGCTAAGAGGTGCTCAGTAAAGCTCTAGACCATGCAAAAGCTTGTGCTTACTTCCACTCAGTTTAAACTCTATCCCATGCAGCGTTAGTGCACAGAGAGGTTGTGCTTATCCTGTTTCTTCATCTCAGTCAGGTGATAAAAATAGTGTAATCCAGGTTTCTACCAGATAGTCTTCAAGTCCTGTAAAATTTGTGTTTGGTTCTAGGTCATCTGTGATGCTTCTGTTGCCATGACACTTTTATTGGAGTTGTGCTATTAAAAACCTACAGCCTCTAAACATTGCTATTGATCTCTCAGCAGACAAAGGAGTATTCCTCTAAGCCCATATCTGACTTCTTTTTGGTGTGTTGAAAGAAAATATGTGGGGGAAAAAAAGTGGATTTTTTTTTTCTTTCTTTAAAGAAACAGACCTATTGGCAAGCACATTAAATTATTCCTTTCACATAAGGCATGTTTTCTGTGGAGGCCTGCCATGTTTGTTTCATATGAAGAGAATCACACTCTTTTTTTTTTTTTGTTCAATCAAATGGAGGAAATGTCTGATCATACCTCCTAAGCTTTCCTCCCACAGCAGTGATTAATCACTCCCTTTGAAGTGCGTATATTTTTGCAGTTAGAAGGAAAGTATTGATAACTGATTAAGTTTCAGTTTTTCAAATGCTGAATACATGACAGCAATGACACACATAAGTAATTACTTTGGGTTTAGTGGGACTTGCCTGTAATTCATGCCAAAGTATCTGTTCAGATCCACTTCTCAATTTTTATTTGCCTTTATATATTACAAGGCTTTTATTGCTTGTCCACAGAACTCTTGGTATGATTGGGTATGATGCTATATTTAGTTCACAAATATAAGTTATGGTTAAGTATTTAGGAAAGAACAAACCAAGCTATGTTGGCTGAGTATTATCACTCTTGAAAGGGTAAATTAACCTCCTACAGGTCAAGATAAAATTTCCAGGCACAGATTAATACACTGATATGAGCCTTATTAGTACTTTGTTCAAAGAAACCTGATCACAGAACCACAGAGTCACTTAGGTGGGAAGGGCCCCCAGGAGGTCTCTGGTCCAACTCCCTGCCTTGAGCAGGGCCAGTTCTGAGATCAGATCAGGCTGCTCAGGGCTTTCTCCAGGCAAGTTTCCAGGCTCTTCTCAGCAGAGCTGCTATTTGGCCATTCAACCCACAGTCTGCACTGAAAAAAATCAACAATCCATCCCAGGTGCAGGGCTTTGCATTTGCCATTGCTGAATTTCATGAGGTTCTTCATGACCCATTCCTGTAGCTTGCCTAGATGCTTCTGAATAGCAGCCCTTTCATTAAGCATACCAGTGGCATTCTCTGGTTTGGTAGTGTCCTCAGACTTGGTGAGGGTGCACTCTGTCTCCTCCTTCAGGTCACTGATAGAGATATCAGACAGGATAGATCCTAGAAGGAACTCCACTGCTAACTGGCCTTCAATCAGGGTGGCCTGGACTACATGCATTAACCTTTAAGCCTGACAAATCAATAGTTTTTTCACCCAACTAGAAGTCACCCACCCAGTATATAACATGCTAACTTGGATACATCAGTGCTGTGAGAAACCACTTCAAATACAATGGTGGAGATGAACTCAAATTCACTAGTGCCATCATGTGAACAGAGGGTAATGTTCTGATTCCTATTCTGTTAAAAGAAAAACAGTTGTAGACTGAATTTCTTAGGGCATACTGAAAACTTATTTACAGTTCAGTACAACATGTAGCCTTTTTTCC
This sequence comes from Egretta garzetta, assembly GCF_000687185.1. Classification (NCBI taxonomy): domain Eukaryota; kingdom Metazoa; phylum Chordata; class Aves; order Pelecaniformes; family Ardeidae; genus Egretta; species Egretta garzetta. Next base: position 5,828,482 of record NW_009260028.1, on the reverse strand, counting down.
TTACAAAACTTTTGACTGGACCTGTGTGCACATTGGAAACCAACTGTTGACTGGAGGTCCAGTAGAAGGACTTCATAGAATCATAGAATGTTTTGGGTTGGAAGGGACCCCTAGAGGTCATCTAGTCCAACCCCCCTGCAGGGAGCAGGGACACCGTCAACTAGATCAGGTTGCTCAGAGCCCCATCCAACCTGGCCTTGAACATTTCCAGGGATGAGGCCTACACTACCTCTCTGGGCAACCTGTTCCAGTGTTTTACCACCCTCATTGTAAAGAATTTCTTCCTTACATCTAGCCTAAACCTACCCTGGTTTAGTTTAAAACCATTACCCCTTGTTCTGTCACAGCTGGCCCTACTAAAAAGATTTTCCCCATCTTTCCTATAGGCCCTCTTTAGGTACTGAAAGGCCGCAATGAGGTCTCCCAGCAGCCTTCTCTTCTCCAGGCTGAACAAGCCCAGCTCCCTCAGCCTGTCCTCATAGGAGAGGTGCTCCAGCCCTCGGATCATTTTTGTGGCCCTCCTCTGGCCCCGCTCCAACAGTTCCATGTCCTTCTTGTGCTGAGGGCTCCAGAGCTGGATGCAGTGCTCCAGGTGGGGTCTCACCAGAGCAGAATAGAAGGGCAGAATCACCTCCCTCGACCTGCTGGCCATGCTTCTCCTGATGCAGCCCAGAGTACGGTTGGCCTTCTGGGCTGCCAGCACACGTCTTCTATTTCCTTCTTTTCATTAGGTAGTATATATCCTACACTCTGGCTTTGTGCCAAATATCATTATTTATAACAATATATAACAATAAATAACAAGCAGATTTCACCAAAAAATACTCTCAACTTTTCCCAAATGCTGAGATCTGTGTACCTCATTAAAACTTAGTGGATTTTCTAAGATTTAAATGTTAGTATAACTCTTAGCAGAATTTGCTCAGTGACTTCCTGAGCACCTATTGCTTGTAACCTGGCTTTTCTCATATGAGTGATTTTTTGCTGTTATTCTTCTTAATTAGAAGAAAGTGCCGAGACTCTCTATCCTATAGACTATGAGTTACAGGTGTCTCAAATTCTGTAATAAAGGGTAATGCAGGAAGGATTGTGTCTCAAGTGCTCCCTATGGAAGGGAATGTCTCACCTTGCAGCTTCCTCCATCAGCACTTTGGAATTTCAAGTTGCTGAATTAAAACGATGTCAGGAATTCACCACTTCTTTCTGAAATTTCAGGTGTGGCAGTTAAAGTATCTAGCACTCTCTTAACACCCTACACTGAAATAATAAAAGCCCTCAGAAACAAATTACAGATCTCACTGAATATTACTAGTCTTTGGTCTTTAGCATCACATGGCCCAGAATTTTTTTGTGGCGGTTCATCCGCTGGATAGTTGAAGAGTGTATACCACATGACATTCCTCTGTACAACTTACAAATGTTTATGTGTATTGCTTGAAATGGTATGTAAATAACAATTAGCTCCACAGCACTATCATGATTTATAAAACCTATGCTGGGATTTAGAAGCCTATTTTGCAGCATTCTGTAACTGCACAGTTTGCAGTGCATACAAAATGGGACTAGAATTGAGCTTGATTTGTGCTAGCACAGATCAGCTACAGGTGAACTTCTGTGCGAGAAAAGAAAGCAGCTCTCAGGTACTCTGAGTAATAAAAACATCTGAGCGTCAAAACCTTGCTATTAAAAAGCTGATCTTCATGCTTCCCTTTTCAGCCCCACCGCTCTACATCAGGATGTTGTGTAGCACAAGATAGATACTACTATTTTAACTTCTTGTTATCTTAGACCCAGCTACCAGAGAGAGATACCAGTAAAAGTGAGAGGGAGCTAAGCTATCAAGTCACAAACATTGCTTCCTACAGCACTCTGGCTTTTTTCTTGGTGGTCTCCTGTTCCATCTCAAACCAGGCTGCAGATGAATCTTTTTGTCAATTTGTTTATGTCCTGCTACTGCTCACATAGATGGTATAAGCACTTCTAACATGCATTACTTTTAATGAGATTTAAATAAATGTGATTATAGAGATTGGTTCGTAAAGAAGGGGAATAAATGACTCAGAAAGGATGGATGAAAGACAACATAAACAGATGTTTACAGGAGAACGGTGTATGGAGCTTTGTATGGCAGTTGGGCATGTTTTGCTCCAGACACTGTCAAATTCTTAACATGGTCTAAATGTGAAAAGCAATGCTGAGACTTACTAACATTGTCCTAGCACTCAGCTGTATGCAGTGTAAGACAAACATTAAACGTGTTCTTTGGCACCCTAATGTTACTGTCCCATATCCCCAGGATGAGGTAAATTTAAAGACTTCATTTCGTTGGCAAAGAAAACAGATGGGCTACACAGGAACCTGTGAATTATCCTTGTTTAGTTTTCTTCAAGACTGATTGGACTAAAAACCATGCTGCAAGTCTTTATAGTGTGACCTCATCCATAGCTAAGATTTGGTCATTCCATGTTTTGTTGAATTTCATTCTGGAAAGCTCATACTGTGATTTGGTTCTCTCACCATTTGAATGCTGATTTTCCCCCTTTTCTTGTCAAATCACATGGAATAGTTCTTGAATTCTGCAATGATTGTGAGAAAATAAATGTATTCAAAGGGCCAGATATGTTAGGAACTGGCAGAGCTCCATTGATTTGCTAGGGTTATGCTGCCCCAGCATTCATAAAGGTCAGATAGTAACAGACTAGTGAGAGCAACGTGACATTTAGGGCTTTGGCCATATTCCAATATGTGGTCAGCTTTGATTTTTTTCAGAATTTGGGGTTTATTGGCTTATATCTAGTTGCCCTTTGTAAATATTCAGAATAATCTTTTAAAATGTGGCCTACATAGATAACAAGCCAGAACACTTAGCTTGCCAAGATGTGTCTGTGCTTTAGTCTTCTAACACAATGACTTTGTATGGAGCCCTTCCTCAATCATTTTGCACAAGTAGCTTTTACAGTGTGTTGTACTTGCAAATACTAGCCTCACAAGTATGTGAGCAAAACTGAAGGCCCACCACTGAAATGAGTAGTTGTTGTGCAACTGAATAACAGTGGGATGCTTGTGAACCATCACCCAGGTTAACCAATCAAGTATACGAAAGAAACGAAGGAAAACATCCAGAGGAAGATTTTTATACCTTCTCAGATTCTTGGTGACAGTTCTGAGACTGCAGATGAAGATTTTCTCTGACTTCATCTGAAATTACAGACAGAGAGAGAGTTAGCATGTTGTGACTTATTTTACAGGACAGCAGCACCTCTCTTACAGGTCTCATTTTGTTGAAAATGAGAACAAAATTATTGAGATTAAATTTGGCTTGTCACAAGTGCCAGAGTGGCTCACTCTTCCACAGTTTCATTCATCTTCCTGGGTAAAACAGCTTTTGGATTCAGCAGCAGGCAGGAAACAAAACTAATGATGATTATTTGTGTAATCCACAAGCACTTTCTCCTCCTTTCATTGGGAACACTTGCACTCTCTCTCTCTGTGTCCCCGAGTTCAGCTGAATAGCAGCCAAGCTACATCACTCAGTTATCTCATTAGTCTTTTATAAAGGGCAAGACAAACAAGTGAGCAACGCTGAAGTATGAAGGGCTTCATTTCAGGCAGGGAAAAAAGGTTTTCTCTGTGCTCTGAGATAGAGTTGGCAAAGCTGAACTTTAAATTAACCTAAGAAATACAAGGAAAAAAATAATATTCCTGACTATAACATGAGCAGGAACAGAAGAAGAAATTAATTTACTTGTCTCCTTAGAGCTATATTAATAGAGTAACAGAAAATGATGGGTAGAATTTTTGAAGTTCATGAATATCTTTGGAGCAGAGTTTTCTGGAAAACAGTCTCTCTGACTTCTTGCATAAGGCAAACCTGTGAAGCTTTCTCAGTACAAACATCTCTTCTACATCCAAACCCATAACTTCTGACTTTTTGCTCTTAGGCTCTGTAAGATATAACTAGATAGTGAGATCTCAAAAAATATAAATATAAATCTGACTTCATCTTTCAAAATTTAAGTAGAGACACAAATCTACTATTCAGATTTTTTTTTAGTAATCTCATTAAAAACACAGTAGCAAAACTGATACTATTTTTTTCTGTGCATCTTTTCTCAACAATCTTCCTGTTATATCTCAAGGAAATGGAAATACCACATAAATAACCCAAATACAACACAGCATCATTCTCATTGAAATAACAGTTAAAATAGCAATTAACACCACCTCACCCCCACCCCCACTCCCCCTTGTTCAGAGTATTTTGGGTAAGATTATGCTGCTATATCTTTGGTTGATTCCAAACAGTTTTAGCTATGGTGCAGATTTTGTTGCAAAGGCATCCAGTTTACATCTTAGTTTTATATCCAGTCTCAACAAAATTACTAAAAGACTGCCACTTGTAACGCAAATAAAGCAGGTGTGCCCTTTAGGCATGAAAGAATAAGTTAGGGATGGATAATCTTGTGTTGTAATGGTCAGCATCTCATGTTCTGTTAATGAAAGTCTTCATGCTTGCTTGTTGCACATCAAGAATAAGTTCCCTTACATGTTTTGAAGAATATGTATTTTATTATAAAAGGAAAAAACTCAACAGTTGCTAATCCTTACATGATGATGTGTGCCTGCTTCAAATGGAGATGGGCAAGTGATGAATTATAGCAATCTCAAACATCTGAGAGCTCAGCCTGATACTTGTTTTGATTTTTTAGTTCAGTAAAGCAGTCACTAATGAGAAGCAGGCTGTATTGTACATTGCATCATTATAGAAAACTATAACAAGGGCCCTGAGTCCTAAAATACATCAAAAGTTGAAGTAAAAACATAAATGGTAAATAAAATTCTATTAAACTTTAAAAAATTGTGTGCTATATTATTGGTTCACTGTTTAGTCTTTTACTCATCTGTATATTGTAGTTTGGCAAGAGAAGCAGGAATACTTCTCAGAAGAGATTTGCCATATGAATTAGTGTTTGACATCATTAGAAGTAGTGCTATTTCCCTTTCTGATGCAATAGTAGGTTTTTGGAGACTACAGCATTCCCCATTTGGAGTTCAAGACAAAACTGATTTATGTGATCTTTATTCTGGAAAGATACAGAAAGGGTAAGTTTATGCACTCAAATGCATTAGTAATAGAGCAAAGCATTACAACTTTGTCATCTTGTTGCTTCAATACGTTGCATGCACTATAACATTTGGAAGTGCAAAGTGGTTTTGCTGGTCTACAAGCTCATTTAAAAAAAAAAAAAGAAAAAACCGAAAAGAGACCACTTGCCATCAGTTGGTTCAGCTACTGCTGTAGCTGTGTGCTGGTTCCCAGTGTGCTGGTAGCTCGACTGAGTAATTGCCTGCTGCACATCTGCAGCAGATGTTCTTGCTCTCTGCTGCCTCCTGCTGCCCCCCACTGTCCCACCCACCCCCTGGGGTGACGTGACAGGGTATTGGTTTGGTGCCAAGCTTTTCAGGAACAGAGGTAAAACCAAATGTGGTTACCCAAAGATAAAAAGCCAGACTCGGGCTTCTCCTGTAATAGGAAGCAGAAGAGAAGGAGATTAGCTACGCATGGAAAAGGAGGCAGAAAACGAGACCTGGAGGATCAGGATTGCAGGTTGTGCTGCAGGTAGAGAAGTGTAAAGGATGGGACAGCCATCACTGCTCCTAAATGGAGCTGACTTTGCTCCCTAAAAATAACTTGTCATCCTTGACCGCCCTGAGTAGTAGGGACAGCAGCCAGCCTGCTTCCCAGGGCTCCGCATAGGCATTGTAGGTTACAAGTAGTGTGGCCTTTCCCTCACCCCACTGTGGTACATGCTCCCCATGTAGCTGCCTACTTTCCCTGTCCCCTCCCAGTAACAGTGAACAGTGTTTAGTGGTGATAATGGAGCTGAAACCTTGAGGAACCACATCAGAGACAGGGGGACAGCCACAGTCCCTTGCAAAGTGTGCTAAGTGATTAAGCAGCTGCTTTTGCAATATCCCACTGAAGTTAAGCAAATATGGTTGAGCTGCGGTAAGGACCAGTGCACTGCTTTTACAATAAGGACTGATAGTTTATTGGGGTTGATTTTTTTTTTTTAATTATTTATCTATGCCGTTTCTCAACAACATGCTGTGTATCCATGCTCATTGTTCCTTAGGTCTTCTCTACTGCCAGGAGGCTTTCTCGATTATCCTTTTGCCAGATTGTTTCAGTACAGATGTGTTTCAGAGGTTTAGGTACGAAAGCCTGACGCTCCACACTTTTTCATTACAGCCTGACAGAGCTGCGAGTGGCAGAAATGATGTCACTGACATCAGCATCACTGCGCAGAATATATAGTTTATAGTGTTGCTGGCCGTGTTTTCTCTGGGGAGCTCTGTGTTTTGTGTCGTGGTACCTTACTGCAGACAGCAGAGATTGCGGGGAGGAAGAGAAACATCACTTTTACTCCCTCTTCTTTCTCCCCTCATCAAACTGGTTACCTGTCACCAGCTGGAGGTGGACCGTCCTGCCTGCCTGGTGCCTCCCCTACGGAGGACAGCAAATGCTGCCTGTGCCTGGCCATCGTGGAGGGAGGACGGTCCAGAGGGAATTTTTAAGCTGCTTGTTTATCAGAGTCTTGGAAATAAGCTGGGGGGTCAGAATAACTCAGGTTTGCCTCTGTGTTAATGTCCAGCTCTGTTTAATATCAAAGACAGCTGTAATGCTTGGACAAGGCAGAATCTTAGCTGATCAGCTATCTTTATTTACCATGCAGGAAACGCCCAGCGAGGGCATTTTTCTAAATGGCGGTCTGGTTCTGAAACACATAAGCAAAAGTTAGTCAGAAATCTTGAACAATAATCGCACTGTAAGTTGTTTCTTTGTTTTGTTTTTGTTTCAGGTTTTTTTGGTATCTTTCTTAGTGTAGGGGTTGTTAGTGTCTGGTACTGTGGGCCAAGAAAAAAGGAACAAGCCTGAAAAAAACCCACATCCTCTCTTAGGACCAGATTCTTCCTTCAGTTGTGATTCCTATTGGCTTCACTAGATATTGTCCAAGTCGAGCTAAGCACAGAACTTGACCTGCGGATTTTGCAAGCCTAAGTTTGTTTCATATGTGCTCTCATCCAGTTAAGCAAACAACTATTTCTACTGAGAGATAAATGCTCTCGGCTGAGATATCTTGAGTCTGTACTTGGCTGCTGTAGCTTTTCTTGTTTCTCACAAAAAAACCCTCTCTGTCTGACCACTGGGTGTCAGTGAAAGACTGCAAAGTAATTTTTTGTGATTAAATATACATGAGTTTCTCTCACGCTCTGTGGGTGTTCTTTAGTTAAGGTGGACTGGACAATTTTAAGAGAGCTGACTAACACATACACCAGGATTGTACAATAATTAGGAAAACCAGCTCAGATCAGTAAGCTGTTCCTGAATCACTTGATTATTCTATACAAAATAATTGATACTATCACCAGCACTTTAGAAATTAAAGAAAAAACGTTTATCTTTCTTCTATTTCTGTTTCTAAAAACACTATTCCCAACATAATAAAATCAAGTGGTACAAAGCTGTCATATTTTAATCTGTTCCTTGTGCATTAGACACCAGTGTGTAACTGGAGGTCCCAGTCCTGAAAGATGCTGGCCTCATGCAAGGTGGTCAGTAGGAAGATGCCCTTATAAGTGTATGAGAATTCAGGGTGCTCCACGCCTTCAAGTCAAACCTATTTTTGAGGCTCTGCCCACTTTCACCAAGGAGAAAAAAAATCTGCTGGGGATTATTCAGCAGACTGGCCTCAAAAGATGTGAATATCTGATATAAGATAAGACACAAGCTGGAAAGTCAGTGACAGCCTTTTTTTTAAACTGAGGGGAAAAAAGAGTTTAATTGAATTGAATGGATAGATGCATGTATCCACACAATAGCAGATGTGTTTGCATATCATGTTTATTTAATGTTGAAATTAGTTCCAATTTTCAATATGTCAAAGGTGTCACAGCATTGAACAGGCCGCTGGAAGGAACCTTTATAGTTTTGGAAACTTGGCAGGAAACAAGTGGCCTTTGGGATCTGGGCAGGTGTCACAAGCATTTGGGGTTATGTAATAGGCACATTAATTGCATAGTGCTGCAAAACTCGTCTGCTGTCAAATGACTTGAGAGTGTCAGTGTCAGCCTGGTCCTCCCTCTTTAGGCTTTGGAGTTCTCTGACCACTGAAATAAGTTAAATAGTCAAAATCCTGTGGTCTGCTGCTCCATCCTGCTGACATGTTCAGAAGGGTACTGCTGCCTTTGCTCAAACTCTACTCCTATTTTAAGGGCAATTTACAAAATTAAAGCATGTAAAGGTTTATTTCTGAAGTAATCTATTTTGATGGTCATTCCTTAGAAAAAAAAACCTGCAGCAAATTCTTTGGGCATACAAATAAAAAAATATATTGGACTTCTGTTTAGAGTATAACTATAAAAGAACAAAACAATTTTTTCGCTTACAAGTTCTCCTTTGCACACTACAAAATGGAATTTCCCTGAATTGCCCTTCTAGGTATTTTTGCTGTTTACGGAATGGATATTAAAAGGCACAGATACTTGAGATCTTACTCGATACACAACTATGGTCTGGCAGAGCTGCCCTTGGAGCAAGGATTTATCTAAACTCAATCTAGTGTAAACCCCATCTTTATTCCCTGTGCTGTAGGTATAGACAACCTGTGTGGCTGAATGAAAAGTAGTAGCTGAGCACTGCTGAATCTCTCTTTTTTGTCCTGTGCTCTGAACAGTGACTTGCTCCGGTTTTAAGTGTTTGCCGGTAGAGGCCCTTCTGTGCCAATGGGATGCAGCACAGACATTTTACAGCTGCTGCTGCACCTACGCTTGTGAAGCGTAGGCTGAAGTTGTTGCGCTCATGGAAGAGAGTTGCAAAGTTTCCATTATTTTCCTTGATGTAACAGCAGGTCTGTAGGTCAAAGGCAAAGTTCCTAGGCAACCAAAATCAAGAATCAGTGTTATTTTACTTACATTGGCAATAACATAGTTCTACTAAAATCAAAAAGAGCAGTTTTGCTTTGCTCTAAAGCTGGAGTGCTCAATCTGTACCTCTTTAGGCATTCTAGTGCAATGAACTACATGCTTCAATTAATGAGAATTTCAGTGGTATCTAAACATGTTTAAGTGATGCTGGAAAAGTCATGCTGTTCTGACTAGAGTGCTAACAAATTTTTTTTATTTTTTTAGACGTTTTTATTTTGGCAATGAAATATGAAGATCCTTTACTGTTGCACCATCATTTACATCAGTTAGAACATTAAATACTTTTCTGCTTTAATAGCATGTAGTATTGAGAGTGTTCTGTGTGCAAAATGCTCTCAAATGTTTCAGATCAAAGTCTATAAACTTAATGTCTTTCAACATTAAGGATTACAGATAAGCTGGAGCCACTGTGCATTTACAAAAGTGATTTTATTAGACCTAAACAGAAACATCACAAATTAGATTTGTATAGTGGCAGAGTACCAGCACTCTGGCAAACATGCACATATTAAATTTGCAGACCAGAAAGCTAACACTTTTTATTTTTAATAAATATTGTCTAGGGATAATATTTCTTTGTATGTGTAAAATATGATTCATTTAAAATTAAGTTGCTCAATAACATCATAATTTATTATTGTTATGCATTACCTCAACATACTACCTCTACAATGATGTCAGAGATGAACTTCCATCCAAATGAAATAAATGAAGGTCCAAGGGTATCAGAATTATATTTATTGGGAAATCTGAATAGGTTTCTCAACTGTGAAATGGTACAGTATACACTTACCATTCTGTCCTAATTTATTCATTTGTAATAAAAGATACCAATACAAAGGAGGGGACCTGTGGACCCTCGAGCTAAAGCTGCAGTTTGAGAGAGCTTGTCCTCTGGTGGGGCTCAGCTTGAACTTTGTGCTGATGAGAAAATCAGTTTGAAGGACCGGTCACATCAGTTGCTGCGACTCTCCCCAGCAGGCAGGGACCTGGGCAGGGTGACTGCAGGGCAGCCGCACAAGCAGCAGTTCTGGGCAGTGCATTACTGCATGTATTTTTTGTTGCTGGCACCACAGCGATGTGGCTCTGTGGGAGCCCCGGGCCATGCTGCCCTATCCCCAGCTGCAGTATTGGGGAAATGTGGTGCTGCTACTGCTGCTGCCTCCTGACTCATCCCCCATCTCCTCATTTTCGGGGAATGTGGGAGCCTGCTTCTTGCTATGTGTTGGTCTAGTGTCCAGTAACATGAGCCCTCGTCCTCTCTCAGGCCTGCAGGCACCATGCTCACATATGCATATGTGAGCAGGTGAAAAAATATTGCAAAAGAAGGGAGCATGAAGGTGATTATCAGAAGGGCATTTGCTGGACTCAGTCATGGTTCCTGCCTCGGTGGGAAGGAGGACCACACAAATCAGGAGAGTAGCGCTACCTGCAGCCACTGTGCATGCCTGCAGATACACCTTGCAGGAACATCTGAGGTTGCATCCGTTTCCGTGAGACAGCTTTGTCTTAAGCATATTTCTGTGGTAAAGCTTTTGACCACAAGGAAAACAGCATTTCCAAACTAGAAAAGAAAATTTTCGCTCTCTGAATTTGTAGGGTTTTATTCATTTTAGTAGAATACTGTTAAATTATATCAGATTTTTCAGGAAGAACCCGTTGTTTCCAGAGGAGGAATCACCTCATGCTATTTTAGACACCTGTGACTGCAGACTTTTATTCTACATTTTATAATGAGGTCAACCATAGAAAAAAAAAATTAGTCTAGAAATGAGTCATGGGTTTTCACGATGAAGGCAATTAATCACTGGACCTCCCTGACATGGGTTGTGGTGGATTTTTCATCGCTAAAATTTTCTATCAAAGTATAGTGTTTTTATAAAAGACATGAACTTATTCCAACAAGAATTATTTTGGGAATGTCCTGCGACCTGCACTGTACTGGAGATCAGTCTCAGTTACTACAGTGGTCTCTTCTGGCCTTATGATTTATGAATGTATATGTACACATGTATTTGCTTCAGTAGTTATTTAAAATGTTTAAAGTTTGTATTTTCAGCGTTTTCTTTCATAAAATTAAACCTTTTGTGCTGGTGGCACAAGTCATGTTTCCCTTAAAAGCAAATAGCAAGGAAACAATTATTGCCTTTGGCTACTTTGAGGCTAAATAAATAAAACTTTTAATTAAATCTAAAGGATTAGCGAATGTAAAAGGGAATAAGAACAAACATACAAGCAATTTTAAAATACAGCCAGCTAGGTTCAAAACATAATATTTTCAAAGGCCAAAAAACTGGCTTAAGTTTTAAAGGTGCAAGTTAAACAAAACAAAAAAATAGCCCCCTACAACTTTCCAACACTAAATTAATTAAACATTTTTAGTTATGCCATGAAACCTGGGGAATACTAAAATCTGACACAGGCTGTAGTCTGCTTCAAATAATACTGTGTTGTTTAATGTAGGTATCAATATAAATATATTTGCTTATACCTGTAAAGAACCACTTTAGGTAAAAGAGTAAGTCTACCTCCTAGGAAGTAATCTGATAATTTCCAGGGTAAACTTACTGTTTATTTTTAAAAAAATTATCTATATATCTATAGATGTGAATTTTACAAAGCTGACAATGTGCACAGTGAGCCTGTGGCTGTTGTGAACACTTTCCTCTAGGTGAAGAGGAGTCATGGCAAACAGAAGTTGGGACCAGACCGTAACTGTTTTTTGGGTTGGATGCCCCGTCCCCTGAGGCAGGAGGGGGCAACACCTCTGCGGGATGCAATGTATCCATCATCTCTCTCTCTCCTCAACTAACAGGGTGAATGTAAAGCAGACAGCGGGGAGGCTGGCCTGCCACTGCAGATCCTGACTAATAAACCAGACCTCCCCTGGGAAGCACCACACGTATTCAGAGCATGCGGCATAGTGTCCCGACCTCTGGATCCCACACGTGTATTTGCAGAAGCACTTCACAGAGAGACATGGAGTGGCAGTGACCCTCTCCTTTTTCACTTGGGCTCTGGCCGAGCCCCTCTGCCCCTGGCAGCACCCTTCAGCTGCCGCCTAGTTCAGTGCAGTGACCTGCTGGGGGCCTTTTAGCCAGAAACCGCCTGCTGGGCTTGGAAACAGATGCTTGGCTGGTGTGAGACAGGAACCGACACTGAAAAGTGACATTGCTTTCTGGCTGCCTGAGGTTCTGCCTACCACTCAGGAGCACTCAAGGGCTTTCTGAGACATTTATCACCCTCCCTTACCCTTTAAATGAAGAAAGTTTTTGGCAGGAGGGTGTGGGTCAACCTTTCAAACTGCTCTTCAAGGGTTCAGCATCCTGCCTTAATGGAAAAGATTAGGTGCACCATAGTTAATACCGCTATATTTACTGATGAGGTGTGGATTGATAGGTACTGTGTAGGACATAAGGAAGCTGTGTTTTCCAGTTTTCCTTGCTCAGTTGCTATCTCTCCATCATTTACTTTCAATTAAAAGATTAGTGGTAGTTTCGTTCAGCCACTACGGTATGAAGTTCCTGCTTCTCTAATTGCAGTTGAGGAGGGAGTAGAGATAAAGAATGTAATCTTGTAGGTTTGGAGAAGGAATAGCTATGTTCTAGCAAGCGATCTTTACCCTGAACTCTACCATAGCCACTAAAGATTACTCTTAAATATGCCAGGAAGAAAATTAAAATTAATATTTGTATCTCAGTATAGCCTACTGGAATAATACTTACACATTTTAAGGGTTTAATTGAAGCTCATTTGTTGCCAATGTAAATACTTATTTATTTCAGTGGAAATAACATCCTCTTAAAGTGAATATTTGGCTAGTAATACCGGCCTGCCTCTGAGACCAAATCCCCTGGCGGAGCTGCAGATCACAACACCCAGGCAAGCAGCTGCACACAGAAGGGCTATTTTCTTGGGCCTTCTTTTACCTTTTTAATCCTCTTATTCTTTTCTTTGCAGAATAGTGGGGGATTTTTACAGCTACAGAATGGTCCTTTCTTTACAGGACGTATGATTGTTTCTTGGAAAAAGGATGTTATGCCTGCAAGTTGTCCAGGCCAGTTTATAACTAATATGGGTAATGTGTGTTTAAAGCCTCACATCTTATGTGGTAAATTTAGTCTTACCAGGCCACCTGAAATCGAGCTACTTAATTGGTGGAACTGTTTCCATAGCCCTGTTACATACAGCGTGGCTTCTGCTTCTCTCTGCTGAGGCAGTTTACATAGATTTGAAGGAATATAGTGGTCAGCTGTACTTTTTTGTAGGACGTGCAGGTTTAGATACAATGTGAAATGCTTTCATGGACTTTCTCAAACTGCTGGATAGGAAGCCTAGGTCCCATTAGTTGAATTTAACATATCAATAGTAGCTCTAATTTGATCAATGGCAGGCAATTGAAGCATTTGTTTCAGTGTTTAGCATTAAGATTTTAAAAACACTTATTTCCTTGATTTATCTTACTCACACATTCTTTAAGGCTGCTCATGTTGCTTTCATGGTCATAAATTCTGAAGCTAAATTCTCCATGACAGCATGGGTGGCATTCAGGTGTCTGAACACCAGAGTGAATTTAGGTGTTCTTTAGGGACACCAGACCCCTTCATTCTGAGTAATTCAGTCACTTCCCAGGATAAAAGACTAGAATATCTTATTTTCATACACATGCTCATTTCTGGGGGAAAAGCAAGCAAGCAAACAAATAAACAAACCCGAAAGCAATATCATTAGTCCAGTCTCAGCTCAGTGTAACTGGAAAATAGTAGCACATCGCAGAACAGTTTCTCAGAATTATGCGGGAACTACACAGAAGCTATCAGGAAAGCTTAAATTAATGATGTCCTGTTGAAAAATGTCTTTTCTTAGAGTACACTTATGGAAAAACTCATCAGGCTGGAAAATAATAAAACAAGAAGGCAAGATGATAGCCAAAGCTGTTCAGCTGTGAGACGACTCACAGAATACTTTAAATTCACACTTTATCTGATGCTTCTCATTTTTGATCCCTGTCTTTGTACATTAACCCCTTTGGGCAGACATTCATGCACGTTTGCAGAGTGAATAAGACAATGTCTGCATGTTTCCAGATTTAAAAGCAATCCATATAATCTCATTCAAAATGCCATTTTCAGCAGAGATTAGTGATTAGCTTGCTTAATTTTAAGAGGAATTTAAATTTATTTCAATAGTGCTTGAATCTACAGCAGTGATATCATGAAACTAAAGATTATGGCCTGAATAGCTCATTGCATGTGTTCTTTCTTCTTTCAAAAGCATAGGAGCCTATATAATTTTAAGTATCCCCTAGTCATTGTTGGACTTTCTGGTGACAGCCCACTGGACTCTCTCCCTTCAAGCCAGTAAACCTAAGTCCTCTTTCTTACTTTCAATTAAAATGAGATTAATCAGCTTAAACTCATAACTTCCTTATGCCAATCCATCAAGAAAAGCTGCCATTACGTTCATAAACAAAGTAGATTCTATGTCAAGTTTCCTCTGCCTTTCCCACAGTAAAGATTGAGCTGGGATAGACAGAATATTGCTAGGATTCTCCACCAGGATATGGAAACTATGAATCGCTGAATGGAACAAAAAGAGCATCACTAAGGCAGGATTTTTTTCTACTTTATCATGGTTAATACTCATCAAAACCAGTGTTAGGAAAAATGTAAATAGGGTTTAAAGTAAAGAATATCTCCCCTAAAAAAGTCAGCAGTTGACTCACAGAGCTGCAGCTGAAATCCAATCCTACACTGCAGGTGAAATTCTCAATGCAGTCTCAGGGGGTGCCCTCTAATACAGTTTATTTGTTCATAAAAAGATACAGATCTGGATATTAAAACCAGAATTAAAATAATAATAAAAATCTTGCACTACAAACCCCATAAATTTACATCCCACTTGTAAAATGTCTGCCTAAGTGATGGCTTTTGATATGAGAGCAGAGGTGGCAGTAGACACTGGTCTTGGGAGTGATGGTTCCCAGCCTGGCTTCAGTCAATGAGCTGCTCTGAAACAGCCTGTGTCCTACTAGTGACATCTGTGCAGCTGTTGTTCTTTTCTTTGTTTCCATTAAGACTGCGAATATTTACTCAGATCTTTTGGGCGGGGTCCATAAACATTATACAGTGAGAGAAGAAGGAAAGGAAACCCCTTTGCACAGTGGCAAGTTATTTGCCATGCCACCTAGACATTATGCTGACTGAAAAGAGTTAATTTCTTTTTTAGCCTGGCAATAAATTTTACATATCTCAGACAAAACTAAGACCTGCAGGGGGTGACTAATTTATCATTTATGGAAAACTGAAGTGGTTCTTTGTTCAAAAGTGAAAATACTTCCATGCTGGGAGGCAACTTGCACAGGTTTTGCTTCTTCCTCAGTGGCCTGGAGCCCAGCTAAGAGCCGTTGTTTCTGTCAGGACTTAAATGAACAAAACTCTTTCCTCCTGCTCCCGCCTTGCATGTCATGCACTAACTGCATCCCTGGCGCCTGCACGGCACCACTCAAGTTCAGAAAGCTGGGCTTTCTCATGCGCCAGTCTCCATCTGCAATCATGGTGGCAGCACAGGGCGATGTTGCAGGGGAACGAGCGTGGAGACTCTCAACCTTTTGCCAGCGTGAGCCAGGTTATCTCTACAGCACAGTCTTGTGCTATGCAGAGCTGCTTACATGGGCCTGAGGTCAAAAGAGTCCAACTGAAGCTTCAGTGAGGGAACGTAAGCCTTCCCTCTCACGTGGCCTATGTGGATTGCTGCCCAGCGCAGCCATCCCACCGTGGCTTTCAGGGATAATGCAGCCAGTATCAGCTTGTGCATCTTCCCTTTACCCTTCACTTCATTAATATTTCAGCATTTTTTGATCATCACCCGTTTTCCTATGAAAAAAAGTAGATTGCTAAACAGTTTCTACTAGCTTTGCTCTCAGTAATCACTATGGGGTTATTTCTTTATTAGTAAAATGGGGTAATACCGTTTAGTCATGCTCTCATACTGCTTTATAGCTGGAAATATGAAACGTTAAACATGCATGGAGCAGTATTAACCTTGTAAGCTCATCTGGGCAAGAATTGTATCCAGCTCTGTTTATTCTAAAAATAACATTTTTCTTAAAAGGGATTAAAGTTCCTTGAGTGTCATCCTTCCCTGCCAAAGCAAACCCATAAAAGCAAAGAGATGCCAAGCAATGGGACTTTTCTTACTGATATCCTCTCACAACATATTTTCCCTGACAAAGACAGATTACATCTTTTCAAGGAATTTTTGCCTTACTCAGATAAAGAAACAGAGCACCCTGAACATGTTAATCACTTTTGCTGGCTATTTCAATCCCTGCTTTAAAGCCTCAAAAATGCCAGTGCATACTGAGTCCTGACAGATGGTCGCAGGCTGTGTGCAGTGTGTTTATCTGAGGATGAAGTATGAAGTCATACGTATGTGTGCATGTCTGATGTATCTTCCCTAGGCGCTTACTTGCTCAACCTTTAAATATCGGCTTATTGAGTGATAAACGAAGTAGAATATGGAATTTGCCCGGCTGTTTTCATTAAAAATTGTTTCCCATTCTCAATTATTGCATCCTTTTTTTCTCTTTGTAGGTTGCTGTGTTCTGAACTCAGGTTGAAATGTGTGAGCACTGGGATTTTTTAAAATGCAGAAAGGAGGCCGCAGACAAGGTTTAGGTCTTCAGAGTACAAGACAAACTGTTTAGAAATTTGTGCAGCCACCAAAGCAGTTAAGTCATGCTTCTATTCATGTCTGCTAAAGGTCTGCGTGCCTGCTCTGCTGAAAGGTGGAATACTGAGGAAATCCACAACTGTGTTTAAAATATATTTTTTTAATATATACGCTATGAACTATCATATCAAGGCATAAACAGAACACTGAATGGGACTGCCAAAAAAAAGAGCTGCTTTTTATTAACCACTAATAGGATGATTGCCAAAAACAGAAGTCATAATCATATGAGAGAACTTCGGCTCTCTTTTCATAAACTGATAGTGATATTCTTGGATTTACAGTTGACAAACTCAACAAGACTTGGAAAACTAAGGGTGGGAAGCCACCCTTAGGGTGCACAGGTGAGGGGTGGCACAGAATAGTGATAAACATATTCTCCTGGTCAGCAAATTTTCTGTAAAAGCAATATTTTGTTCTCTTGAGGAAAGAAGTGTATTATGTTCGCATTTTAAACAATAGCTAAGTTACTGTTACGAGGTAGACTTAAACTGGACAGCAATATAGTTACTGAAATATTTCCCTGTGGAAGGAAGGAATGTATTGTAGTGGTGAGTATTAACCTTCTTCAAATACTGTCCTAGCCTCATTTTGTTGAGTGCTTCTAATTACATATTCTTAAAATGGTGACACCTAACTTTGCAGATCTGTTGCCATCCTGAGGAGCAAGGTCTTACTGATGGAATTAAAACCCTGTTCAGTAATATAGAAACTTCTCACCTGAATGCTGAAAATACAACCCAACGCAAGATGCAGAAGCACCTTACTTACAGGACACTACTGCATGTTGCTATCACCGGCTCACTTTTCTAAGCGTGCAGGTTAGTACCATTACCCTCAGACTGAAGTCTCACACTGTATTTTAATACTTCCTTTGTTAAATATATATATATATATATTAGAGACTGCTATATGAAGGCATAAGAGAAGTGATAAGCTGATAAGATTGGCTAAAAAGACTGGTTTGTTTGGGGTTTTTTTGGACCAGTAACAGGATAGTTGCCAGATAACTGCCTTGAGATACATGGTAGATTTTATGAGAACTTGTAACACCATGCACTAGCAATTGAGGTGACTTATGGTTTTACTGTACAAAACAGTAGAGAAAGGGACTAGACCTCTACTCGGAATAGATGTAAAGACTCATCTGTATCAAATGATGTTAATTTAGTCACTCTTCAAACTGTCTTATCACCTAAGTACCTCTGAAGTTATCAAATATTGTGTAACTGTGGTGAGCAGAACAGCGTTTTAATTCTGTCTTGTAAAAACCCATGGCATATAGTGAAAATTGCCTTGGCCTGTATTTAGAAATTTGCCCCTTAATAGACTTGTAATAAATTGAGAATTTCGCTCATTGGAAATACAACACTAAAACCAGAGACTATCCAGTTCATTAGAGATACTCAGCTCTTGCAAGATCAGAATGCTCTGACCCATAGTTCTGAAGTTACTGCCAAATTCAGATGGAAACATGAAGACTAGATTAGACAGACTGTCTCAAAACATTAATGCTCCCAACAGTTTTAGAAAGATCTATGAAATATGGTCTTTAGGTTGTTTACCTTTCATGGAAGGGGGGGATTAAGGCTAGAAAAAATGTGTCTGTGAAGCACTTTTGATCCAAAAATCCACTAAAGTCAATTAAGATTTACATCATCTTCAGTAGATATGGTATCAGCCATTAAGACAGAGTGACATTCAACTATTTAATTAGTATAATACAAGAAAAAAGTTAGCTGTTGCACAAGTTTAACACTAGAGTTATAGATTACAGAATTATACAGTCACTGTTCAATGACCACGACTATTTCAGCTTTGTTGGTGTTTGTTACACATGATCATATAAACCCTTCTTTTAAAGAACATTTATTTTGAAAATGCTTGATCTCTATTTGTGATTTGTACTCTTTAGCCTGTACGAAGCTTAAAAATCACCATGTTACCAATGAATTTTCACTTTTCAGATATAATGTGCCAATGCTTATCTCCTCATGAGACTTGTGGAATAAACAAACAGCAGTGTTACCTGTCAAGACATAAAAATAGTGGGTGCCTGAGGTTTGTGGAAGTGCCATACAACCAGCCCGTGTTTTCCTCTGGTATGAAATGTTGATAACACTCTGATGTTTTCAGCTGTTGCCAAGTAGTGCTCAGACTACTCAAGGACTTTTTGAGCTTCTCCTGCTCACCCAGGTGCACAACAAGCTGGGAGGGAGCACTGCTAGGACAGCTAACCCAAACTGACCAAAGGGCTATTCCATACCATATAACGTCATGCTCGGGGGGGTTGGTTAGTTCGGTTGGTCGGTCGCGGGCAGAGTGGTCGCAGCTCGGGCTGTGTGATCGCGGCTCGGGGGGAGTGATCTTGTCTCGGGATGGGCTGGGCATCGGTCAGCGGGTGGTGAGCAATTGCATTGTGCATCACTTGTTTTATATATATTCTGTATATTCTCTTACTATTATTATTATTACTATTGTTATTCTTCTCTCTTATTAAACTGTCTCTATCTCAACCCACGGGTCTTTTTTTTTCTTTTCTCTGATTCTCTCCCCCATCCCACAGAGGGAGGGGGGGGAGTGAGCAAGCGGCTGCGTGGTGCTTAGTTGCCAGCCGGGTTCAACCACGACAGTCCTAGGACAAAGCGTGATACAAAATGCAGCAGAATGCTCTTTGCGCTGCTGGCCCCGAGCAAGCTGTTACAGCGCAGGACATGTTCATGTCGGACACAGTCATGCTGTGTTCCCTTTATTGCCAGGGGAGTGAAGCAGGCACTCTTAGAAGGTTCACCTGACCTATTTCAAACAGTTGCTCAAGTGAGATGAATCATGTTCCTTTCTACAGATACTCTTGATAGGCTCTCCACTGACTAGCAGAGATGCGGGTTATTGTAAAACTCCAAAGTTTTTATTATAGTAGAGTATCTTGCATTTGAAGCTGTAGGGTACAGATTGTTAAACTGTGGCTCTCGAGCTTTTTTTCCTTCACCTTCAAGTCTGGCTCACTTCAGGGTTAACATGATTCAGCCAGAAAGGGACCTCTGTAGCCAGTCTAATGCAAGTGCTTCTGGGTTATCTCAGTTCCTTCTCTAAAAGGAAATTCACTAGTGTATCCACCTGCACTGTGAGCTGTATGTATCTCACAGTGTGTCCCACAGTCCTGGTTCCCTCATTGTCCTCATGAGGCAACACATGTGGCTTCTTATATCTGTGTTTCCACTCTGAAAAGGAGAGAAAGAAAGAGGAGGAATGAAAGAAGCAAAGAAAGAAAGAAGGAAGGAAAGAAAGAAGGAAAGAGAGGCTTCATGGCGTGATCGTGCATGCTTAGAAGAAGGACCTGGGGGTGTTGGTTGACAGCTAGCTAGATATGAGCCAGCAGTGTGCCCAGGTGGCCAAGAAGGCCAATGACATCCTGGCTTGTATCAGGAATAGTGTGGCCAGCAGGAGCAGGGAAGCAATCGTGCCCCTGTGCTCCACACAGGTGAGGCCACACCTTGAATGCAGTGTTCAGTTTTGGGCCCCTCACTACAAGAAAGACATTGCGCTGATGGAGCATGTCCTGAGAAGGGCAATGAAGCTGGTGAGGGGTCTGGAGCACAGGTCTGATGAGGAGCAGCTGAGGGAACTGGGGTTGTTCAGCCTGGAGAAGAGGAGGCTGAGGGGAGACCTTATCGCCCTCTACAACTGCCTGACAGGGGGTCATAGTGATGTGGGTATTGGTCTCTTCTCCCAGGTAACAGGACAAGAGGAAATGGACTCAGGGGAGGTTTAGATTGGACATTAGGAAAAATTTGTTCACTGAAAGGTCTGTCAAGCACTGGAGTGGGCTGCCCAGGGAAGTGGTCGAGTCCCCATCCCTGGGGGTATTTAAAAGATGGGCAGATGAGGTGCTTAGGGCCATGGTTTAGTGGTGGAATGACAGTGATAGGTTAACGGTTGGACCTGATGATCTTAAAGGTCTTTTCCAACCTTAATGATTCTATGATTCTGTCGTTCTATGATCTTCACTGGCCTTACAAGTAAACACAGTTTCTGGAATTAGCTGAATGGTGAACCACGGCACGCCATGGGGCTGGAAAGCCATAGCCATAGCTAAACTATGGACCATTCCCAAAGAGAAGCCTTCCCTTGCTTTTTTAGGTTAGGTGGTGCATGTCTGTAGACTGTTGGTTGTATGAAGACTTTTGTATGCAGCTCAGAGGGTCAGAGAATCGGTCCACTCCTCCTCTTCTAATGCATTGAAATCAATGGGAGTTTTGCTTGGAAGCTAAAAGTAGAGTTTGAGCCAATCTAAGATTGTGAATGACAATATCTTCTAAAGTATTTTATTAATTCTGCTTCACTGAAAATGCAGTTTTGTTTAGTAAACACGATCCTTGTGTGCATACTGCTATTTTGTAAATATTCAAGTAGTGAGAGTTTCTCATGATTCATTTAACTGACTGTATCACAGTTTCTTTTAAGTCACACTTTTTAGGAATTGTTTTCTAAGGATTCAGCCTGAATGAAAACATCTTCTGCTGGGGAATACCAACCCTGAGGTCAATAGGGCATGAGGAACCCAGTCTAGACTGTCTGTGAGGCGTCTTAATGGTATTTCCTAAGTAACAAATCGTTGCTCTTGATCGAATGTGTTCAGGTTTTACTGTGAAACATCACTTCTCCTTAGAGAAGTCAGGCTCATTTTCTCAATAAATTTTTCCCTGGGGTTAGTTGTTCTCAGGAAAATTTTGTTCAGTCAAGACTTTGATGGAAAAGACTTTCTGCTGGAAAAGACTGTCTATTTAAAAAACTCAGACAATTTTTTTCAGCACAGTAAGGCTCACTAAAATATTTTGGTTTAATAATGACATGAATTTTCTATATTTTATATTCATCTGTAGCACTTAGAGAAAATTGTATATATTTCCATGCTTTCAGTTTTCATGAAATCACTTATTTGGCCTAGCATAACTTTAAAACTTTCCAGCTTCCATGGATGGAGAGATCATTACAAGTTCTTTTCCATTGATTTGGAAAACATTTCATTAATGCTAAAAAAAAAAAGAAAGAAAAGTCTTCATCTTACTATAGTAAAGCTTCTGGTTTTTTGCAACTGTGGAATTTCTCTCTCTCTCCTCTATTTTATTCTCCTCACCTTTGTAATTTCCCCAATTAGCATAGGCAATTTGCCACCCAAACCATCTATCCAACTGCATGATGATCTACTATTCTGTTTCATTCATTCATAGAGATAGCAAAACCCCAGATTCCACACAATTCCTGTTTCAGATCTGCTCCAGTTTGCAGAATCTAGTGCACTTTTTCTCGATTACAACATGTGATCTATTTTTTTCAGCAGAAACATGCACGTTCTGCGCTCACAGTGATAGTGTATATAAATGCAGATCTGTGTCTCCTTTTCATTAGGCTGTATTGCCTTTCCCTCTCAGAAGGTGATTTCACCATACCTAACCCAGTGATAAAGCCCTCTCTAGCCAAGGGGAGTAGGCAGACTTGAAGACTCCAACTTCCTTTTCAGTAAGTGTGGAGTTTTTGCCCATTTCTTATTACAGAATATCCTATGCTAGAGCCCAATCAGAAGAAGCTTACTAAATTGAATGGGATTTTTTCCATAGACTTTTCTCAGTTTTGGATCAGTATCCACACAAAACCATCTAATAAATTATAGAATAGTTGATAGTCGATGACAAGAGTTTCAAATGCAGGCTCACCACATCGCTGCCAGGATTGCCTTGAAGAGATAGGAACTATATAAATCTAGGAATAATGAAATCATCCATTTTTTCCAGAGACAAATGCAATCCAGAATTGAAGACGTGAAACCACATCTGATGCTAGACAAAGGGAATATTAACATACGTATGTTTCCAACTATAGGGGTATTTCTTGAATTGTGTGTTCTTATTCTTGCCTTTCAGCCAGCTTTTTTCAAGCCCAGCTTTTCCAAGTGAAGCACTGCACTGCACTGCACAGGTGAGAAAAAGCTGTTGTAAATGTTAGTGGTTGTTTGTGCAGCCAGACACCAAGGCTTGCTGATGTCACGTCTCTCTGAAACCCAGTGATCTCAGAGGCAGAATATAGATGTTCTGTTGCTAATCCTACTTTTTCATCAACCTGTGTCATTTTGAGTCATCATTTTTGCGATACCTGCTTTTCTGGAGCTTATTACTTTTTATTCGGTTGCTACTTTTATCTTCTGAAAATGTCCATTAATGAGAAAATATTTACTCTGAAAATTCAAATATTTATGGTTGCATATAGCAACATAGTTGTACAATCAGACAAAAGAAGTCTGACAGCTTTGAGGAGTTGCAGAAATTGTTTATAGTGATAAATCTTGAATGTGGGTTCAGGGTCTCCACATTTATACACAGGAATTCAGGCAAAGGTTATAGTATGAATGTATGAAAATTGGAAAAAATGAGAGATTAAGGACACACTTTTGCATTTTGCGTTAGATTTGATGGAGCAGTTCTGTTTTTCATGCCTAGTTACTTTGATTTTCAAAGGGTTACTCATATTCCCAAAACATCTTCACAGAATCGGGATTTCTCCCTAGAAAAAAAGTAAAAATGTCCTTGGGAGAGTCAAAAGGCAATTACTACACACCAGTTTTACCTTGTAAGAGTGCACAGACATGCATGGCAAGTGTCATGTTATAGTCATAATGTGGAATTTGTGGATTTTATTATCATTTATGCCCTTACTTCTTGAGAACCTCTGCTCTGCAGCAAGTCAAAGAAGGTGGGTTCTGTTACATGGTGCTGCCATTACTCACAGATGTGTATTTCATCATTTAGTAGGTGAAAAAAAGAATAGAGAGGATAAATACGAATGTTGTAGACCCTTTTAATTTTCATTACAATTTTCTGTAGGTATTTTTGTTTCTTGAGAACAGAAAGTTTACTGAACATGAAATAAAGATGTTGTTCCACAAGAAAAAGACAAGGCTTCATTTTTAACTTGTCCCTCTTTTATTTTTCCTTTATTTTCTCCCTAAAAGGTTTACCAATTTTGATGAAATGATCCAAAATTCTATATAGAGCAAAAAAAGATGGTCAAATCTTCCCCTGCTAAGTACAATGACCTCACAGAGTTATGGTCCTTAGGTCTCACATAAACAAAAGGGTAATAAGCTTTGAAGCAACCATGAAGAATGGGGGCAGGGAAAGGGCATAACTGAAGACCACATACAGACACCGAATGATGCACCAATAGAAGGAATGTAAAAATTGCCATTTTGTCATCATAAGGGTGTAAGCCAAGTGCTATGATATAGACAAATTTGTGATACTTTCGGGGCACCTGACCTCCTTCAGGTTCCATGGACTGTTACTTTAACAGATACTTAAAGCAGCAAGCATTAAACTTCAGAAGTCCCTGTAATAAGATATGCATCAAACAATGTCAGCTTGAAATAAATTCATGTGACTGAAAACACTGGGTATCTAAATTACATCCTAGTCACCTACTTAACTTGTTTGTATGACCTGTGAAATTTATTTTAATGTAAAATACCGTATAAATGCCCTGAAGCCTTTCAATAGGAGACTAAGTCCATGCCTAACTGTACATGCTTTTGTGTATTTTAGTCAAACCCTATAATATATGTGATTGTAAGTTATTTTATGTACTATATGATTATTATAGATTGCTAAAAGAGACCCATCTTTAAGAAAATTAAAAATAAGTGAAAAGGTTATTTTCTTAGTTGGTGGCAGACATTCAAAATCTGCTTGTAAATGAGTGTATTTTTAAAACCAAATACAAAGGATCCCTTTAAGTATATGTTTTCTTACCTTGAGGCTTAGACTGAAGTTTTTGTGTATGATTTGTTGATACAAAGGTTAGATCTGGCTTCAAAAATGGCAAAGTATCTTTACGTAAAGTCCAAATACGTCAGTGTTCATACACTGCTCCTTTCTAAAACCTTGCAGAACCCAAATGAAAATGTTTATTTAAACCTGTTCCCTCACTTCAGAAAGCCAAAAAAAGAAATACAACAAAATTCAAACTGCAACACCTCGGTTAGATCTTTTTCCATGACGGTCAGGCAAAAAAACCCCTGTTTCTAACATTTTTACAAGAATCCAGAACTCTTAGCTTATCTTAGTAACATGGTATATTTCCATGAAAAACTGCAGCCTCTGTAATTTTTGTTTTAGATGTGTGCTTTCTGTTTGTATATGTAAATGTAAATCTTCACACAGACTGCGTGAAAAGATACTCTAGGTACATTTTATGGGAAGTGTGTACAAATGTTTGAATTATGACTAAATGGTTGCCATGCTGTAGTTAAGGTTATTTTCTGTTTATAAGAAAAAATGTCTAGCTGATCAAAATTTTCAGATCATAATATTAATTTTCAAAGCAATGGAAGAAAACCTCAGCTAAGCAATTAAAAATTCTTCCTCAAAATTTATCAGTTTAAATTTATACTTTCTGAGTCTCCTAGTGCTGTAAGGAATGCTTGAATGAAAAAACTTTCTAAGTTATGACTTATGTCTTCAGTATAAGCTGTGGCTGTAGGATCTGTGACATCACAACACCTCTTTTCACAAAGGGCTTTTTGTCAGGAAAAGTATTATATTTATGCAATCCCCCTAAAAGAAATGGGAAATTAGATAACAAAAATGTGCAGTTATGGATCATCTGAAGTTATTCTACCTAACAGATTAAATCAAAGACATAAAACCCAATAAAATTAAACATCATCCCATACTGACCTACCCAAGAAAAGTATCTCGCCAATAGTAACCTTCATATCCCATCTCAGAGCTGTGCTAGGAGGGATACCTGCTCTTCAGCAGTTTGCTGCAATCTAGAGCTGTGCACACCATGAGGCAACTGAACACAGGGGATGCTTTATGGGACATCTGCTACTTGTAATGCAATTAGATAGGAGCGAACTATATTTTCCCATTGCTTTTAAACGTAATATCGTCCTGGTTTTGTCTGTCTTCACAAAACAGACTTTGGGGAGTGGTGGTGGTGGTTGGGTTTTTCTGAAGGATTGTAGTGATAGATTTTTAATATTGATTTTGGATGCTGACCCTGGTTTCTTCCAAAGAAAAAAACCTCACCCTGTCATCTAGATCTAGATCTCACATCTACATCTCAAAGTGCTGAACGTAGGTATATTCTGCTTTGGTTTGAACCTGGCTTTGTCTGTTATGTTCAGGGAGTGTAAAATATTTCTGCTTTTAGGTATTTGCTAACTTCTTCCAGAGTTGATTTATGTAAATAACTTATATCCTCCCTTCCCTGGTTTTCCTGTCTGCCTCTGTTCTGTTGCTGGTTTAATTCAGAGTGTAAACTCTTCAGTGCAAGGACTGTTTGCTTGCTGCATGTTGGTAGACTGCTTGATCAACAGAATCACGCTCAAACCCAGCCTCTCGGCACTCCTGTAACTCAGTGATAAATGGGAATATCGTATTAATCTGAGATCTCAGAATCTTTAAATTCCTAATGTATACCTGCTGGATAAAACATCATTAAAATAACTAGCCTTATCATCTTATCTGTGTTTGTTTTCTCTATGTCCCTAGACTCTGAGCTTATGAGCATGGGTTCTCTTGGTTCCTTGCAGTTTTTTTGAATTTAACATCATCCTGCAAGAAGTCACTATCTTTTCGAAAAGGCCAGCTAAACTGCTGAAGCCAGTGCTGTCTAACCCTTCTCAGTCAAAATCAGCCCCTTTGGTCTTAAACAGATGAGATACTTGGTCTTTCCAATCTCAGCTATTGACTGAAAACTGTTCAATAACTACTACCATAAACTGCTACTGCAGGTGGGATGGCAAACGTCAAAAGAGACAGTGGGCCATCTCCTGAGACATATTCAAATCAAAAGCCTTTTGATACCCTACGGCTAGCTTCTCTGCTGATGCAAAAGGATAAATGTCTGTGAAAATCAACATACTTTTGAACATTCAAACACTGAAATTTGGCCTGCAGTTTTCCAAAACCTGCTGACCTACTCGTGGAGGTTATCCTCAGATTGGACTTTTATTGGTAGGTCTTTGAGTCTGTGCACCTTAAGTTTTAAAGTATGTGAAGTTTATTTTATTGAAAGGAATGCTTATGGCGTATAGTGAAAGCATTTGGCTTCTGACTTCTGGCTTTCATTCCACCAGTTCAATCATGAAGTGGTTAAGTGTTATTTATAGTTCTTAGACATTCTTTAAGGATGAACATGTCTACTGAAAACCCAAAAAGTCTTGGTGCTCGTGGGTAATTTATAGCAATTTTAAAGTTAGGAGAAAACTGTGATCTCATACTACAGGCTAAAAACCTGTCCATTCATTACCGCATGGCAATGGAATTTGGTTGAGAGGTTGACATAATCTAAGGAAGCTGAGAGTCACAGCATCCAGGTACAACTGAGCAGGGAGAGGCTCAGTTACATGTCTTAAGGAATTACATAACTTTTCTTTCCCCTGGGTTTTTTTTTTAATGCTAGACACAAACAGAGGATCAAAAAGGCCTTATATTTTTTTCAATGCACTCCATACATTCTTTAATCTAATTAAAAGAATTTATACCACCAGTTTTGAAATATGTCAGTTTACAGAAAGCAGAAACTCAGGGTTTCTTTTCAGTAAGATTTTTTAATATTTTAAATCATTGACTGTAGGGTCAGAAGATTCATTAGCTGTAATTTAAGTGCACCTTTACGTCACTTTGAGTGCACAATGAAATTCAGTCTTGGTCTGATGTCATTAGAAGACAGAGAACCCGTCACCTCTATTTTGAAGTTGTCTCAGTGCTGAGATGTTTCCTTGCCTCAGTTTCAATGTCTGGCTTCAGTGCACAGCTACTGGTTTTAATTAGAGCTTTCCTCACTGGATTAGAGAGCTTTTCAGTGCATTTAATAATTTCTTCAGATACTCATACATTGCAAGTCACCTTCCTGTTTATAAAAGAGTGAGTGAAATTCTAACTTTCTCATTGTATGGCATCTTCTCCAACCCTCAATTTCCTTTTGTGTGTTTTGGGCTTTTTTTTTAAGTTTGTGTTTTGGGATGTTTTTGTGGTTTTGTTTTGTGTTTTTGTTTTGTTGTTAGTTTGTTTTGGTTTGGTTTGGTTTGGTTTTTTAGCTAAAACTGTTATTCAACATTTTTTTTACATATGGGCACAAGGCAGCACTATTGCTATATGCTGAGGTGAATTAATCTTTATTTTCTATTTCTTTTTTTTTAAACCACATCTCTTCCACACAGATGGGTAAGCAAGAATTTTATCACTCCCATCCCGCCTTGTCCTTAAAACACATTTCCTTGAAGCCACAGCTCAGTCAATGGCCAAGATTTGCAGATTCCCCAAGATTTGGCAGTTCCCTCATTTTTGAGGCAAGAGAAGCGCATTCACTGGTAATTGCCCTTTGATTGCATTTTCCATGCTTTCTGGGCCATTTCCTACACTCCAGGCTTCTATGAGTAAATGGAGGGTCTAATTCACATTGCCTTTTACAAGCTCGGTGTCCATAAAATAAAATGGAATTATTAAATGGACACATGCGCATTCCTGAAACTGTTACCACCTTCAGTTTTGATTTGTCTGTCCCTTTTCCCCCCTCCATTAACATTCTTACTAAAGAAATTCCAAAGTCTCCTGGCATTGCTCTGTCTTGTTTCTTCTCTTTAATGTTTGGTGGATTTATCAAAGAAAGCTGACAGAGTTTGTGGAGAGAGAGCTTGATTTCAAACAAACAAACAAATAACTAAACAAACAGACATTATGAGTAGTAATCTAAATAAAGATATACATAGATACAATTTCTTTTGAAAGAAGAAATTCTGAAGGAAAAGCTCCTGATTTAGGCACAGATCCAGAAAAACAAGTCAGAACACATATAACATTTTTAAAGAAAAGTAATTTTGTTGGTTTCAGTAGATTGCATACACTTTAAGCAAAGCACAGACTTCCATGTTTTCTCTGAAATCTTAGGTTGATTAACTCTGCATTCTAACCTGGACTGCAGTACAGTTGTTCAATAATAGCTAATGAATAATTAGCTATTGAATAATAACTATTATTATTCAATAGTTATTCAATAGTTGATATTCAATAACTATTACAGGATTTTTACAATTGCTTTCAGTTTATGGTGATTGTATGAATATAATATACAGCCACAGAACAATATCCTTCTTTGTTAACCTTCTTTTCTATATTTAATGATTTCCAAATTAAAACAATACTCCAAGAGTTTTCTTTATTAAATAAAGTTTGGGTTTTCTGATTTTTTTAAATCTCAGACAGTGCATTGTCATCTGGCAGTGCCTTGCTTATAAAGAAAAATTCTAACAGAGAAAATAATGAACATTTTCTTTCTGTAGTGAACTCTGTTTTCATGACTGGGGCTATAAACTGTATACAATTTAACTTTCCAATTTTGCATGTAGAGTTTTTAGTATACTTGTCCTAGTTAGACTCACTAAGTACTATTTTTATGCAAACAATAAGAAAATACATGCTTAGTTAAATAAATAATTCTTTCATGAATCAAAACTGTGTATTGATGTACTCCTAGAAGTCTCATTATATAATCTTTTCATACTTTTTATTATTGCTTATTTGGTGACAAAATAAAAACAGAATAAGAAACAACAAAATAAGAACAAAAATCCTTGGTGGGTAAAAGTGTGATGATGTGAATACCTCTTATGGCTAAGATCATGTCATTGAAGGAAAAAGACATGATCACATGTAAAAAGCATGTAAAATTTTTATGTCATGCTTCCAGTGTCATGGCTTAACAGCTGTATCCTGTAAGTTACAGTCCTAGCCTGTAATTCACAGGACTTAATCAATGTAGGTGGGTATCAATAAGAAATTATGTTGCTTAGCATTTCCTGTGAATGACATATATCGATGTCATTAATTTTCTGGTTTCGGAAGGGGACAGCCTTTGAAATGACATAATGTTCCTAATCCTTTGAGGCTTTGATTCTTTTCATTTTCCAATCTTAAATTTATCTACTGGCATAGAAACAATGTAATTACACAGATTATTATGAATGGAATATTATCTATGTCTTGATGTTGCTTTTGCATCTCCTATGATATGGAAATAAGCATTGATATTTTGATATCCTGGTTAACTTTTAAATTAAGATTTGACATTTTAGACCTGTTGCTGACAATGGCGCTTACTGTAAACGCTGTTTAAAGCTTATTCTGATTTGTAATGAGCAAATACTCTGAAATATTCAGTGTTCTTCAGAAAGAATAAAGTGTTCAGTTTCAAATTATGTCACTTGGAAAGGATCCTCAACGGATACATTTTACCAGTGGCGATCCATTAGATATTGTCTTAATTATCTGTTTTAACTCTGTTTTAATTATCAACTTTTGTTATTGGATTACAAATAAATCTGTGAAGGGAAAAGTGATGGCCTGTTCTAAAAAATTGTGCAGAACATTTCTTTTAAATCCTCCTCTGAATTACTTCCATTAAAGCTACCTGTTTTGTTTATCTTGGAACATTGGGATCAATCTGAGGTAAATAAAATAACTTGGTTTACTGCTATTCTCTTTTCTTTCATTTAAACTGTCTGAGGCAATTGTAATTACCCTTAGTATTAATGTGCAGAGATTCTATTTACAAGAGAAGGTACAAATTTTTCTTTCTATATTACACAGGCACGCACATACTGTACATTATGTAGCTATTATGCAGCTATTATGCTGTCAAAGGAGGACATCAGGATTCACTTTAGTACTTCAGAATCCTTTTATAATATCTCCGAGTTGTGCAGCAGGTTTGGTGTTACTAAAGAGATTATATCAAGTTTCCATCCTCACTGGTAGCCTGCACTAAGTTGCAGCTTCAGCTTTTGATAGATTGATTCTGGATCTGATTATCAGTTTGGAAAAAGTGTCATCAACTACCTTCTGAAAGAGACTTTCCCTTTCATGTTATTTGCTGAAACTTAAATTCTGTTCATTCGTGAATTAATTTATTGAGAAATCTTTTGAACAGCGCAGCCAATACCAAGAGGCAGTTGAAAATGCTTGCACTCAGGAAGGTCCTGTCTTAAGTGGTCAATGAGAGGGCTCACTAAACTAAAAATAAATAAAAAGTCACTAAGTTCCTGTGCTCCTGTATGGTTATGAGACTCTCATGTGCAAAGAACCACACTTGCCAGTAAGAGAAGTTCCCTCGCACACATGTTCAGAGCCTGAGGAGAGGTGTTCTGATCAGGGTTGAAGTTTTTTGGCATGTTGACTGCATGTCCAGAAAGATATTGACAATGATGGCTTAGCTACAGCAGATACATGGTCAGTATAGCTGACAAATAAATTCCTAAGCAGGTCATGTCTCCAAACGGAGAGAGAAAAGAGGTGTCTTTGTCAAGACAGTGCACCAGGAACACCCAAAAAGCATGTTTAACTGCATACAACTTAGCCAGATATTTCCTCTGCTCTCTTAGGTGAAAAGAGGGAGTGGTGATGCACAAAGGAAGCTGTGAGTTTCTTTGGATATCTGTTTTATTTTGACGTCCATATATATAACCAATATCTGTACCCAAAGGAACCCAGTATCAATTCCTGGTCACTGAGACCCAGGCACCTGCCCTGGCTAAAGTCTGACTCCATATGGAGGTAACACGTACACAAAACAAGAATGTCCTCAGTCAGGGACGGGCTAAGTGAACAGTGACTTCAGTAAGGCAGCAGCTCAGTCACCAGTGACGGTATGAGTTACCTGACAAAAGCAGCTTGTAACATATTGTCCTGTAAAAGCACCAGTCAGGCTTGACTAGGCATGGGTTCCCTCAGCTAGAATAAACTCAGCGGGATAACAATCAGTTATTCAGAAAATAGCTAATCACAGTCTATTTGAGAACAATATGCTAAATGATATGAAAGGTGCTGAGGAACTGACTCATGAAAAATCATGTGAGGAGAACATCCATTAGAAATTATGCATAGCTTAGTGATAGTTTTCTTGACTGATAACCGTAAATAAGAACATAGTGTAAGAATGCACATGCCAGAACAACTCAATGATCCATGTAAACTCGTATACTGCCTCTGGTAGAATTGCATACCTAAATATTTGCAGAAAGATGATATAGAGGCATAATTATAATAACTACCTATGTAAGACTGAATTCTGCTGTTGTAGGTTATAGTGAATAGCACCCTACCTCTGTGAGCAGTCTGTCTGGTTCTAAATATGTAGTGCTGTGCAATGCGAGAGCAATAGTCTTGCAGGGGAGGGAAAGGAAATACCTTTATGACCTCATATTATCCATTTATACTCTGAGTCATTAAAATGATTGCTTCTTATAAAAGTTATCTTGCTAGTAGAGGAATATGTGGGCAAATACTCCCTCTGACAATCAGTGTGCTTTGGATCAGACTCAAAACATACATGTTATTCAAACTTAACTTTCCTTGACTCCTACTGAATTATTTGCCCCTAAAAGAAAACATCTGACTCTCCATAAAACTGCAGTCAATGGTGAAATTCCTGTCAAGTACAGCAGGTCCAACGTGCTCCTCAGGTTAATTGTAAATTACACCATAATGTGTTATGCAAAAATAAGATTCTGTATGAGTAGTTTTCAACCTGTGGCCCATCAGTGAATAAGGAACAAGAGTCTATTGTCATTAGATTATATTTATTACACAGTGTCATTTCCATCAACACAAAAAATTAGGGGATCTACAAATCAAAAAAAGGATCAACAACATTCTACTGTGTCCAAATGTACAGCATCTAAACAAGTTGCCTTTCTGCTTGTCAGTTTTAATTATAGAGTGACCTTATTGTTGACCATATAAGTTATTTTCTGTAAGTGTTAAGGGACTCAGTAAGAAAAAATGAGGAGGAATGGGAGACAAGTATGAAGAACAGATGAATTTCATAAAGCTGGGGTTCACTTCATGCCCACACATCTAAGTTTTCTTTCTATGGAAATGAAGTTACAGTAGGGGGATGATTCATAACAGGGTCTTGCTCTGATGTGGCAGTAAGGATGTGGCAGGACTGTACTCTCTGATCAGGGAAGCAGGAACTGCTCCCAGGTCCTGCAATTCAGATTTAGAAGAAAATATATCTTGCTGTAACAGTTAAGACGGTAAACTCCTTCAGTTCATCCAGTTTAATCCACTTTTGCTCAAATACTTTGGTGGCTAATCTGATTCAGACAGTGTGTCATTCTATTTCTCAATAATTTTATTTCAGTTAACCACATTTTGCTAGTCGGTATTTGTTTTTGCAACCATAGTGATGAAATATGTTCATTGGCTATGGATACAAGAATTCTAAGCAGGTGTCTAGCTTTGTCAAATTTCAGTAATTCAGAACATCTCCTGTCCATGCTACTAATAACTGACATTTAAACAATATAAACCTTTGTTTCTCTGATATCAAATCATAAATCTCTCAATTTGGAATTGGCCAAGAAGATATGAGAATATTTATCTACAGTTCAATATTGCTTCCAGTACTTTGTTATTAATTTTGTCTGAATTTTTAGAAGATTGTTGTCAGTTAGTAAGTAACTGTAGTTTTCCTCTGCTGGCCATACCTCCATTGGATTTGCTTTCTGTTGGTATAGGACAATATCATTGCAACCTGTTATCATACTGTTATGAGAGTAACATCTGATACTTAGTGGTACTGACAATAGATACTTAGGATAAATGTGTTGGCTAATTTTTAAGCTGGTATTGTCCTTCAGTGCTGTTAAAAATATCCTTATAACCAAAGTATTCTCAGGTTTAGAGAAGGTTACTTTCATTAAAAAAACCAATTGTCCCCTATCTTGTATTACAGCAGAAGTAAAAAAGGAACACTTATTTGGCTTTTATTGTTGGTTTTGAAAACACAGGCTTTGTCATTCTTTGATTATTTCTCTTTTCACTTGCTCTTCTTTTTTCCAAATAACCATAGATTTGTGAAAATTGGTTCATTTTTACATTTGTCTTAGCCATTTTAGTGTTGCAAAATGTCGTATAAAATACAGTCTTAAAAACTCTGATAAAGAACTACAATACCTTGAAACTGTGTTTCAGAGGAGAGAACATTCTGCTCCACTCCTGCACATATACATAATTTAATCACCCACAAGATATTTAGACACAGATAGTATTTATAAACTCACAATAATGATCTTTCTGGATGATCTTTCTGGATGCTTTCTTATTCATATAGCGTATGCTGGAGGTGTTTGGATCAAAAGGAATTAACTTAAGGGGGGAAAAAAATCAGTACTGCATTGCATAATTTCCTTTTTTGATTTTTTTCACACATAGATTAATATCTTCTCCTTTTGATTCTGATGGAGAGTGAGCTGTTTCACTTAGGTACCTGATGGTGTTTTAGATTCTTCTCTTCCTGAAACACCAAACGTGTTTTATTAATATTTCAGAATTTTAAACTTTTCACATGTATTTACAATGTCTATGGCTCACCATAACATCTGTTTACCTGAAGTGTTGTGTTTATTGGTATTTGTAAGACTTGTCCCTATGCCAGCCTGCTTGGTTCTGCTAGTTAATACTGTCACGATGGTGATCACGGCTTTTAAATCTGTGTTAGCATATCAAATGACATTTGTGTCTGTACTGGAGCTTGGAACACCTCCACTCTAAACTCTTTCCATTTTGAAAACTGTCTATTTATTTGTACTCTGTTTTTCATATGACTTAATCAGCTTTTAATCTATAACAGAATTCCACCCCATGCCTACAAATGTTTTGAACTGCCTCAAGTGGAAATGTCCATATAATCAAAATTCTGGATATTTAATATCTCTCTTGCCTTCAGCAACCTTTCTCAAGAGCAATTCTGCTGACAGAAATTTGGCCTAAGACCAGGAATAGATACTGAATTCTCAGAAGGAAGTCTGTATTAAAAAGAAGGAAGCTGTGCAACAGAGATCACCTTACTGATATGTTTATCTTATAATGGTTCTTTATTTCCCTTTGCCTCTCCTACTTCACTGTAAAAAGTTCGGAATAGAGACCATAACATCTCTCTGTAATTCTGAGCAAAACTCTGCAAAACTACTATGAAATAAGTGTCTGTTATAAAACAAACCTATAGCTGGTAGAAAGCAGTAAGTGAATACACAGGGGTCTGCCTATGCAAAGGCTATAGATTTCTCTCTTAAAAGCAAACTAACCATATTAGAGACACATGAATCTATGCTTGTTAATACATATTTAGGAATATGTATTGACAAGCATATTAACAATACGAAATTTTTATTTTTTTTATTTTATATTGTTAATTTTATTAACAATAAAAGGAATTTTATTAACAAACTCATCAATTACAGTCACTTAGCCCATGTCCCTTTCCTGAACAAGATGATGAGATACCAGTTATAAATTTTCTTGATGTTTAGTTTTTAATGAGTAAATATTAGTTACATGATTGAACTGTTCATCCTTATGGGACATGGAATATTGGATTAAAACAGGAATATTTTCTAACCCGTGAATCATATTTGAAAAATTTTCCTGCCTACCAGGATTTTAATTTCTTTTTAGCCATTATATTTTTTAGATCAAGACAGGACATGCTGGAATCTTCCTGTTCAGAGGCAAAAAATCTCCAAATGACAACATACTGTTGTGGTTTAATCCAGCAGGCAGCTGAACACCACACAGCTGCTTGCTCACCCCCCCTCCCTGACCCAGTGAGGTGAGGGAGAAAATTGGGGAAAAAAAAATAAAGCCTGTGGGTTGAGACCAGAACAGTTTAATAAAACAGCAGAAGAAAAGAGTAGTAATAACAAAAACAACAATAATAACAATGATGATGATAAGAGAATATACAGAGTATGCAAAACAAGTGATGCTCAATGCAACTGCTCACCCCCTGCTGACTGATGCCCAGCCCATCCCTAAGAAGTGATCCTGGCCAGCTCCCCCCGAGCATGTTGTCATATGGTCTGGAATACCCCCTTGGCCAGTTGGGGTCAGCTGTCCTGGCTCTGCTCCCTCCCAGATTCTTGTGCACCTGGCAGAGCAGGGGAAACTGGAAATGTCCTTGGCTGGTGTAAGCACTGCTTAGCAACAAGTAAAACATCAGTGAGTTATCAAGATTTTTCTCATCCTAAATCCAAAACACAGCCCCGTGCCAGTTACTATGAAGAAAATTAACGCTATCTCAGCTGAAACCAGGACACATACTAAGAGTACATTTGAGAACAGAGGCATCTGTGTTTGAACTTGAAAATCTCAACATGAACATTGACTAAATCGTTCAGCATGTATGTATATATATGTAAATATTTGTA
The DNA here is from genome assembly GCF_000687185.1 of Egretta garzetta. Classification (NCBI taxonomy): domain Eukaryota; kingdom Metazoa; phylum Chordata; class Aves; order Pelecaniformes; family Ardeidae; genus Egretta; species Egretta garzetta. The sequence continues at coordinate 5,792,490 of NW_009260028.1, read as the reverse complement.
TATAAATTTATATGAAGGCCATCTAGTTTCCTGTAGCTTAGCTCCATTGTGCATAAGGGAAATCGGGAAATAAAAAGTTATTGGGAATAAATATATATTCATGATTAATTATTTGATATGACTGACTACTCACCTATATAAATGACACAGTGGAAATTTAAAAGGAAATGGGCTGTAGAACTGCCAGATATGGCAGTGTCAAAAGTAAGATTGTCTAGCCAATGTGAAAGCAGAATGAACTCCTAAAATGTTTCAAAATTGTTAAAGTATTGGTAACATTCCTGAATTTCTAACTGCTACATTATCATTACTGTACATATAACATTTTATCACAGCACCAAATCAGTGTTTCAGAAAGCCCTGACTACCTTCTAGCCATGTGGGGAGAAGTGGGAGGTAGTCTCTAGTTTATGTACAGTCGGCATCCACAGCTGGCACTCTTGCTTCTGGCCCTTCATCTTAGTCACTTCAGCTCCATTTTCAACTTTTATTTATCTTTTCCTAAGGAGATATTGAAATGAAGCTAGACTTGGAAGAGTGGCTGATTATAATTTCAGCTTGGTTTCAATTTTTGGCAGCTAAATCTCAAGACTTTTGGAAACCTCAAAAAATATATATACAAGGAAGGCTACTAAAAACATTAGTCAATTGGGAAACATCCGCTTTTCCCAACCACATAGAATGAAATATTGAATAACATGGAAACAACTATCAGTGATGTAAATTGTTGTCACTGCATCGAAGTTGATGATGAGACAATAATATAAATTTATGATCTGAACTGTCATTCCTCTCAGTTTCCCATAAGTAGATATATTAAAAATCTTGTTAGAGGACATTGAATTTAAAACAGGAATGACATGTACCCATGGAATTGACTGTAGCATATTGAAGGAACTACATTTTTATTAAAATTTCATTGGAAAGATAAGATGCCAGTAAAATGACTGGAAGAATGTAATTTTCTTTCTCCCCAGAAATATTATGAAATACTTACAGTGTAACAGTCCACTTGGTAGATCCCTAAAGGATAATTTCCTTTCTCTGTCTCTCTATAGTTCCTTCCATTCCAAGTGCTGCATGCTTCTTTTATTTATTTTCCTTTTATACCATAAAATTTGACTGTCACTAGCTATATTTTGTTAGGATACAAAACAGCCCATTCAGCAATTGTTTTGCATTCACACCTTGCATTTCAGAAGAGGAAAAAAAGTTACAGAAGAAAGTGCAGCTGAGGACAGGCAATATAATCTGTCTTACTTGTATTGTATTTGACTCTATGGAAACTAACTGGCACTATTAATGAAGTAAGCTGCACTTCATCCTAAGTAAAGATGGCAGAATTTGAGTACTTTTAAGAGAGAGAGAAATTAAACTGGATAGATTGTACTTATAAACACAGCATTTTGAAGGCAGGGGCTAAAGTAGATTTCCTCTAGTTTTGAGAAATATTTAGCCTGGAAAATACGATAGACATGCAATTTCCTATCTCAGGGAGTGCCACCCTTAAGGCGTGCTGAAAACTCTCTCCAGTGTTTATCTCCCTGAATCATAAAGAAGGTTGGCATTATATATAAGAACGTGTCAGCTTAGACATCAAAACTGAAGAGATCAGTATGGTTCCTATGTCCTTTATATCTAAAATGCATATCCATCCTTTATCTAAAGAAAGGTCTTATACACCTTTTTAATTTTCTACTGAGCAGTTACCAAGAAAATCTTTATTTATTGCATTGATTTCAAAGACTAATAGTGAGATTTTTATAGACAGATTCCTACTGACTGCTGGCTGTTTCCAAAAACCACTGACCTTTACTAATGAAAATACAAAGTATACAAATGATGCAAGTTGATGAGGGGATATGGGACGCTGACGGTTGTCACCTGTCATTGCGTAACTCCCAGAACCCCCAGACAGTCACTAGAGACAGCCTGAATTTGTCCTAAGGTGACAGGCTCAAGTCCTCCTGGCATTCGGAGTAGAGGCACAGAAGCATGGACATCTCATGCAACAATCTGGCTTCTGCTAGTGACTAATGAAATGAACACGGACCAGTCATCTGACCTTTTCAACTTAGTTTGTATTGACACAAAATAAGGCAAACGTGTATGTGTGTGTATCTAGATAGATATATGGATGAAATGGAAAGGTTTTGGTTCTTGGGGTTTTTGTGCTTTTGATGACGGGGAGAGTAAACTCCTTAAAATCTTTTGTGATCAGGCTTACGTTTATCAGTGAAATGAATATCCATTTCTATGCTGCTCCAGCCTCCCAAGAGCAGTTTCCCAATAATGTGGCAGTAGTGTCTACAATGGGTGGAACTGGCTCTGTTAATGCAAACTCCATTACCCTTTCCTTCAAAGTAAAGCTGCTGTAATTTTTCTTGGCCACAATAAGACCCTGCCAATACCTGCTGCTTTTTTTTTTTTTCTTTTTCACAGAAACATCATGAACTGAAGTTGGAAGAAAGATTTAACTAGTAAGCTAACACACTTGCATTACAGGATGTATACTAGTATATATTACTAGTAGGACCAGTCTGGGGCAACAATGCTGATCCGAGGGTTCCTAACATCTTGTTTGATTCAAATTGTACTATTAACAGTGGTAGTGCAAATCGGATGAATTCCTGAAGACTTACCACAGTATAACTGAGAGCTATATGTGGTCCTTATGATCCTTATCTTTTAACTTGACAGAGAATATTAGAGCAGCAATATAAGCATGTTTTCATTCAGCTAAACAATAGAGCTAGTTCTTGTAGGGCTTTATCAAGTAACAAATTATGGAATTCACAATTTTTTATGTCATTGGACAGTACACCACCTCCCGTCCCGGTAATATTTAGGGTTACTGCACATTTCATAGGATGAAATGGCCCTGAGGTGGAAGCCTCATCCACATCCCCAGCTACATCAGCACCAACAAGGGGCAGCTGGTCTCCGTACGGCAGACACCTGGCAGAGGCTGAGCAGTGGTGCTGGAAAGGAGCCCTTGTACCAGCACCTCTGATGGGGCCATGGCATGTGTGTAACCATGCAAATGGGTGGAGCAGACTGGGATCCTGAGCTGTAAGACATAATTGGTGTGGACCTTATGTTATGTCATGCTTTTGCTGATGTCCACTGCCAGCCCACAGCAGATAATATGAGATCAAAAGTGCACTTGTTCCTATTCTGAAAATGGCTCCTGAAAACCTTAGTTCCTGCCATCAGCACAGATGCCATCTGTCACGAGAGTCACTTAAACTACCTAGTTCTACCTATTTTTTTCTTATGTCACCACCACTGTGTGGAGGACACAAAATCCATTAGTAAATAGTGTTTATATTCTCTGGTCCACATGTGTATAAGTAAAATCTATATATCTGCAAGATTTTCAATGCTACATAAGGAGCCTTATAGTTAGTATTCATTATTTTTTTCTGAGATTCTGAAAGATGCTACACAAAATAAACTTCTAGCATACCATGTTCTGTTCTCTGTCAGCATCTAATTCTCCCTCTTTGTTCCACCTTTGAGCAAAGAATGCTATTAAACTCCCTTCTTTATGGCAAATTTCTATGTTTTGAGCACCTGCCATCCATCTTACTCTGAACTGCAACTATGCCTTGACATTGTTTAATATGATAGCGATCTATTTTTTTGATCCTTGGCAGGAACAGCTGTTCTTTATTATACAGAGAGGAGGAGCAATTCAAATGGTTATTCCATCACTGATTTTTAGCTTTGTCTTAGAAGCTTTTTATTCACCTCATCAGTTCACTTGCTCCTAATTAATCCATCTGTTAGAATCGTCAACAAAGGATTTCCCTTATTAACATACCTCATGTGTGTGATTTATGGCCAGTATTAGTGCTATCACAGTCACGGAGGTAAAGGATTATATCTGTCTTCTATGGCCATTTAGTTTGCCTCATCCATTTCACTAGCAGCTTTTATCTTACTCTCAGCTGGACTGCAAGCATGATAGCATGAGGTAATAGATGACTCCACACACACTGCTAGTGGTCTGTGCTTCTAGTCCTTTCTCACTTAGCTTATTTGGTTTCTTCTAGTTGAGCAAAACTTAAGGAACTCCAGCTTGCTTTGTTTAAGCAAATTCTGTAACACTGAACTGATGAAAAATGCAAGTTGAAAATGTATTCTCATAAGAATTTTGGATTTAGCTATGTTCTGTGATAGATGAATGTAAGAGGAGTAGCATAGTCAGACTCTCAGGAGTGGATAAATGCTGTAGGTAACTTTGCTGAAGAAAGATGAATTTGTCCTCTTTATGCATAAGCATTATGTACTGGTTTGATTACCAATAATTTATAGATCTTGTTGGGTTTTTTTATTATTCTTGTTCACTGGGAAGAAAGAATGAAAACATTTTGTCTCCTACATCCACACTGAGCCCCTTACAAGTGATAGGACTGAGATCCTTGCAGCAACAACTGCAGATATAGAAGCTTCCATTTGTATCTCCCTTATTATATCTGTATGTATAAATTAATTATGAGTTGCTCTTATGCATGATCATTCTAAAACAAACAAAGAAAACTTGTAGGGGTAGATCATAAATTATTATAAATGATCTATTAAGGAGATTCTTTGACTGCATGCCAAGAGGTTAAAAAACAGTTATCACCAATGAGTGGATGGAGCAAATGTACTGCATCTGTTTGTCTGAGTCAGAGAGAAGCTGTTTTAAACAGGTGGGGTTTTCTTAATCTCCTTCAGTGTATTATTATCAGAATGTGGAGTGACTATGTCCAATTATGGAAAAGAAGGCAGTGTCCATGCAGTATGTGACTAGTCAAGAAGATAACAAATTCTCAAGGATCACTATAAGTAATGTAAACAGCAATATACATTTTTACAGTATTTTTTGTTTCTTATATTTTGTGTAATTATGTAGGCATTAATTCATGAAAATCTTACTGCAATAAACCAACAGATTTAGTTTTAACCAACAGAGTCTCCAAAATTCAACATTAAATACTCCATTAACATGCATAATAAAGTGAAACTGAGGAGGGAGAGATGCTTGAATTAGAGGCTAAATTTAAGAGTTGATGTATTCTTATGTCAGCCTCAACAGGTCTGCCATGTGTGGAAGGCCCTGCATTTTATCCATTGTGACTGAAGTCTTACTTACGTTAGAGTGGAAAAATAACATATGCAAATTTTTAAAACTGTAAGTAAAATAGCAGCTTCAATACCCGATTAGAATTCATGAAGTCCCGCTCTTGTGCTTGGTCTGTTTCCCACTGACATCACTTGGCCTGTGTGGAGGTAAATGAGGTGGTGTAAGATTGGAGCTTAACTGGGAAACTAGACCTAACTCAGCCATACTTTAAGAATGTTCATATTTATAAAAATGAAGTGGGATTTTTTTCAATTTTGAACATTTGTTTGCAGCAGAATAATCTTTGGGGGTTCTGTGGCATAAGGGTAATGTTTTCTTTTTCAACAATGTATTAAAAAATATGAAAAGTGAAAAAGGTAGTTCCGTTAATAGCTGATGATAGCATTGTAGTTTCCTCCCTTCTGCAGTAGGAAATATTAGGTGAATGGTAACTACTGAACTGAGAGAGTGAGTTAATGTGAATAAAAGCACTGCTTTTACCAAGGTTCAGAAACTTGTGAAGAAACTATGCCAATGTTCTTTATACCCACATCTAAATATCCTCATTTGGGAGGTGATTGCTCTACAGAAAAATGTGTTAGAAGCATCTGCAATACGTTGCCATAGCACCTTGACAACTTAAAATAATTTTCTGATCACAAAGAACAAAAGCAGCAGGAGAAACTTAAGTCATACCTTTCCTGCAATTTCCAGACGTATCAGGCCGCTGAACTGCTTGTGTGTGCAGTGATCATTTGGGAAGCTTATCTGTGCTCATCATTCAAACTGAAGTGAGAAGAGGAAAGCACTTAGCTGATTTAGATCTTATTCATTACAGTAGCTGACATGCAAAAATAATACCATGGTAATGACCTGCTACTGGGTTTTAATGGATTAAAAGGTTGGAAACATAAGGTCTGTCAAACTGGAGTCTGTGTAACTTGGTGTTTGCAGAAACATTTTATCTGCAGAGCAAAAATGTGAATTTTTTCTTGTGAAGAAATACAGTGTAAAAAGCCATATATAGGTTTCTCATAAACACCAGATACATCTGAATTCCACAGCAATATACTTGCTCAGACCTGGAAATTGCAGTCAAACATGGATTAGCAGCCCCAGAAATGTGTATTATGTTAATTGATATAAAACATGGGAAAAAATGGATACGTATTATATTTGCTGTTATATAGCTCTCCTGTCAAATTCATCAGCATTAGAACTGGTCTGAAATGACAAACAAAATCATACAGTCACCCCTCCCCCCTTCCCATCCTAAAATCTTAAATGATGAGGAAAACAAATACAGTCTATCAAAATGTTCAAGAAACAGGGTGGGGAAAAGACTATTACATGCAGGCATCTGTTCACAGTAGATGTTTTGACCAAACATGGGATCCCTTAGGGCAGAAAGATAGGTCACAAAGTCTTCTTCAGGCACGTAGTTTGCTCTGCAAGGCAAGATTTATGATTTTGTTGCCTGCTCTTCTAACGAGATAATTCCTGTCAACATATCAAATTTGTGGATGAAGCAAGATCACAGCTCAAATATCCTCCATACTCTGCTCTTGTGCCAGATGGGAGCTGATCCTAGGGACGTGGCTTCTCTGCAAGAAGCGGCACATACATGCTGCTTCAGTCAAACCGGTGTCGGACCAAGCCATGGCCACAGTGGCCATGGTAGTGTCCTTTACTTTGTATAAACATATATACAAGCATTTAATAACATTAAGCTCATAATATAAAACTCCTCATAACAACAGAAGTCTTCCTGATTGAGTTTCAGGGATGTTACTGCTGAGACAGAAGAGGTGTCCTGAGCACCTCTGCTCTCCCATAACTCTGATTCACTCCTCTTGAAGTTGTTATTCCAGATAACTCTCACTGTGCCTTTTTAAGTAATTTCTGGCCCCTACATTCCTTTTCCGTAGATTGATTCCCCCCAGTGTAGAGGCTGCAATGAAAAATATAAAATAGGATGAGGATGGGTTTGTGCTAAAAAATCCAACTGTGAACTGCAACAGTCAGAATGCAGAAACTTGGTCTCTTCTGCTGATTCTTACATGGAGGCTGTTGTCACTGGTCGATAGATAATAAAATTTAGATGGTAGGAGGCTGGACCTGAGCTTGATTTGAACAGGCTGGATTAGAGCTGATGTCCAGATGAGAGCACAAACTGAGAGAAAGCCTGTTCCTGCTTGGCTGGACACACAGGGGCAGGACAGGGTCCTCTGCCACAATGGCCAAGGCTGGACTGGCAGAGCTCATCACACCCCTGTCTGGATCTTTACAGGTCTGCCAAGTCTTGAGGAAGCAGTAATACCTTATAATATCTACAACTGTTTCTTAGGACAGTGTGAATCAGACCCACATTTTCAAGCATTCCTTACATGCAAAAAGTTAGAATGTAAAACTTTCCTAACAATAAAACATTTTAAAGGTAAAAAAAAAAAGGAATTCCAGATTTATGTATATATATACATATATATATGTATGTGTTCATGTACACCTATTATTCATTTTCTCAAGCCTTTTTGCATGCCATCTGTACTGTGACTAGCAAGCAGTAATGGAAGCTAATTCTGTTCAGAATGGATTTAATCTTGTGTCTTTACACATGAAATATTTATATTCTTCAGATGATGTGAGACTTTAGTCTACTTTGGTGTGTGGAAAGGGTGAGAAGAGACTTATTCCAGAGATTCCAGAGATTTTTGGACAACATGCTGTCTTGTTATAGCGTTAGCAGTCATGGAAGAACACAACATGCCTAGCATTACTGGTCAGTACAATGCTAAGACTTAACTACGTATTCAACCGTTCTTGTTCTGCATGCTTTTCAAATTCTGGAAAAGAAACAGTGTTAAACTACAGTGACCTGAACATGTTCAGACAGGTACTTTAACTTCACATGCCTGCCTTGTTTCTCCTCTCCTTCACACTCCCCTCCATTCCCATATCCTTTTCTTTGAAATATTACTCAAAATCTAATAATCGTCTCTGATCATGAGTTTCAGATAAGATTACTACAAAGTTTCAAAGGGAGAAATATTCCAATTAACTTTCATTTTCACTTTACCTATTGTATTACATTCTAGAAAATTAATTAAAACCTTTCAAAGTCAAAGTAGCATTCTTGTTTTGTTTATATCTTCCAAGTATTCAGATTGTTTTAATGCAGTCCAAAGCCTTCTTTACATGGCACATGACGCTAATTAAATACCTGAAACAATGCTTTATAGCATTAATTTTGCCACTGATTATAATAAAATAAACTCATTTTGCAGTAGACTTGCCAATAAATCTAAGTAGGTCAAGAAACTGAAAGAACATACACTTTCCTGAACATTTTTATTTATTTAATCTGTATTTATTTATGCCTTTTACCTCCAGTGTGACCTCTTAATATCTAATTGTCACTCCACACTTAAGACAGCAATTATCTACCTACTCTTGACTTTATATCAACCCGTCATCACCTTTTGTCAGTCAGTTCAGCAGAATTATTTTCGCATAGGGGTTTCAACAAAAGGATAAAGGCCAAATGCAGAGAGAGACTTAGCAGTGTTTGGCATTGCAGGAATGAACCTTTGACTGCTTAACACTAGTACTGAATTCAGAAAATGTGTGTTGGTTTCCTGGGCTCTTACCCCTGCAGAGGGGCATTAAATGCCTCAGAAGGGAATGAAATTACTCACAAATGGAAAGAAAATACATGCAGAATTTACCCCTGGGAAGTGCTGAGTTCAGCAGAAACAGCCCACCTCTCTCCAGAAATTAGGTACTATACCTTATGCCACAGGGAGTACAGAACTGTACCTGTAGGCTAGAGTTATGGAACCTCTCTTTTTAAAATAAGGTTATTTTTTGCTTTTAAGACATCATTGGAAAAAGAGATATCTCTGCTTATTGCCACTGTTGATCCTTTTTACACATCACCCAAACAACTGGAGATCATTAGATGGCAAGAGAAACTAAGGTTTATATGTTTCCCTGCTTTACCCAAAAAACAACTTGTCTTCTGGGAAGAACCTAATTTCAAGGTGTTACAGTACCTATGAGAATGCTTAATAAACACAGGAAGGGGAAAGACAGGGAAAATCAGATTAAACTAAGCAACAAATTTATATAAAACAATAGGGAAGAATCCAAATAAATTTTCAGTGAAATCCTTGATTTCCTTAGCTGATCAAGCAACTCTGCAAAATGTGATTTTCTTCCAATAATTTGGACATTCTAATATATGTAGTGAATTTTAAATATTATTTGACATTTTAGAACAATACTATCATTGCACAGCTTTTTTGCAGGCAGTTGTACCAAATGCATATTAACTGTTGTTCCTGAATGAAATGACCTTTGACAAGGTTTGGAGCTCAGCTGATTCTTTCTTACATGACTAGGTGAGTTTAATCTTATGCTAAGTTCTCAGCCCAAACATCTGTCAGTCAGAATGGGAAAGAGCTAGTAATTTAGGGGAAAAGGTTTTATGAGTGAGTAGATGACCTAATTTACAGGGAAAAGGTGTGAGGAAGAGACAGGGGTGGAAAAATGTTTGCAGGACTGGAGGTCAGCAAGGGAAGCGTGTTTGGGTCTTCTCTGGGCTGCTGCCTTGTGAAGCTGAGATACTGAAGCTGATGACTTCTGAGAATGAAAGAAACTAGAATTGAATCTGCTAGGGAGTGTTAGCATGGGAGTGAGATTGTGGGGCAAAAAAAAATAGAAACTGGGGGCAGAAGGCAATATCCGCTTCAGTTTTCTGCTTTGTGTTTGGTCACTAGTGGCCTGTGAGGGTGCTACCTGCAACCTACTCACAAAATAATCCTCAGGTGAAATGTATTAGCAGAAGATTGGCTATGGAACTCTTCCCTAGTCCTCTTTGTGGCTTCATGTTTTGTGGTAAGCAAGAGATACCATTTTCCTTAGTTCCTTTATCATAAAAAAATGTTTTCTATCTCAGTAGCTGTGAGTATGGCCCAAAACCAGGGAAACTGAGGCAGGAAGTGATGCTCCATCCAGGCAGGTGGGTTGCTGTTGTTAGTTGCAATTAAGTTTCTCAAAACAGTATTCTGATATACGTGGCTGATTATTCAACTTCTTTTTATAGAGAGGTAAATCAGGCTACTCCTTAACTGTATGGGTAATGAGGTTCATCTTAATGAAGCTGTAACAGAGGTTAGATATGGACCAAGGGAATCTGGTTTCTTTTTTCCTCTTCTTCCATAAACATTTAATTGGCAGAAAGTCGAATGAAGTCATAACTTTAATATCTTCAATCCATCCCTTAGAAAAAGGAAAGATTAATCTAGCAAGGTAAACTGGTAGAGGTTTTTAGAACGTAATATAGAAAGCAGAGGGAAAAGTTGACTGAATGACAGCGTGTCTTCCAAAATAGTATAAAACGAGTACTTTGAGACTTAGGCTGTTTTGTTATAAGTAACAAAACCCAGAAACCATGAACTACAATTGAATGTCACAGGGCAGAGTGAGATAATTTTAAAGTGACAAAGAGTATTTTTTTTTTTTTTCTTAGGTAGTAAAAGTAGCTTGCTTTTTTTAAAAAAAAATATTTTGGAACATGTTGGTGTAGAAATGTCAAATTGAACTTCAGCAGCAGTTACAGGTAAAAAGGGTGTAATAGATATTTTCTACTCCTGAGTAATATCCCCAGATTAAATTCTCTGAGGAGGTTTTAGAGTTTGTGATCTGTAACATTGTCTTTAAAATGGTCATGTTAAAGCTGATCTTGTCAAATTAATCCTGTAAAGAAAAATATAGAGAACAGATTTTTGAACTGTCAGTCTAACATCTTGCATTTAGTTTACTTGCATCTTACTTTTCTCATTGTAAGCTGTAACCTGGGCCTTCTGGGAATCTTAGCTGATCAGGAGGCATGCAATGAATCCACTGACTTTAAAAGATGCAAGAGGATTATTCATATCGTTGTTCCTACTAAAAATTTCCTTGAAATCTGATTATCTGCTTCCTGTTAAAGGAATTCTTATGAATAGTGAGATTTCTAATGTCAGTGCTTCAGTACTTACTGATAGAAGAAAAACCATTTGGCTGGTTTGAATAGGTGTGGTGTACTTTTTTTAAAAAAAATACTGAGGACTTCAGAACTGCCTATGTTTTCGTGTGTTAGTTGAACAGAGCAAACAGAAACATTTGGAAGTAAATCATCCTGACTGTACAGGACAGCTTCAGTGGATGACTTGGCCACTTTCCTCTTCCCAGTGCAGTGACATCAAGGAAATAGCATTGCTCTTGGAGAGACTGTGTTCTCTGAAGAGTTTGTGGCCTGGAACAGAATTATGCACTCAAGTGATAACTAATAGCAGTGAGTGATGAAAACATTTTACATAACTTAAAAACAAATGGAATTGCAAAAGGATATGAACTAATGATGCAGAGGAGAAGACGGTGGAGAAAAGGAAATTGTGTAGACAAAACCTAAAAACTTACATAAGAGCTCAATACTGGGTCAGACTAAAGGTCTACCTAGTTCAGCATCATAACTTCAGTCCTGGCTAGTACTAAATTCTTAAGAAAGTGTGTATTTATATAAATCAGGCATGTTGAGAATATTTAATGTGCGCATTTCTTTTCTCAACTTTAATCAGCTAATGGTTTTTGTGGTTTAATCTGGCAGACGGATGACCACCACATAGCCACTTGCTCGCTCCTCCCCCTTCCCTCAGTGGGCTGGGGGAGAGAATCGGGAAAAAAAATGTAAAACCAATGCGTTGAGATAAAGACAGCTTAATAAAAGAATCACAATAATAATGGTAATAGAATATACAGAATATACAAACCAAGTGATGCTCAATGCAATTGCTCACCACTCACTGACTGATGCCCATCCCATCCCTAAGAAGTGATCTTTCTCCCTCTGGCCATCTCCCCCCGAGCATGACGTCATACGGTCTGGTATAGCCCTGTGGCCAGTTGGGGTCAGCTGTCCTGGCTGTGTCCCCTCCCAGCTTCTGGTGCACCTGGCAGAGCAGGGGAAGCTGAAAAAGTCCTTGACTGGTGTAAGCACTGTTTAGCAACAACTAAAACATCAGTGAGTTATCAACATTCTTCTAGTACTAAATCCCAAACACAGCGCTATGCCAGCTACTAGGAAGAAAATTAACTCTGTCCCAGCTGAAACCAGAACAATAGTGTAAGACCTTTATGAATGAGAATTTGTACTTGGACCAAAATACTCAGTAGCTACTGATGGACTCAACATCTACCGGTCTAAACCTTTGAATAGTTTTATGCTGTTTTCTACAGCATGTTATAAAGACCATGAAATCCCCAAACTAATTATATGCTTGTTTGAAAGATGATTCGCTCAAAGCTTTTAATAAAAGACCATGGTGGAAACTCCTTGACATTTCAGGTCTGTCATCAACTGTTTAAGTCTCCGCTACTTGGCTGCTTCAAAAGCTTTAACAGAATTTTGAGACACATATCCAGCATTACTGTTACAGGGAAATTTTTACTCAGTTTACATAGACCCCAGTTATTCATAATGCACTACTAATGTTACATTTTAGTATAGCATCCACTAGTTTGCCTAGGGATTTCAAGGTTTTAAATATAAGACCGCTGTTACATTTGCCCCCTTTTATTATTTTGGTAACAACACAATCTCTGTGTCTGTGTTTTTCAAGGTGATAGACTAAATGTTTCTGTCCCACATTTCCTGGCTTCTCTGGTATTTTATTTGGGAAAATCTGTAATATTCCATAGTTGCTTTTTAAAAAAAAACACAACCAAAAAAAAAAGTATATTTTCATTTAATTAAGTTGTAATGCAGTCCTTTATTTGAACATGCTTTTATTGATCTTGACATTGAACCCCACTGATGCAAAGTACTTCCATTCACAGTTTGTGATCCTTCTTGTCGACCTCACTGAGCTGGCCTTTGTCCAGTATTAGGGAAATATAGTAGTATAATATGAGGGTTGCTTGGACATTATCGGAGGTTTGCCTATTTAGGATTCACCTGAGTGTTTTCCCATGAGACCTATGGGCAGCACAACCGACTATGTGATACTGACCCCCAGCTGCTCTGCACTGCTCTTCAAGCAGATAAATGACTTTTTGCATTAGTTCATGCTGGCTGACATTTTGTAGAAAAATAGCTGTCTGGTAGCTTACAGAAGCACCTTTTAGCAAAATGTATTTTACAATCATGTTATACGTATCTTACACAGTAGTATCCTTAGGAGTCATGTTCAACCAAAAGTCTTGACTGGGGTCTTTTTCTACTAGATCCACTGGTACAGTAAAAAATTCTGAATTATCCTGTTTCAGGACAAAGAGTTGCAGCCCTAAAATTAGTGACAATGAATGTGCTGAGATATATTAGATACATGACTTTGCATGTTCTTTAATTTGAAAGTATTTATTTGCTCTAAAGTTAAAGACTTACTAGTATGCAAATAAATGAGAAAAACTTTGCAATAGTCTTACAAAAATTTAAAGAACATTTTATTCCATTACATTACTTTGAATAGCTGCATACCAAGTAGCAGGTTGTCTTGTGGATTGCTTCCCCTATAGAATCTCCAGCAGTCTATGCACATGATCCATGACTGACTATCATTGAACACGGGGGAAGAGTAGAGCTGGGTGAAAAGAGTAAAAACTATTTTAAAAAGGCATTGAGAAAGGATGAGTCAGCCACAAAATGTGTGCATTTTAGAGCATTAGTAGCAGATCATTTAAGTTACTGTTTCACACTTGATGGCAGGTACAAAAATGACATTTAAGGCAATAGGTAGATAAACCCTCCATTTTCAACTCTATTCTGGATTCAAAATGCCTTTGAAAACTTTCTGCTAGTGTTTTGTAGGTAAAGTTCCCTGTTTTCATTCTTCTCCTAGCGTTTTGATTGGGAAGTGAGAAGAGTGGTGCTAACAGGACATGTTCAGTTGGCAGTCTGTTCTCAGAAGCTTGTGATGAAAGGATTAAAATATATTGTTGAATTCAAGCATTGCTTTCATATAATAAAAGCTTTATTTCAGTTACCTGAAGACATGAAGTATCTTTCCCTGTTGGCAGAATGTAGGGTGATAGTGATGGCAGTCACACACACAGTACTCTAACTTATGTGAAAATGTTACCTAACTGTATAGATGTATGTACTAACTGTAAAAAGAAAAGTCACTTCGCCTGTACCTGTTTTGAGACAGAAACAGCATGAAGCAAAATATAATGCATGTGGCGCTCTAAGCTACCACTGCAGCTGCTGCTGCATTTACCAAACACTTCAATGGGGCTTTAAGTCTTCAGTGGAGCTACTTTATTTACACAAGGTGGCCTAGTCTAATGCAGTAAATTTAATATTTGATGAGGTCTGAGGAAGAATAAAATGTAGAAATACCAGCACTAGAAAGCAACACAAAAATAGAGTAGTACAGCATACGTATAAAGGCTGGAGGCTGTTAGAACAGTAAGGATAAGACTTGGAGGACCCTTCCAACAGGAGATGTAGAGGCAGTCCCTGAATTAAGGGATGTAATATTGTACCGGGTGTAGGTGCCCAGGGGCTGGTGGTGGGGTCGGGGAGGGCCTGGGGCAGGGAGGGCGAAACGCTGGGCAGTCAGAGAGAGGAATGGGGAGGGGAAAGTGTGAGAAACAGCCCTGGGAGCCCCGAGGTGAGAGGGGGAGGACTTGCTCCAGGTGCCAGAGCAGAGATTCACCTGCAGCTCATGGAAGAACATGGTGGAGCAGGTGGATAAGGCCTGAAGAACTGCAGGCATGGAGGACCCATGCTGGAGTAGGTTTACATTGAAGGACTGCAGCCCTTGGGAAAGACCCACACTGGAGTAGGGGAAGAGTGTGAGGAGGAAGAAGCAGCAGAGAGGAGCTGTTACGGACTGATCACAATCCCCCATTCCCCATCCAGTTGGTTTTTTTACCCAGCAAAGAGTATGCCTATCCAGGCCATGGGCAGCTATTATCTCAAGCAGAATGCTGTGGAAAACTGTGTCAAAGGCTTTAATAAGGTCCAGGTAGATAACATCCACAGCCTTTCCCTGTCCACTAGGTGGGTCACCTGGTCATAGAAGGAGATCAGGTTGGTCAAGCAAGACCTGCCTTTCATAAACTCCTGTTGACTGGGCCTGATCTTCTGTTTTTTTCTGGATGTGCTGTGTGGTGGTGCTCAAGATGATCTGCTCCATGACCAGGTAAGCTACTATACACCCAAAATATATTAAAATGTGAACTATGTTTCAGAAAATACTGTCCTTTCATTATTCCGCATTAATCTTTACATATTTAGTTTAAGGAGTTAATGCTTAAATCCTCAGCTTCTCCCTAGTTCCCTTAAGTAGCATTAACTTGGAAGCAGCCCACCTGAGAAAGCAAGCCGTCTCTGTGCCAAAAGCTGTTTTGGCACTGACAAGGCTGACTGACTCCTCTCTTGCAGCATTTCCCTTCTAAATGCCAGTTACTGACTGTCATGGTGCTTATGCAGTTCTATGTCAAGGGACCTTCTGTGATGCTTTTGTTGTAAGCAGTGCTCTCACTTAGGTTCTCTTGTGCATTGTTATCACTCTGAATCTTTGGAGAGATGACTGAAGCACAGGTGTCCTTTTGCCAAAGCTATGGATGAACCTGACTGAATTATGCACTGAATTCTGAGCCTATTCTGTCACATTTGCTGCTGCTTTGAAAGAGGCCTCAACTTTAGAGATCTTAGGGAGAACATCAGTGTTCATAAAGCTTCAGCAAAAGACCAGATTGTGTCTTGCTGTGTAGGTGTGTTCTCTGTCCTTATGAGTCACAGTTGTTATGAGAGGAATACCATTAAGTACAAGTGTAATAATTAGATGAAGACCAATAGCAGGAAAAACTGCCAGAAAACTGAATATGTCAGGCCACACAATGGTGTGCAAACAAAAGGAACAGAGAAGTCCTGCATATCATGTTTTCATCCCCCTCTGAGAGCCTAGTTCTTTATCTTTTGTGTCCTTGTTTTCTTTCCCAAGTTACAAGGTCTCTGTACCTACCTAATTGTGGATCAAGGTCTTCTCCTCACAGCAAAGAAAGGATTTATTCTTAACCTAATATAGTTGTGATTATGTGCAGGTCTGCCAGACACGGTCCTCGCCCTTAGCGCCACTCATATCTGGTGTATACAATACTGTGTTACATGGCATGGTTGTGAGCCAGCTGAGCAGCCCTTGGGCATCACTTCTGTGTTTGCCCCTTGTTGTCCCACCCTCCCTGCCCTTGAATCTGCAAAGGTGGGGGCCCCCTCTTTGTGTGTGTGGCTGAGCCAAAAAACCTTGGGAAGTGAGATATTATGATTGATTCACTAAGAACACCAGCACTAACAACAACAAAAAATAGTTGAATTTCATGCGTGATGAGGTAAAGAATGCTTGCATGTAACATCAAAACCTTGATGCTACCCTTTATACTTTATACAATTTCTTAGCTAACGTACTCATTGTATTTGGAGAAAGGAGAAGGCAAGGTGGTTTGCAAGACATCCAGAGATGAAGTTTAAATAATTCTTGGAAAAGCAAACAATAGACAATAGATGGGGAATAATATCACTGATGGCTGAATAAGATTAGTAATTGTTAAATACGTTTAAATGGCATAGTAGAGAAAAAATTAAGATATAAAATAATAACAAATATGCCTTTAACTGACTGCATACAATTCAGGTAATTTTTTTCACATCTATTTTTAAAAAAAATCTGCAAACTGTTGTGGCTTCGGAAGCGATTAGAAGTGTTAAAATGCTTCAAAAACATTCTGCGTGTATGAAAACAGTTAATTCTAGTGCTGTCCTAAACAGTAGGATTGAAAACCGTATCAGAAAGTCTGTTTTCTTAATATTTCCAGACCTTCTTTGCAGACCAGCAATACGTTTATATCCTACAACTAGGATAAGATTCAGATAAGAACCCATTTTGAGATATTTCTTCTAACAGCACTGACATGTTTTGCAATTTGCCTGTTGCTGAAATGTTTTGTATGAAGATCAAAAAAGAAAGCTTTTTTTTGCGTATGGATGTAGTGCTTCTGTATGAATGCTTGTGGCTTTTTTTCTTATGTAAAATTATTTTTAATAGAATTTCTAGAACTCTTTTCTGAATGAACCAAAACCTAATTTTTTTTAATGTTTCTAAAATGAAAGGTAAGCCAGGCTGTTACTCTGGCTCTATGTTTGCACTCTTTTTATAAACAGTGTTGAGGATAATCAATCATCTGTCCTGAACTTCGAAATGGTGACATCTGGACTACATCCTCACAATGGTGTAACACTGACACTTTAAACAAACTCAGAAAATGGTAAAAAAAAAAGAAAAAAAGCACTACTTACAACTATCCCATGAGCATAATCATCTGTGTGCAAACAAAAGACTAGAAGACTCATTTTTGCTGGAAACATTTGAAGTTTTGTTTGGTTTTTTTTTTTTCCCCTTTGCCCTTTTCCTGGCTTTAACTTATTGAACTTTTTCATTAAGGCAGCCTGAAGGCACTAAATTACAGATGGTGCTCACTCATACTAAAATTGAAACCTTCCTCTTTCAGAAGGTAATTGTTTCCAGTTGATACATGCAACATGAAGTGGGTAAGTCAATCATTTCTAGAATGAAAATAGCTCTTATATTCCTGAGAAGGGAAACTCCCTGAAAAGACCTTTCTGTCCTAAGAAAAGAGATTGCATGCTCTTTCCTTCACATATGATCTAACTTTGTGTCAAATTCACCCACAGTAACTTTGACAGAAACGAGTAAGAGTAGCAAGTGTTCTTTATTATTTATAGTCTATGAGTAGAAAAAATAATGGGGAAAAAAGCTGATTATATGTTAGAAAGCATAAATGTTTCCTCTTAATATTTTAAAACTTTCTTATAAAGACTGGTCTTAAGAGATCTAGACTCTGTAGCCTTTTTGAAACTGGGAGTATTCTGAACAGCAGGTCATACAGTAACTGAGAGAATATGTAAACAGAATATACCATTTTACAGTGCACTTGGTTATATATCTAACCCACACTGAAAAAAAAAAATCCCGAATAATAATATCTATTTAAATAAACACTATTACAGTCAGAAGAATTATAAGAAAGTTAGGTTTGTTCTATAACTTGTTACGCTTCTTGAAGGTCTGCACACTAATAAGCGTTTTCTAATTATTTAGCAGCTCCAGATCTAGAGGAGGAAATCCTGCTTTTTGTCTCTAATGTTCAACATAGATGTAAGCACAAACCATGAAGGGAAATGCAGTGTGTCTTTTCTTCCTGAGTTTGCTAAATATCTGCTGATAGTAAAGGCATGCTGAACTTCAGGAGTCCTGCATCTTATTTCAGCTCTGAAGAAAATGTGCTTTAGTGTTATGAATTCTTCTGCCTCTGAACAACCCTGCATTCAGTTTCCTGCTTTCATTGGCTTCTCCTCCCAGTCTCTACTCTCTGTCCCCTATCCCGGTCTTCTAGTTTCATGTCCCTGTTTGCCCTCTAGTAAACAAAAAAAAGGATTAACAACTTATATTCATGTCTTTAAAATCATGTTTTTGAGCTATTTCAGAGCTCTCTTCTTACAAGTAGAAAAGTTGCCATGAATGCATACTTGCAAGTAATGTAAGTAGCATCACACACAAGCTCACAGAATAGTTTCTGCCTGTGTTTCTGTAACTGAAATATGAACATCAAGGCCTGAATGCCTGGTGCTTAATTTGAACCATCCGAGTGAGCTGGGCTCAATCAATAGCCGTGTTTGCTTTATTCAGGAACAAACATACTCCAACTTATTCCTGCTCCAATGAAAACAAAGCTATTTCCTACTGTCCATTTGCACCTTTATTTACTTTAGCTGAATCAGATAAGAGTTACAGTTTAAGACATGTGAAATTAGCAACAGCTCCCTAAAATTTTTGTTCCACGTGGATGGCTTGCCTCTCTCAGGGAAACTGTGTTGGCTTGGTGCTCATATGTCCCACTGAAGACTCATTTTTTCAAGGGGGGGTAAGAAGGAATGAGTTATTTTTTGCACATAGACTGGCCCCACATAGGGCTTTGTAAAATTATTATAAAATGTTCAAGGTAAGGCCTGAGTTCTATCTATCTTTCTAGTGTGAGGGGGGAAAAAAACCCACACTTGTCATCATAAAAAGAAAAAGAAATAGAAAGAAACTTTGAATATGTGCAGCAAGGCAGGCATTCCTTAAGAAAGCTTAAGCCCCTGGGCAGCACAAGGCCTCGATGCTACCTGGTGTTTTCCTACCGACCTTGCTGGCAGCTCACGGCCCGCTGCAGAACCTGCTCCCAGCACGTGGGAGAAGGACTGCAGTTGCTGCTGCTGCACGCACAAAACCCCCAAGCCCATAGAACATCCCTGGGCTCCCGAGGTATTACATGATCTTTCAGACCATCTAAATGCTTGACTTAACAAAACTCAACTGAACAATTCCTTTTACTTTGCAAGACTTCTGCTCCTCTTTCAGAATTGAAGAAGGGCTTGCATGCTGAAAAGCTTGTTCCTTTTTTTTTTTCTCCAGCTATGTCAGCTGGTCTAGAAAAAGCTATTACCTCCTGCAAATCTTGCTCCTCAGAAAGAATAGTGCATGTATGTTGTTTGTTTGTTTGGGTGTTTTCACTTTCAGGACAGATACACATAAGTAAAAACCTGGTTTCTGTTTTATGAACTCCACGGGATATAAAAAATTTTGTAAATCTCCCTCCTGAGGACTGACTGAAAGTTAAGGTAGAAAAGGCCACTTTAAAAAATAAGAAAAAAATAAAAAGCACAGCATGTGCCTAAGTATTTTGCTGACCATGATGAAATAAAGCATATGCTTAAATGAAAAAGGGCAACAAAATCCTCTCTTCCCCCAGCTGAAAGGTCCCTGTTCTTGAGGGGTGGGGCTGCCAAGGGAAGATTTTTAAACAAAGCCATGTTAAGGGAGTAATACCAATTCCCAGGCACATTCTGTTTATCAAGCAGGGAGCCTGGCCCATGTGCGTTGTACTGCAGATGAACTCTTCTGAATCCTTTCATACTTCCATTGCCAACTTTATGAAGAATATCAATTAAAACCATAAGCTTTAATAAATTACATGTAGCTGTCATTGCATATCTTCCTAAGATAATGAAAAGTAGTCTTATCTCTTAATTAAGGCTTCTTGCTGCTGAAACTAAAAGCATAATGCTTAACCCAATTTAAATCAAAGTTGAAGACAACAATAAAAGAGTGCTTAACTAAGCATTTTGACCTGGGTGGTGATGGCCAATAAGCCTGCGCTTACAGTCTGCTATAATCAGGGATGCATCATATGGTGTTTCATAGACTTTTTGTCTATTGGCACTTCTAAAGGTTATCCTTTAAAAAAAAGATCACTGAAATTTTGCTTTCTCTGCTCTGACTATACTTAAAGACAGAATAAGTGGAACTGCATTAACTGAGAATGTATTGTTTGTTCTTTGTGGAAATAGGTGGTTTCAAATGCATACAGGTAGTAGCTAGGTAGCATAATTAGGCAGTTGGTAGAAAATTTGCCCATGCTTTACAAAATATTTGTAAAGAGGATGAAAGTCAGTTTCAAACAAACCAAGCTGTGGTAATGAAGATACCTTGGCACTTAGCACCTGTGGAAGGTAGATCTTTCTCATCACATTTTTTTCTTCCACATTTGCTTTATGAAAAAAACGCTTGGAAAAAAGCAAAAAAAAGCAATTACACCTCCTTTCTGCTATTTTTCTTTAACTTCCAAGGTGCATCCATAAAAAGCTAATCATATAGCAAGACACAAAAAATAAAAGCTTTTAAAAAATCTAGCTCTATCTAGTCATTAGTTCTTATGTTGAGAAGGAGTCCTGAGAAAATTTGTTATAAAAATGGCAACAGAAATCAGTCTGGTAGCTCAAAAAGGCAGCCCAGTTCAAGGCATTGGGGGTCGTGAAGGGGAAGAAGAGAAGGTGATTTCATTAATAAAACAAAGCATGGAGTGTCTATAAAGAAGGATGTATTATGTTGGGAATCAAGTGAAGGATGCACTTGAAAGGAAAAGGTGCAGCTTGGATATTTGACCATAGTTCTTTGAGACAAAGCTTGATTAAAAAATGGAGAGAACAGTCAATCCTCCATAAATGCATAATTGTATATTGCTGCTTCTCATACAATGGTTCCTTTATGGAGCTGCCTCCTGTTCTCTGCTCTGTGCTAAGCTCCAGCTCTGACAGTACAGGTATGACTTGGAGTCTTGAAGGTTTTGAGTGTTGAAGTTTTTTTTTTTTTTTTTTTTTTTAAGCAGACCTCAGATCTTCTGAGCAACACAAAGGCTTAGCTTGTTCTGAACCTAGGTTTTTAAAATTCCGCTCAAGTATAAAGAGGAAAAATTAGTACTTTACTACCTGAAATACAAATAAAATGTCCTTTGACTACAATTATTGAACTCTAGCAAAATATTATTTTAAGCTGGGTAAACTGATGCTAGTTCCGTGCTAAACAGCACTCAAGTCCTACAATAGTAATGTGGAAACTCACTGGCTCAAGGGGTGTGTGTGTGAGGGGGAATTACTACTCACGATAAAAGCAAAGGAATGCAGCCAAGCAGCAAGTAAGGAAAGCATGAAATTAATGTATTTCCCTTGTTGTTTTAATGTAGCCTGTTTATTGTGGAGGATGAAAGGACTTCAGATTAGGAAATCTCATTTCTCGATTCAGAAAAGACCTCCATCACATCCTGCAACTTTTCCCAGAATATATTGTTATATATAAAAGAAAAACTTTTTGCTTGAATGCGTCTCTTCTACCACTAAAGAACTGCTATGTTCCATGAAAAAAAAAAAAAAAAAAAAATATTTCAATGGCAGGAGGAAAAAGTTTGCTTAGAGGTGTTTTATTGTTATGCTTAGAGAAGTTTTATTGTCACTGTGAATTAGTAGCTTTGGTGTCTGCGAGACACATGAGCAGGGTAACTGGTGGTGTTTTAACACCTGATGACTGCACTTGCAGTGTGCCTTTCCTAGTCTCTCCCTGAAGAGATCTGGTAGAGGTCCCTCATCAGATCAAGTCCCCAGCTCCCCATGGTAGTGCAAGAGGGAACATCTTTGTTTATGGAGGGGAAGCTATGCTTGCTGTGCA
This sequence comes from Egretta garzetta, assembly GCF_000687185.1. NCBI lineage: Eukaryota > Metazoa > Chordata > Aves > Pelecaniformes > Ardeidae > Egretta > Egretta garzetta. The sequence continues at coordinate 5,770,272 of NW_009260028.1, read as the reverse complement.
TCTAATGAAAATTGCCCTTTCTATGTATTTTGTAGAAGCAGCCAAGTCAGCTGTAAACTGCTTGTGAGTTTTCTCATCCAGTATTAGATCTCACTCAATGAATAATGAATCATGGGTGTGTTGTGTTTCCATCCTTTTTCACCTTTACCATTTACTAATTTTGGAACTTGAAATTTATGACAGCGCCGAGCCAGGGCTCTTGGCTTAGGAAATGGGAATGTTTTAAAGTGAAGCTTAATAGCTGCATCTTGGTTGAATATACCAGTAAGACTTTAGTCTGACCTACATTAAAAACTTAGCAAGCTTTTCATTTTGCAAATGAATAGAGGGCCCTAAAACTGAGCACATGTTAATTGCTCTCTAAAAGACTAGGATACACAGAAATAAAGATGGAAGAGTTATTGTGGGACTTAACATTGCTTATTTCAGCATGTTATGTGGCAGTGTGGCTTGCCAGTGTTTCCTTCAGTGCCTGGTACAGTAACCTTCTGTAGATTGGACTAAATTTGTCCTAGCATGTCCCCTGAATGCCACTAAATTAAATACTGCTTCTGGATTATGTGTTAAATTAATTGCTAAATAATATGGGTAAAAGAACAGCTGGTTAAATTATTGGTAAATTTTGTCAAGAGATTTTTCTGATGCTACATCAGATAGTTTCAACTTTTAAGCAGATATGGGACTCCCTACTACAATCTGAATAAACTGTAAAGATGATACATATTTAGATTTCTTATGCATATATAAAATGCAAATATATGATTTTTAATTAGTGTTATTAACTATGGGGCTTTTCTCTCAAATTGCTGTGTAAAAATTAGAAAGGAAATTGTCATCCAAGACACTAGTTCTGATATAATGTGCAAGTGTCTTGTCTTTTTTTTGCGCTCTAAGAAGGAGGTCAGGAATTCAGAGAATAAAATTTTGTCTGTCATGCATAATTTGCCTTTTACATAAACCTTAAGCCTAAACTGTCATTTAATGTATTTATGTAACGCTTTTTATACACTCCCACCCTCCCCCACACACACTTCTTTCCGTCTCTACTGTAAAGCACATAGGGGAATAGCCTCACTTAACTGAATGGCTATTTTATATTTTATAATCCAATTTTTATAAGCCCCATAAAATATATTTGCTTATTTGAATTACATTGCTACTGTACTGATAGCAGTCAGCCAAGCTTCAGATTGCTGTCCTGCTGCCACACACGGTGTCTCAAAAGTTATTTGGGTAAAAGCTGGAACTCAAAGGGAGAAGCTGGAGTGCTTAGGGGCTGCAAAATTGTTAGCTGGCAAGGTGCAGAGCTAATGGTAGTCTCAAAACAGCTCAGGCCACACTGCTGAAGCCAATAAAACCCTGTGTGAATCTCACAGGCTACTTTCAATATCTGACAGTTTACTTGTTTGCTTCCTCACTGTATTTTGTTGTAAGTACTGAAGAGAGAAGACACCCATTTTGATCTATGAATAAGCTTTTTCATCAAGAACTGTCTTCAAGCAGGTTTTAAGCCTTCATTTTCTTTCACTGGCTTCCAAATTGTTATGCTGCAGGCATTAGTTCAATAAGCAGCAATACTAGTGCCACAGACTAGGAAAGATCAGTCAAAGAATTGCTCAGATTTAAGAAGAAAAAAGAAAGACTTGATTTTAATTTGCAACTAACTAAAACCCCATGCACTGATAATTGGCATTCTGTAACAACTGAGGAGGAATTATTCATGCAGATTAGGAGGTTTTGTTTTTACTTGTTTGTTTTGGTAGGGGCTCTGAAGCTGGGCTGAGAATCCAGCACTCTAGCAAAAACAAACAAGCTGACAAACAGGAATTCTCTGACACGATCATCTTTCCTGGCATTAGTATTAAAGGGTCACACCAGGTTTTACAGTCATGATGTCTGGATTTGGAGGAATATATTCATGAGCAAGAGAAAGGATGACGTTGCTGCCAGGAAATGTATAAGATTTCCCAGTTTCTAAATATACATTTTGAACACAGAAGTCTAGTTTCCAAATGCACAGTAATGAAGTTTCAGGCAGTTTAAACTTACTGCAAGCACAAATCTACTTATATTTTGTAAGCCATTCCTCAAGCCTGTTTCAGGACAGCAGCTTCTTCCTCTGCATGAGAAAGCCCAAGAAGTATCACTGTGCAGTGCTTTTTTCTGTCTCATTAATTTCTAGTATCTTGTGTGATCACATTCCTGTGTACTAGTGCTGTTGTTTCCTTCATACCAGGAGAGTCTCCTCCTCCTGGTATCTGCCAGTATGTTTGTTTTTCTGGTTAAGTTACAAATCTTCAGCTCAAAATTCAGTAGACATTTTTTTTCAGTAGGTCAAAGCCTGAGAGATGAAGGTCTGAGTTTCCAAGTCCAAACACTGAAACTGTGTGCTGAGCTCTCCTCCTCTTGTTGGCAGGGTGCCCTGACTGCAAACTAGAATTAAAGATGAGGAATAGAGACACTGCAAATGCACTAGGGTTTTGAAGGTTGGATCAAAGTTAAGCTGTTTAAAGTCAGGCAAGTGCACTCTGATCCAAACAAAAAACTCTTCCCCCTCCCTTCCTCTCTATCCCTTTTGAGATAAATTTCCTTTCTTTATGGCGACCCTGTTTGGAAGGGTGCAGCGCTGTGTGAACACTTTTTTTTTTTTACACAGAAGTTCTCTGATAACATTTCAAACTCAGTTCAGTTAAGCCAGAAATAAGGTAAGCTCAGTTCCTGAAAACAATGCAAGTCTTTGTGCCTAAATAAAAAGGGCTACATCTAAATCCCTATGTTTTATGTTTGATTCACTTTTAGATCTTTGGCATGATATGTTCTGTTTACTGCACATACCATTAATGATGCAGCACCTTTTAAAGAAGAAATGTTGTTTTTCATATTTATCAGTAGAATACTCTGCATGTTACAGTTACAGTAGGCCACAGTGAGTAAAGCAAGATGACTTCTTAATATCTCGTGTGTGCACACGCACCAGAGATTTGGGAGATGCAAGTTGGAATAGGTACAGGACTTCTTTCTCCTGATCTTGGACCTAGAGTTGAATCCCCAAGGCACCAACATTTTTGGTTTATAGTTGCCCTGCAGACCTGACTGGGATAATGAATTATTAAAGACCCTTAGTCTACAATCAGATTGAGCAGATGTAACTCTATGCTTCACAGAGTTCAGCCAGGCTTGAGGGGAAAGGAGGTGTCTGTGTAGATGTGAAAACAGCACTGAAGCCATAGCCATCCTCTCTAAAGAAGAGTTTTGGCAAACGGGAGACCCTACCAACTCAGAGTCTGACATCATCTGACAGCCTGCAGTTTTAGTGAAAGGACTGCTGATGTATTTAGCTTATGTTTAGGACTATGAAACAGACTTTATTCTGTATTTTCCCGTGAATTATTCGAAAATGAACAAGACTAAATTAATCATATTCAGACTAGATGCTATTTCACAGCCATACAACTGTTTCATAATCAACAGTTATATAATCCCCACTGCTTAGTGGGATTTATTAAGAACTGCCCATTAATTTTCTCAAGATTAAGGATCTGTTTGGAAAACTTTCTTTTGAAACTTTGAAGTACTTGCTCACATAATGTGCTTAGTCTGAGATAGTATAGCACATATAAACAAAAACTCTTAGAACAGTATTGTTGGACACAGAAGCATAACACAAAAATAGTACACCACAAAATACTTATATATTTAAAATATCACTTTGAAACATGGAGTGTGTAGGGGAATGATTTGTGAGTTCAGCATGAAAATAATGATGTTATCACTGCAGTAAATTCCATTATCTTCAGAAATGATTATATTTTCATGATATTTTAGTGGATGCAGCCCAAGCAGCAAGAAGCATCAGAGCAACTCCAGCAGGCATTATAAAAAAAAAAAAAAAAAGTGTATTTGTTGCTATGGTTTTAAGTGCATTCCGTAACACACCCAGGCTGTTTTTCTTAAAGACATATCTTCATCCTAGAGGGCACCTGTAGAAGGGAATGACCAAAATAATAATAATAAAAAAACCCCAAACTGTGAACTTTCTGTACTGTTGTTTAGATATGTGGTTGGTGCTTGTGCCATATTGCAAGGGAAGTAAGGAGTGCCAGTACTGGTATAAAACCAAAAATTGTTTTAAAATCAGGTTGGGGTTTGTTGGAACTCATCTGAGAAACAGTGGGCTACAACCAACTGATGACAAAAGTATTTGGGTAGAGCCAGCCAAATTCCACTTGGTACAAAATGTGAAATGAGAGGACAAAACTGACTGAACACTACCTTCACCATCCTGGCATACTCTACCACAGCATAGTTTGGTATAGGCTCGGACCTGCTTCAATTTACATCCAGCTGCAAAAGCCCTCCTTTAGGCCATTTTAATAACCGAATCTCTAGAACAGCATTTGAGGTACTTTTTTTTTCACCTAGCTATACCTCAAAACCAGCTTGTGAACTGAAAATACAAGGGTAAAGCTGGAGAGATGCTTGTTTGCCCAGGGTACCAGTATTTTAATAGCCAGAGACTCTTTCCAAATGAGGGAAATCTCAGGCACTACCAAAACTTTCTTTGAAGTGTCTTTGTATTCGCAGTCTGGCACGGAGCAGCCTCCATGAAGGAAGCCAAGATTTGAGCCTTTTCTCTGGCATGCATGCACATTGGAACTAAGAGCACACTGTTTACTTCAATCACTGCTGATGCCCTTGGGGAGAATTAAATAAGGAAAGTGCCAGAGCTGGTGAATTCCACATAAAACAGCAGGGAAAGGATGGGAGGTTGCAGAGGAAGCACTGATCGGAAGTGGGATGGCCCAAACCAGCTGAGATAATGCTTCCTGAGGTGTAATCACTGGGTGATACGCAAAGGCATGAGCACTCCACCTCTTATTTCCTCGTCAAGAATACAGTTTTTGCACTGATGGGCTAGCAGATCCTATTAACTCTTTCAAGCTTAAAAGGAGTTTTTCTTACTTTTAAGCCTTTTAAAACCTATGACACCTTTCCTACTTAAAAAACACTACCGTATCTGTCTTAATTCATTAATGGATACCATTTATGACTCTTTGGGGACACTTTTGGGAACTGACCTTACAACACAGCAGTTAACATGAAATCCAAGTAGGTTCTGGTTTACATCCAGAAAATCTGGATGCTCCAGGCTTCTGTTCCATTCTTTATTAAAATTATAAATCAATGGGGAGAGACAAAAGGAAAAAAAGGCTTCTGAACTGGATAAGCTTTTAAAATTGGATTCTGTTCTGTTTTATGACTGTTTCAATGATCTATGTGATCTGAACTTGCACTTGGGGTCAAATCTTTGCTAGAATGCCTAAGTCCAATTGGCACCCGTTAAAGCTGGTATTAGTCCTGCAGTGCAAAGGAACACCAGTGCCTATATGGGCAGGGGGAGTGGAGTGAATCAGTTTCACTTCAGACTCTTGCATCTCCCTGGTAACGGGTGGTAGGATGATGGGAAATGGTCTGAAGTTGCGCCAGGGGAGGTTTAGGTTGGGCATTAGGAAAAATTTCTTCACAGAAAGGGTTGTCAGGCACTGGCATTAGCTGCCCAGGGAAGTGGTGGAGTCCCCATCCCTGGAGGTATTTAAAAGGTGGGTAGATGAGGTGCTTAAGGATATGATTTAGTGGTGGGATGGCAGGGTTAGGGTAACAGTTGGACTTGATGATCTTAAAGGTCTTTTCCAACCTAAACGATTCTATGGTTCTATGATTCTGTGATTTCTTGGCCTGGTTTACAATGTTAAGATACTGAATGGGTCTATCCAGCCCAGTTACCTGTTTCTCATTTCAGCAGCACTGAAGGGAAACCAATGGTTTAGGCAGCAAGATAACAATTGCTCTGTATTTGTAATGCATACTTAAGTAGCAAACTTTATCTCAGTGTTACTTGAGTTACTGGAATTCTGTCACTTATTGACTGAAGGATATTTTTGATGAACTTTAAGAAGGTGTAAATTGGACTAGTGGGTGTCTGTATAAATGGGATGAATAGCATCATATTCACATAGCTAAGTTTCCTTAGAAAATGGTTGAACACATTGGAAAGCAAAGTGACTACATGGAACTTGTATTTGTATATAAGGACAGAGAGTTTGCTCGGTGTGCACTTAGCCTAAAGAGGGAAAGATTAATCAAACAAAGAAAAAAGGTAGGAGAAAAAAACCTTGAGAGTATTTGAAAGTGTTTTAATCTTACAAACAAAAAGAAAATAAGGAAGTAATGGAAATTAAATAGAGGTTACCTAGGTGAGATATCTTATATGATCTTTGCTTATTATGAAATTTCTAGAGTGCTAACTCATTTTTGACAACACCAAACTGTCTTATAGATTTTATTCAGCAGGTCATTAAAACATCTGAATGATCAGTTCCCAGTGGTTTTTTTGTATCTTCTCTAGGTTAAAATAACTATAAAGATATGTGTTGGTTTATAAATTTTTATTTTATAACCAAGGTAAATAAATAAGCATTTGGTTTTCCAGTTTCAAATTTCTAGACTTTTCCTGTATAACATATGATTAAAATGGTAAAATATTCCTTACAACGTCCCCTACAGGGGGAATAAACGCGTTTCCAAAGCCAGACTATGACTGTATCACAAGACCTGTCTGCACAGCTGCATATTTGAGTACCAGCCTGGGGACTTTTATTTGTATGGGATCCTAAGACTCCTCATTCTGAGAAGTAAAATTAATACATTAATTTTAATATATTCATAGAAGGCACCTTAGGATAGTAAATTAGGTTACTGTATTCTTTGGCTGGGGAAACACGTAATTTAATTACCTTTCTGGGAATAACTCCTTTCCTATTTGTATGATGGAAGAAATGTGTGATGGAATATTTATCAGCATAAACAAATGCCCTGTAATTAACCTTCAGGTGAGTAGGAGTCTGTGGCTGACAAAAGGCACACTGGCATTTATATACCTGACTAGTCCACCACTGGGTGCTTATTTTCAGTGTGTATTTAGTGGGATTTCTTGTCTGGGTAGTGACAGGGCAACGCATTTTCCTGCCTACTCATCTTATGGTCCCTATTTACTTTTCTTGTGTACCATTCTGCTAATTCTGATGGGCAGGGTCACAGACAGCATTAACAAATGCCCACTCTGTGGAGAAAATAAGGAATGTCTCTAAAGTTAAGAGAGACTTACACATTTTTTTTTTCCTTGTTTCTGGTACAGAGGTAATGGGGGAATCAGAAACCACAATAACAGTATGGAAAAAATACATTAATTTAGGAATGAAAAAATTTTAGAAGAATCCAAAACTGTGTAGAATGAGAGTCCCATGACTATCCCACATTTCTTTTCATAAGAGCTGGAGCAGTGTGGTTGTTTCCGAGCTGTTACACCTTAAGGTGTGAACTTTCCTACAATTTCTTAGTATTCGGCATTTTCTTTACAGGAATATGGTAAAGTGTGGATAAAGGAGACTCAAGTAATGCACAATTATGAACAAATTTTATTTCTTTACTTACTACTTCTGTGTATGGATGTGGTGTGTGTTCCCCCCCCTCCCAAAAAAAAAAGAAAATAAAATTCCCCCTTTTATAAAAAGGAAAGGAAAACCATGACAAAAAGTGTGAGAAATGGATATTCTCTCAGCTGAGATTTACACCTCTAAGTTGATGAAATTTACACCTGTGTTGAATGTCAATGTGAGACTTGTACACTTTTTAAGAACTATTTAAGACCTTCCGTGAGGAATCTCTGGAGAGAGATAACTCTCAGCTTAATAACTAGAATTAGGTCCAAATTTTCTACAAATGTTCCTACAAAATGTCTTTTTTAAAAATACCTTGCACTACATTTTAATTATTTTTGATGGTAGGATAACTTTCTTTACAGTTTTCTTAAGAAAAAGTAATCCTCAGTTTCTATATTTGTTTCATCATGACCTTTGGAGTATTGAATTATTTTTTTTCCTTTAGCCATTATCTTGCATAATATACAGACCCTATATTTCAAATGAGGGTGTCAGGGTGTGGTTTTACAGTTCAAAATAGATATCTGTGATCATCCAATATTCTTTTTTGCTGTTTGGAATGCAGTTTGACCACTTTGACATGAGATTTAAGAAATGTAGATAGGCAAAGTTATTCTGGGAAATGAAGGCAAAGAAGTAAATGAAGGATCACAAAATTTTACATGTAAAGAATAATAGTCTTTGCATGTGTAGGTTGTTTTTTCTTTAGGTAGCTGTTACTACACTGATGTTATGTATCATCACAAATACTGCTAATAAGAACAATCAGTCAAGCAGTCCTAATGCATGTTGCTGCATACTGTATTTTCATTGCTTAGATCTTTTTATCTGTAAAAAAAGTCATCATCTTCCGCGTCTCGCCTAAAGCTTGCCACGCAGCAGCATTGTTGTAATTAAGAAAAGGACAAGAAGTTTATGTCAGAGCTTCCTTTCTTCAAGACCTTCCAGAGGCATTTAATTCACCTTTTTCTGCTTCTTGTTCTGCAGGAGACACATATGCATATGACTTTCCCCTCCTCTACATGCAAGGTGTCTTACCCAAGAGGTGGGGAATTCCTCAGGTCTGGAGCTGCCTCCAGACAGGAGAAAGGGAAGACAACTGTGTGTAATCTGAGGATTTATTTTCATAAAGAAAGTGAGAAAGACTTTAAAGGAGTAGAGGATTCTCTGAGATGCAGATTGTGGATATGGCAATATGAAAGGATGAAATATTCCCTAAGATTTTAATTATTAAAGTTATTAAACAGTGAACTCAGGAAGAATACATAACATCATACATACTGAGGAAGAGTAGGTAATGCATAATGTACTTGGGAAGAGTATATAGCATGTAGCATTTCTGGGGATTCTTCCGAAGGGAAGGGGACAGTCTTCTTTTGGACAGGAAGTGTAGCTTTTTGCCACTGTGGATATAAATTTTTTCCATGGCTACCAAGTTCCAATTAATTTGAAACTGTAGAATTTTACCTGAAGGTAATTTAATTTCTTGCAATTATCAGATGATGATGGACAATCCTGACATAAGCAAATGAGAAGAGAGTGAACAGGACATGATAAGGAGGTAAGAGGGAGCTGTATGCTGCTTATTCCTTGAGACCAGGTTTTAAACGCTGGCTGAGGGGGCAGTGGTCATGACCCATACTAACCACAGTCATTGCAGCAAACAGGAAGGAAGAACAAAAGATGATGGTCACTGAAGTCTCCAAGAGGACTTTCAGAACTCATAATTTTCTGGTTTCTCCTTGTCCAAGCATAGTTACAGTCCCAGTTATCTCCTTCAGTGGGGCAGAAAGCTTCATTTTAAGTAATTCTTTTTTTTTTTTTTTTTTCCCCCTCATAATAATGCTGCAGATTACTTGATTGGCAGGAAAAGTTATTCACTTACAAAGCTTGATGTCTCACACTGATGCTTTCCAAGGATCTGTGTCAACTCTTGTGGCTGTCCATTATTTCAGTAGGGTTCACAGAGAATGCCATTAACAAAGCCTACTATCATTATTCTAGCTTTTATCTTGGATATCTGTTGAGCCTCCCACCACAAGATGAGATCAGAGTTTCCCATAATATCACTCGTGGACAAGCACTTGCCAAATGTATGCTCCTAGTTCTGTATAAGTGCTCGGGGCAAGCGCAGCAATGCAAGGTGCTTCTAATTTTTCCTTGTAAACACCTCATCAGATATTCCAGAAAAATAACAATCAACGATGCAGCTGTCCTGAAATGCCCTGACGATGGAGATAATAGTTTTATCAGAGGTAGGACATGGTTCCGTCTGCTTCTGTCAGGATGATTTACAGAACTGGAAATGTTTCTGTTCTTTCATTTTTCCTCCCAGAGATCACCACACCTATTAATGAAATGTACATTTCTGGGCATTTTTTCACCATTGTTCAAAGTTAATGAAACATCATGAAAGCATGGTTACTCTGTTAAATTTCAAGCACATTCTGAACATTTGTTGCTCCAAAAAGAGGTCATCACCTTTTTCTTTTTCCATAAGTCAGGCAAAGGCTGAGATTAATCATATTGCTCTGACAAATAATAATGAGAAAAGAGTTACCAGAAAGAAATTTAAAAAACAATAAACTCAGGAGACAACTCTGTTTCCTTGGTAGGGCTTATTTCCTTATTAAACAGATCTCAGTCAAAATAGTTATGATGGCAAAATACTGTTAAAAAATATTATGTGGTCCTGGGGAATGGGAGTTTAGAATTTTGTATAGAAAAAAAAAAAGTCAGAAATTATAAGAACATAAAACCAAACACAAAATAGGTATAATCTTAGGATATTGGACAGTAGATCTGAAGATATACTTTGCACAATCATTCACTGAACTTGACTTTTGAAGATCCAGAGGCACTTAAAATAGGCACCTGTGTTTGAGACTTAGTTAGTGGCAAGTGCTACATCGAAAGAAACACTCAGTGGCAGCCAATATTTGCTGTTACAAAAGGTTTGTTCCAGGAATCAGATGAAGGCAAGTTGTTGAATAGAATTGCTACCCCAATTAAAAAGATAATATAGACATATAAATTGGCATTCTTTTTTTGTTCTTATCTAACCAGTCATTGTAATAGTTGTAACAATTTCATAGTGCCTGGGGATGTGAGAAAGACTATATATCTAGGAACCATACATTTATTTTCATTCACTGTTCTGTTGCAACTTACCAAATTACTTGTAAAGCTGGCATGGTCTGAAGTGTATATATGAAGTTATGAGCATTTTTACAATGTATGGTATAAAACTGTAAGTATGCAGTTCCTTAATCTTCTTCTTGACTCTCATCACCTCTGGAAGAATTCTTTTTCTTCCATTTCCTGATTTAACCTTCAGATCTCAGGGGGTTTTGGGGGGGGTGTTGGGTTTTTTTTGGTTTGGTTTTTTTTTTTTTTAATTTCATGAATGGGTTTGTGTAACTTCTTTGGGTCTCATTTGACACTGTCCTGCGTGACATACTTGTCTTTAAATTTGAGAGACATGGTTTTGACAGGTGGACCACTTGGTGGATAAGGAATTGGCTGCAGATGGTTGCAGTCAATGGCTCGATGTCCAAGTGGAGACCAGTGACAAGTGACATTCCTCAGGGGTTGATATTGGGACCAGTGCTGTTTAACATCTTTGACAGTGATATGAACAGTGGGATTCAGCGCACCCTCAGCAAGTCTGACAACAACACCAAGCTGTATGGTGTGGTCGACACGCTGGAGGGAAGGGATACCATCCAGAGGGACCTTGACAGACTTGAAAGGTGGACCCGTGCAGACCTCAAGTTCACAAGGCCAAGTGCAAGGTCCTGCACATGGGTCGAGGCAATCTCAAGCACAAATACAATAGAGAATGGATTGAGAGCATCCCTGAGGAGAAAGACTTGGTTGATGCGAAGCTCAACGTGAACTGGCAATGTGTGCTTGCAGCCCAGAAAGCCAGCCGAATCCTGGGCTGCAACAAAAGAAATGTGACCAGCAGGTCAAGGGAGGTGATTCTTCCCCTCTACTTTGCTCTCATGAGACCCTGCCTGGAGTACTGTGTTCAGCTCTGGGGTCCACAGTATAAGAATGATGTGGACCAAGTCCAGAGGAGGGCCATGAAGATGACCAGAGGGCTGAAGCATGTCCCCTATGGAGACAGACTGAGAGAGTTGGGGCTGTTCAGCCTGAAAAAGAGAAGGCTCTGGGGATACCTTACAGCAGCCTTCCAATACCTGAAGAGGGGCTACAAGAAAGCTCGAGAGGGACTTTTTACAAGGGCATGTAGTCATAGGACAAAGGGTAATGGCTTTAAATTGAAAGAGGGTAGATTTATAGAATCATAGAATTATTTCATTGGAAAAGACCTTTAAGATCATCGAGTCCAACTGTACCTGACCACTACTAAGCCATGTCTCTAAGTACCTTGTCTACCTTTCTTTTAAATACCTCCAGGGATGGGGACTTGACCACTTCCCTGGGTAGCCCGTTCCAGTGCCTGATAACCCTTTCAGTGAAGAAATTTTTCCTAATATCCAATCTAAACCTCCCCTGGTGCAACTTGAGGCCATTTCCCCTCGTCCTATCACTAAATTAGATTAGATATAAGGAAGAAGTTCTTCACTATGAGCGTGGTAAGGCACTGGAACAGGTTGCCCGGGGAAGCTGTGGATGCCCCTCCTCTGGAAATGTTCAAGGCTAGGTTGGATGGGGCTTTGAGCAACCTGGTCAAGTGGAAAGTGTTGCTGCCCATGGCAGGGGGGTTGGGAATAGATTATGTTTAAGGTGCCTTCCAGCCCAAACCATTCTATGATTCTGTGTTTCATTTTTCCTACTTCAAATAAGCTTACCTGGTCAAGCAAATCCACCTGTAAAACACTTGATAAGTAAAAAGTTAACTGATGAATTCAGAATTCTGTTCTTCCAAAAAGGCATCATCTGTCATCTTGTTTTCATGTTCTCTTGAATATCTTTCAAAATCTATGAATGCAAACTTTTAATACAAATATGCAATTCTTTCAAAGCATGTATTTTTGAATGATGAAGCTGAGATGTGGTTCAAAGTATGTGCTTCTCTTTTCTTACACAGATATTTTATAGGTACTTTATATTCTTTTCTTTCATGTTTCCTGAGGTAGAAATTAGTTGAGGTTAATGCAACATTTTCAAAACCAAAATTAGGTGGTCTCTGTGCTGTTCAGTGGTAATTACTGGTCATTAATGTCCTGTTGAAATATCACAGATTTTAGAAATCAAAGGAAGCCACTTATTCTGTAAGGGCTTAAGTTACTAAAGTAGACCCAGCACCTTGTTTAGGAAGTGCATGTGTCTTTGGTTATGGCCACCTGTCATCAATTCTACCTAAACCACTGCAGTTTCAGTGGAACTGTGGCTTATCTAGATTTCTATGAACATACTGTTATACAGACAGATATTTTTTCACCAGTTATTCACCAAAGTCAATGGTCGTGTTAAAATAAAATATGTATACATATATATGTGATCACATCTGAATTGGAGATTCCAATAACACTGTCTTTACTATGAGAAATTTCTTATGATGTACCACATGGTCACATCTTTATTACTGCCTGTTCACATGCTATCTCCCTGGGAATGTCTTTAGAAGAATGGGCTGGCATGTCCTTAATTAAGTCTATCTGTGTGGACACAAAGTACACCTCGGTGGAGAAAGAATGCTGCACATGGACAGGTATTCCAGCCACGTAGTGGGAAATTAAAACATACACTGTTTTCTGTCGTCTTCAATATTTACTTGGAGCGACCATTTTCCAAAACAAGAAAATAGTACAGAGTTTGGCTTTTGCAGTGAAACTTCAGGCTGGTGCATAATGTACATTTACCAACAGCGCCATTTAGTTTTCTGTACTAATGTTATGAGACACATCTATGATTGGTCACTTTTTTTTCCTTTTCTGTGAAGTATCCAGTGAGGTTTGCTATTGGAAAAATGAGTTGGATGTGATGGGCAGCAATTATGCTCCATTAGGGACTGTGTTCCATAACGGGAGATTACTCTGTAATGGGAGATTACTCTGCAGTGGGAGTAAGCCTGCTGTGAACTCATATATATTAGATTCTCTCTGCTAGCTGGGAATGGAATTCAAATATAACTAACCCTAATTCCTACACACACACACACCATTTCAGTACACTGTGATTAGCTCTCTAGGGATATCAGTATTTTACTATATTAAAGAAGCATTTAATCAGACCTCTTCTGAGGATTGATTATAACAGAATATAATGTCAGAGACAAAAAGGACAGGGAACACTGTAATGAAAAAAAAAAAAGTACTAATGTGACAAGCAGCTCTCACAGTTCCTCATTTGCTTTGTGCTTGCCTGGCTATTATCTATTCTGTCAAACGAGGATCTTATGCAAGATGAAATTATGGGGAGGTGAACCCAACTTTTTGAAGGTTGTGAAGAAAAAAACCCCACATTTCCAGAATCAGCAAGCAGGGCATAGTTAGTTAGGCCTTATGCTATACCCACTTAAATATTCTCTGCTTCGGTCTAGTTTGAAAGGTGTATATAAACTACCATTCAGCAATCATCCCAGTAAGTCTTCAAATGATGTCATCTTCTTACAAACTAAGTAATGGAATCTAAAAATCCAGTATCAGCAGTATTCTTTTGGATATTAAACTTGCAGTTGGTCACAGTCCACTTAACTTCCCTGAAATAATTCAAGCTGCTTCCAAGACTATTTATAAGCCAACTGGTTCACATATTAGGTGGAACAGTTTTTCTTCACTTACTTTCAGCTGGCATGATTGTTTTTTATTTTAAAATAAACAAACCCCAAAAAACCTTAAAGCATTACTATACTGCTCTCTTAGGTTTTATAAAAGATTGCTGTCGTAAGAGACACCAGGTTCAAAAAGGCAAAGAGATTGTTTTTCATCAGAATCATGACAGCTGGTAGGAAAAAAAATCCAGAGGAAAGACTTATGAAAAAGAAGAAAAGCACAATTTTATCACTGAATTTTGTTTACAAGCTGATAAACAGAACTGTTATCTGGCCATTGGAATCTCTCACTGTGTTTAGTGGAGAATGAGCACACTTCCAGTCTCTGCTGCAGATATTGAAGGTCTGCACGTAAACAGGGTCACGTACACAAGAAAGCACTCCTGCTTTTTTCTCTTTGTAATGGATACTGAAGTTGACACAGATGGTAGTAATAAGAAGGCAAACTCCAAGGCTGCCAACTGCGTCAGTCCTAGGTCTTTTAACACACCTCATCTGAAATGATAACTAATTTCTCTTCCATTGTGTAGTACCACTGTGCCACACATCTTTTAAAAATATTAAGAAAATTATTCAGAGGACTTACTCTACTGAAGCATTGTAAAAAAACCCCCAATCCTATATGTAGTATTCAAACTTATTTTTTAATTGGGTTTGTCTTAGAATTTTGATGTTTCCCAGCAATGATTTCTTTTCAAAGTTGAATTAAAAGTTGCACTCAAGTTTATATCTTAGCTGATTCTCCCACTGTGGCTTGTATTATCTAAGTGTCAGCTGTTCAGCCCTGATGTGCAGTACGGCCACAGAAAAGGCAGGAGTGAGTGATATGTTCCAGGTGTATACTCTCTGGATAAGAGTAAATGGGAATCTGCTCAGTGTAGAGAAATTACTCCCTTTCAGGTTTTAAATTGAAACATATTAAATAAGCATAAAATTAACTGGGAAAAAAGGGCTTGGGATATGACTTTTTAGGTATTCTCAGAGGTTTTAATATAGCTGTGGCTGGGTAAAAGTATTTTAAAGTGTTTTGCACTTGAAAAGCCTTTGCATCATTAGGCGTGCATAGAGAAACCATAAGCAGAATGAAAATTGGACTCTTCCTTTAGTGTCCACAGCAGCCACTTGCAACATTTGCATTAATGCTAGAATTTTACTGACTCATTGCATGCATACTTCTTGTCACTGGTTTAAATCACTTGTGTGCTTTATGCTGTGTTTTTTTCTTTTTTTTTTTTCCTTGTGTTTTGCTGGGACTAATGAGAACCACATCTTTAGAGCTAGTGTGTAAGTACTGTTTACAGTGGTGGAAGAAATCCTTAATCCTTATTTTCTTCAAATGTCTTTTTAACCCTGTTCATCAAGATGCTTTTCTGATCCCTCAAAAAGAGACGACATCTCAGTCTTCTCTCTTCTCCCTCTCATATGTAAAATTGATTTATACCAAATACATGAGCTGCCCTGGAGGTGGGGCCAGTATGCTGAATCCCTCCATGCCTCCGAGTCCTCTGCTGGGATGTCATCTTGGCAAGTGGATGGCAAAGGTTGAACCCCCCACTGCAGAGTAGGAAGTGGGGTCTGATATCTCACTTTGGGGTTGTGACTTTGCTGTACATAAAAGGCAGGACACCCCAATGCTACTATATTTTCTGCTAACTGTGGTTAACAGAACTCAATGGCTGCACAGGGAGACCTGCTCTGGTGGGAGATCTACATGTTAGGAGTGTTTTGAAGGTACTCACCTGACTGATCCCCCGGGCTGGAGAAGTGCCCTGCTGGGGTCTGGTTAGGCTGACACATCAAGCAGGTCCCAAGGGTCTCAGCCTGATAGAGGCCAAACGCCTCTGGATCTGTTAAGGGGCGGTGGAGCATGTTGTCCAGATCTGAATTTTGGACACTGACACTTCAGTTATATTCAAGATGCATGATAGGTACTTCATTATATTTTAGATTTAGCTTCTTGTCCTTTATGAAATGTTTCGTACGCATTGGGGGAAACCAAAATAAATCTCATTATTTTCTTTCTGATTACCTCAGTGAATTCTGTTAATTCAGGACACAATGTACTGAACTTCAATAAGATGAGAAAACATGTTATCTTCAATAGAATAACATCCTATCACTAACTTCCACTTTCATAGTATTCAATTCTAATCTTGCACCTGCTCATGAAAGGATTACTGAAGAAGCAAGCAAATCAAGAGCTCTCACATTCATGTCTGCTTTGTATGAAGTATGTAAAAAAAAAATCTTCAAATGCTTTTTAATTTCCCTGTGCAATTATTTATCTTTCTCCTTCTCTGTTCCATCTCTTTTCTGATGAAGGTTAACTCATATCGGTGTTTAATCTTGAGCTCAGATGTAATTTTGTGGA
Organism: Egretta garzetta; assembly: GCF_000687185.1. Classification (NCBI taxonomy): domain Eukaryota; kingdom Metazoa; phylum Chordata; class Aves; order Pelecaniformes; family Ardeidae; genus Egretta; species Egretta garzetta. Next base: position 5,753,657 of record NW_009260028.1, on the reverse strand, counting down.
TATTCCCAATCCCAAGTATGTATTTACTGAATTGAAGCTTGAATGACAAGAGTTTTATTATTACGTTACCCCAAAATACATCAACAATGATGTGCACTGTGCAGTAAGAATCTGCTTACAGAGAATTAGGAAGTGCGAACTGTTTGTGGAAGTTTTAACCAACAACAAAATAATGCACTTTGTTACATTTCCCAATGTGTTATTGTCCTTACCAATGTAACTTTATTTTTTATTATTTAAAAGCAAGTGACCAAATACTGGAAATGTTTTTTCTTTGGATCTACGACCTGATTGCCATTACAGAAACTTGGTGGGATGAATCCTACGACTGGAATGTAGCTATGGATGGCTACAGGCTGTTCAGAAGGGACAGGCGAGGAAGGAGGGGTGGAGGTGTTGCCCTTTACATCAAGAAATCATTACAGTGTGAAGAGCTGTCCCTTAAGAATAACCACGAGCAGGTCGAAAGCTTATGGGTAAGAATCAGAGAGAGAGGCAACAAAGGGAACCTGGTGGTTGGTGTCTACTACAGGCTGCCAGATCAAGAGGAGCCGACTGACAAAATGTTCTTCCTCCAACTCCAGGACGCTCCATGCTCGCAGGCTCTCGTCCTCCTGGGGGACTTCAATTACCCCAACATCTGCTGGAAAACCAACATGGCAAGCTGTAGGCAATCCAGCAGGTTTCTCGAATGCATTGAGGACAACTTCTTAAGCCAGGTAATAGACACCCCTACCCGAGGGGATGCGATACTGGACCTGGTGGTCACCAATGCAAGCGAGCTTGTCGGAGATGTCAAGATCAGAGGCAGCCTGGGCTGCAGTGATCATGCACTGGTAGAGCTCACTCTCCTGAGGGAAAAGGGAATAACAAAGAGAATAGTCAGGACCCCGAATTTTAGGAAAGCAAAATTCCAGCCCTTCAAGGAGATAGTCAGAAGGGCTCCCTGGGAAACGGTCCTCAGGGACAGGGGAACAGAACAGAGCTGGCAGAACTTTAAGGATGTGATCCACAGAGTGTAAGAGCTCTCAATCCCTAGGTGTAAGAAATCAGGCAAAGAAGG
>NW_009260028.1:5751552-5751860 GCF_000687185.1 Egretta garzetta | reverse complement strand
CCTTCTCTCTAAATTGGAGAGCTATGGATTTGATGGGTGGACTGTTTGGTGGATAAGGAACTGGCTGGATGGTCGCATCCAGAGGGTAGTGGTCCTCCATGTCCGGATGGACACTGGTAATGAGTGGTGTCCCTCAGGGGTCTGTACTGGGACCGGTGTTGTTTGTTTAATGTTTTCATCAATGACTTAGACAGCGAGATCGAGTGTACCCTCAGCAAGTTTGCGGATGACACCGAGCTGAGTGGTGTGGTTGGCACACCAGAAGGACGGGATGTCATCCAGAGAGACCTGGACAGGCTGGAGAGGTG
>NW_009260028.1:5715535-5750915 GCF_000687185.1 Egretta garzetta | reverse complement strand
AGGGGGGTTGGACTAGATGACCTCTAGGGGTCCCTTCCAACCCAAAACATTCTATGATTCTGTGATTCTACATGTACCTCGAAACTGTTCTTCTTCACCCTGCATATCTCCCCCCTGCATTTTTTTTTTTTTAAATTTGTTTTCTGGTATGTAATGAATTACTTCACTGAAATAATACTTTCTGCTTATATCTAAAAATAGAACTAATACCATTACAAACATAACCATAAAATGCAAAAGAAAGATTTTAGGTGTCAGTCTTACAGAAAACAGATGAGTGTGGTGGTTAGGAAGTGTGCCTTTTATTGGGAATTTAAACGAGAGACATTTACCTAATGCACTGAAAAGTTTCCCAATGAAAAGAATCCAAATCAGAGCACTTTGCAGTAGAACAAGATGAATAACCTTGCAGACATCAGTGTTGAATATAAAGAGCATGTGCTGTACAAATTAAATGATCACACACGTTAGATTCCTGCAGCTGCAAGCAACAATTTAGCAGAAACCACCAGTGGTTATTTTTGTCCTCGATTTTTATTTCCAGCAGGTGTCTTCTCCTGCTAATGGTGAGGGATTCCTAAAAGACGGAGTGGAAATAGTGAGTGTATAAATAGTCCCCCAGGTCTTTTAAAATTAAATGGACATTCCTGAAGCTTAAAATATCCTTTAAGTGTGCACTTATAATTTCATTTAAAGGTGGAGGCTGCTTGTCAGGAACTCCAATTGCTACGATTAGATTGACAAACTGATACTGCTGACTATTGATGGTTTAAGGCCCAATCAACAGACTGGCTTTGAGGAAGATAGGTATTACAACTAACATAATAAAATATTTGTTTGATAGCCTACCACAAATGATGGCTATGTATTTCCTACAACACCTTAAGATAAGGCATTTTCCCTAGGGGAATGCAGTGGTGAAGTGTCCAATTAAAAAGCAAACAAACCCCACAAAAACCTCAACTGTGAAAACATTAAGCCTGGTCTGACCCTAAATGTCAGCCCCATGCAAAATCCAGGGCAAGCATATGGAAGAGAACCAATGTAAGACAAAGGACATCCAAAGATTTCAGGGGAGGTCATGGGAAATGTCGCCTACCTTGTATTTGATTATAATCAGTTCTAATTGTTACAAGGCTCATGTTGTTTTTAAAGAATGCAATAATAAAATTTCAGCTTCCTGGAACTTGAACAAAATGTTGCATTTAATACGAGAAGAGTCTTTCCTTGGAGATTGTGTTGACTGATAGTAAATGTGACTTGTCATCTTTAGTTTCAAATAGCTGTCTGCACTAAATATTATCAGAATGCTTAATATTGTTACTAAAAAGAAGATAAAGTAACTTTCTCCTTAGGCAAAAGAAATAAATTATAGTTGATTATATAATAGGTTTCAATTTTTTAGAAAACAATTTTCTTTTTCTTTGTTACTTTGCATGATCATTATTATTAATTTTATTAATTTTTACAAGTTTAAGCACTAAAAAAATCATTTTAATGGTTGCAGCTTTCAGCTCAGAACAGCTATATAGTATGTGACATCCAGAAGGAACTCTCCTAAACATGGTATACTGGGCCAAATTCTGAGCTCCAAGAAATTCCTTTGAGACACTCAAAATTACCACGAATGCTGTTCTTTTGAACTAGGTTCTTAACTTTTCTTTTTGCAGTCCACCCTTGTACACTGGGCAGTAAGGGGGGCAAATGGGTTTGTAGAATCCTATGTAAGAAGTAGGGTTCAGAAAATATTTATATTTTTTTTAAATCCTCCTACAAAATAATGCTTATACAGAATTATGCATCTCTACTATAGAATTTAAAACTAGACTTGAAATACCCTAGAAGGGTGATCAATCTCTCATAAATTCTATATGTGCTTTTTTCACAAGGAGGTATATACAGGGTTTTTTCCCATGGGCAGAATGCACCTGCGAGTTTTTCTGTTCCTCATTATGTCCTCATGATCTAGTCCCAGGCCAGAATTGGTTGCCTGACTCATGTAATTCTCTCATTGTAAGGTGGGCCTTCCAATCCCGACTTGACTTTCCATTTCCCATGACAGGTGCTAGCATCCCATAGCTCTCTTCCCCAACAGAATGGAGGACTGGTGATCAGCGATCAAAATGTCATTTGCAACAAAGCATACGACTGGACTCAATGATCTTAAAGGTCTTTTCCAACCTAAATGATTCTGTGATCCTATAACTCATTCAAACAAATGTTTAAGAGAAACTGTAAATGGCAAACCAGGCATTCTCCAAGGCCTGTCCCTCCTGGACCTGAGTAGGCCTATGAAGACAACCTGTTCTTCCAAAGCAAATGCAGTTCTTTCTGTCACTCTCTCACACTCTTAATAATCTTACTCAGACAACTTCTCAAGGGTAATTCTCCTTTGGAGAAACTTCTGATAAGTCATTACTGCATTTTGTTCTGCAAATCCAGAGCCTGGCAGAACACACTTGGAACGCAGGATACATTGTTCCTGAAGCTAATGGATCTGTTCATAGTCTTTCAAGCACAGTTGGCTATCTTGTTCAGTGATCCTTTCTCGTTTGGTTTTTTAATATTATTTGGTTTTGTGAGTGTGTGTGTGTGTTGAGTTTTTGGCTGTTTGGTTGGTTTGGTTTGTGGGGTTTGGGTTTGTTTGTTTGTTTTTTTGGTGAGTTGGTTGGGTTTTCCATGGCATAGTAAGACAGTACTGTCATTTTTTGAACATTTATAAAAAATATCTGCATTGTAGCACCTGTGATGGCTAGTTTCACAGTAGTCCATGTAACTCTGTGTGATCTACAGTCAGAGCACTCACTGTAGAGATAAACGTGAGTTCTTAATAGCTTTTATTGCAACTAAATATTAGCACTGTTGAGTATCAGCACAATCTGAGTGTTGACACAAGGCTTTTTTTTGGAAATGCCATGGACTATACTTCTTGAGCCCTACTGCAATTGGGTTACATTAGACCTTTCCAGTGTATTAAAGGAGTTGCCTCCCACCTCCCCTTTTATTAACTCTTTGATTAAAAAAAAAAAAAAATGGTTGTGGAGCATTTCTGGGGTGAGATGAAATGGAAATATTGTTATTGATTTATTCATACAGTCTTCATTTTCTTGGCTGTGATAAATGTAATAGTTATTTATTGGTCCCTGGGTTTCACTGGTCAGCATTCCTCCTTCTCATACCCATAGAGGAGCCCATGCCTGCAAAGCCCTTGTTTTAACTTTGTGCATCTGAGGAGGCCATTAATTCATGGTTTGTGATTCTCTCCAGAATGAAGGCCAAAGTACAACTGCCATTTGTGTTTGGGTAATCCGATCACTTGACAAAACCAAGTAGTTTGCATTTTTATAATGGTAGCCATCTGTTTCTATTTTTCAATGTATACCTTAGAAGTAATAGTTAGAAATTCAAGGATTCTAGTTCAGCAGTATTCAAGCTATCAACACCGACTGCAAGAAAGAATAGCACTGACAACATTTTACCTTTTAGAAATGGCCTGGAAGAGGGGAATCTTTCAAGGAAAATCTATTGTTCAGCTGAAAAGCCATGAGTTCATGAAAGCAATTTGCAGTGCGGCAAATACATAGGTTGGCATGAACATCATGGTCTTGCCCATTTTTTTGCCAGTTTGCCTCTTACGCTGGTTACCTTGTTCTTGCACACTGTGCTCATCCAAGGGCTCAAGTTGCATGTGGCAGAGGAACTCTTGACCTCCTGAGTGCTCTGGTTTGTTCCTGCTTTAAAGCAGCCTCTTAAAGTCAGCTCAAAGGAGTGGCAGTCAGATTGAGAGATGCATCAGGGAGGAGTCATATCTGCCGCCAAAATATTTCCAGGAACTGAAGATGAAAACCGGATGGCAAAGGACTTCTACAGCTGGAGAAGATGAATTTAACTTTAGATATATTTGTTATGGCTCATAAGAGTGGGATCAGTGTTGAAAATCTGCTACTGGCAGGGGGAGATTTTAATTATAAACATATTTATTAACAATGAATGCAGAGACATGATAGGGAGAAAGAGAGTTTTCATTTTTAACACATGTGCATTATTAATCATGAATGATACTAGGGTTACAAACAGGAATCTGCCTGGAGGCAGAGGGCAGAAGAGATGATTTTTATTAAACATATTGAGCCAATTTCTGTCCTCTGACATATGCATGCAGCATCTATTGAACTCCATGGGAGACCTATATTTGCATTGCAGGGCATAATTGTACTCTGCATGTTCCATACCTATTAAACATAATTAAAAATAAAGTTCAAGGCAGGGCTGAGGGATATGTGGTTGAGGCAGGGTTAGGGCCAAGGTAATCTACTTTATCAATACACATTTCCTAAGGTGCCTTGTATCTTGGCAGGCAATAAAAAAAAGATGTAATTCATATGATATGATTATACACTGATACATGTTGTGTAATATTTCCTGTTATAACACCAGTTACAATCCTTTTTGTTGCTTTTAAAAGATTTTTAAAGGATGGTTAAAGCTAAAAAGCTAAAACAAAGGTTTAAAACTTCTGGGAACACCATGAATGTTCCAGCATGATGCTTACTGAAACACAAAGATGTCCCCTAATGCAACAAAATTAAACAATTAAATGAAACTGTAATCATTAGTATTATCATTGCATTTCTATCTGAAGTGTTAAGTTGTAGCCCTGTTTTATATTATGTCTTTTCAATTGGGAATGTTTCTCTGCATTCCAGAGGAATCTTATTTCCGTGCTGTGAGACTGAGTTGTCCTTTGTGATTTTCTGTAAGTGAATTTTACATGGTTTTACTAACTTCATGGATTCAGCTGTTATAGCTATGCCTGAATATTTTCTAATTTGCTTACCACCTGTCAAGTTATTTTGTTATGTATTTTCTCTATCTTATTTTAGAGCTCATGGTCTAGTCCATATTCTCAAGAAGGGGGCCTTCTTCCCAGCAATTCTCTGCCATTCATCATGCCACTGCCCTCCTCATAGTCATATGAGTTACCCTTTGCTGGGTAAAAAACTGGCTGGATGGCTGGACTCAAGGAGTTGTGGTGAATGGAGTTAAATCCAGTTGGTGATCAGTCACAAGTGGTGTTCTCCAGGGCTCAGTGTTGGGGCCAGTTCTGTTTAATATCTTTATCAATGATCTGGAAAAGAGGATCAAGTGCACCCTCAGTAAGTTTGCAGACCACACCAAGTTGGGCGGGAGTCCTGATCTGCTTGAGGGTAGGAAGGGTCTACAGAGGGACCTAGACAGGCTGGATCGATGGGTTGTGGCCAGTTGTATGAGGTTCAGCAAGGCTCTGTACAGTACCGAGTCCTGCACTTGGGTCACAACAACCCCATGCAACACTACAGGTTTGGGGAAGAGTGGCTGAAGAGCTGCCTGGCAGAAAAGGACCTGGGGGTGTTGGTTGACAGCTAGCTAGATATGAACCAGCAGTGTGCCCAGGTGGCCAAGAAGGCCAATGACATCCTGGCTTGTATCAGGAATAGTGTGGCCAGCAGGAGCAGGGAAGCAATCATGCCCCTGTACTTGGCATTGGTGAGGCCGTACCTCGAATATTGTGTTCAGTTTTGGGGCCCTCACTACAAGAAAGACGTTGAGGTGTTAGAGTGTGTCCAGAGAAGGGCAACAAAGCTGGTGAAGGGTCTGGAGCACAAGTCTGATGAGGAGCAGCTGAGGGAACTGGGGTTGTTCAGCCTGGAGAAGAGGAGGCTGAGGGGAGACCTTATTGCCCTCTACAACTGCCTGACAGGAGGCTGTAGTGAGGTGGGTGTTGGTCTCTTCTGCCAAGTAACTAGGGATAGGAAACTAGTGAGAGGAAATGGCCTCAAGTTGCATCAGGGGAGGTTTGGATTGGATGTTGGGAAAAATTTCTTTACTGAAAGAGTGGTCAAACATTGGAACAGGCTGCCCAGAGAGGTGGTGGAGTCCCCATCCCTGGAGGTATTTAAAAGATGGGTAGACAAGGTGCTTAGGGACATGGTTTAGTGGTGGACTTGGCAGTACTAGGTTAATTAATGGCGGGACTTGATGATCTTGGAGGTCTTTTCCAACCTAGATGATTCTGTGATATTTGACTGCTCAGACTCTTTTCATCTATGCCCACTGCTTGCTGAACTCAGACCTCTCTTTTCTTGATACTTTATACTCAAATTAGAGAGCTTTTAACACTTCATGACCCTGAGCTGAGTGCTTTAAACTGTCTCCTGTAAGTCATTTTTAAGACTCTTGAGTAACTTGCACTGATGATTCACAGATTTATGAGACCTGTTAGACAGAAGATAGGTTTGGAAGACTTCTCTCTTTCCTTGTTTGGCAGCTAAAGAAAGCTATCAGATTTACTTAATTACTTTCTGTTTTGAGGACTGCAGATTCCAGTCTAACTATTCTGATCAAGATCTTAATGCAAAGGTAGATTCCTGCTTACTCAGTCTGTCCATTCTTCCTGCTTTCTGTGCATAGTTAAATCTTAATGTGAAGTGATCTAAGGAAATGTTGGCCACTCCTTTTTTTGCCCATCCTGTAGAGGGTATAGAAAAATGAGCATCTTGATAGTGAGCACCTTGATTGTGAGCACCTTTGGGAACCAGTGATATCCCAGGCATCGGGTAAGAAAATTTGTTCTCATGCGCAACCTTCTGTTGTCCTTCCCATGAGCAGCTTTGTTTCAGAGGATGTTTGGGTCTCCATGTAGTGCCCCACAACTGTGTGTGAAGTACTTAGAGACAGGAGTGAAATCATGTCTTTCCCATAGACTTCAATGAGACATAATGATTTGCTTCGTCTGAAAAGAGAGGGAATATATAGACACTGTGGGAAGAGAAAAGGACCTTCTTTGAGAAAGCAGATAAGACGGTCAAGACAGAAACACCCTCTTCTTCCTAAATGCCTCCTGCACCTGGTCACATATGCTATCTAGGAGAGTTTCAAGTGAAAGGAACAGCTCTGTGGTTTTCTTCCGGATGCAGAAGTAGCATTCTACTAATCACCATTAGTAGAATGATGGGGGTTAAGATACCTTTTCTGCAGTTTAATTCAGATCCTAAAGCTACTAATTTAAAAAGTATTCCATTGCAGAAAGACCTTAGAATTTACACAGTGTTTTGGCTGGACACCCAGCCACACATCTTCACCAAGGCAATTTCTGGACTGTCATGAGTTCCGAAGCCCAATTGAAATTTTTCATTCAGGTCAAAGATGCCAAATGAGGTTACTTTAGTGTTGTTATATACATATGTATACATATATATTTTCAAATAACTTGTTTAAACAAATTAAATTCAAAACAGACAGAACTGAGAAATACCTTACGTAGTTCTTCTGTAAAAAACTTACTAAACTTGCTTAAAGTTAGGTAGAAAAAATTCAGATTCCAGGGAAGAAAGAATAAAAGCATTAGCTCTTTTATAAACTACTGATGCATGTTATAAACAAGATGAAGTGGCCAAAAAAAATCTGAAACCAAAACATGAGGAGATGCCATTGGCCTGAGACTATGCATTGTATCTGTGTTGGATAGAGACTTTAATAAAGCTACCCATTTTTATGAGAGGGCAAATTAAATATGCAGAGGAAGAGGAATCAGAAACTGACGTGATATTTTCCTTCAACACGTGGTCCTCACTCACTAAACAATTTCTGCCCATGTTACAAACCTTCGTAGATGGTACTAACTTGTAAAATGCAGGTAAAACCAGAGCTGTGTTTGATGTCTACATCAGTAAGAATTATTTTTTAATTTCTACTTAGCAAAGATGGCAGATGCTGCATCATTTGACATAAAAGACTAGTGTCAAAATAGAAGAACATTATTTTACCCTTGTAGGAAAAATAATAGGACATATAAGTTATTTTAATGAAGACACTAAAATATTTTAAAGGATGATTTATTTGCCCTTTAACAATAACTGCATTTATGCAAATAACACTTAAAATACTAATTTAACTCTATAATCATATATTTTTAGGTCTTGTTATGTTTACACAATCTTGAGGCACCTGTGGTTATGACCGGAGAGCACAAAGTGGTCATGGAAGTCTCTCATATGTTCTCCCTCTGCCCCGTCCTCCCCATATGTTTTAGGATCAATTGTTTAGGGACAATTTCTGACTTTGTGCATATGTAATACATAATCTGAATGGTTTGATTTTCCTTGCATTCTTACATATGTTTATTCCATAACTGTATTTAGCCTACCTAAATTTGATTGTAAGGTACCTCATTGCTTTTTAAGGCTCCATCCCTCCCACTCTTAACCCTACCCTTAATTTTCTAGCAGTTAGGCTGATACCACTCTTCCTTCTGATGCTTTTCCTTTTTTTGATTCTTTTGGTCCTGGCTGCCAAATAGCTCAAGTAGGTAACCTGTGCGTGGGGGTAGTGTGCCTACTGCAGCAGGCAAGAGATGGGTTGAAGCCCCCTAGAAGCTGACAGCCCGGTCCTCCTGCTTTCTTAACATCTGCAGGCATTGCTTGGTGGAAGAGAAATAAGCATGCTGTCATTACTGCAGTGGCTGTTTGGCTGGCTGGCACACTGAATTGCCAGGAAGAAGAACACAGACTACTGGTGTAGTCAGCAGAGAGGATTTGAGGGTTGTAGTTGTGTGGCTTATGTGACAATAAGGGAATACAGTCATGTTATCTAAAAAAGTCCAGATCATTTTGAAAGGAGAGGGGCTTGGTTTTTAGAACTTTGGATATCCGATGCAGTGTTTTCCTTATGAATAGTCATTCAACATGAACACATTTTCTTCTAAAGCAAAGTTTTCAGCTAATGAATATTACAAGTGACCAGTACAGTTCCTCACAAAATACTGAATAACATAAGTTCATCTTGAATCAAGTTTTCTGTCTTCTGTTTCTGGATCCGTAATAACTTTTAGTATAGAGGTAGTACAGTAGAGAAGTCAGGGGAACTACGTGTGATTGAACAAGAATATTTGCAGGGTTCATATCTGTAATCTAGCATGTTCAAAAGTTATGAATTTTTTGTTTGGAAGATGATGAGTAGATGAAGTCTTTGGTAATGCTATCTGACAGTAACTTCATAAGCATACCTAGATGCTTATTTAATTAATAGATAATGCCATACCACGTAGAAATTTTATTTAACAATGATTTAAATAAAGGCCATTAGAGCAAATAGTTAAAAACAACGGAAAGTTGTTTACCTAGGTCTTTCAAAATGCACTTTTTATTGTACAGATCATAGGAAAATAGCACATATTGTCTGGATTGTACTTGCATTTAAGTTGTTTTCCCACTTTCTGTAATGTTCTTTCAGGATGTTAAAAAGAAGGTTAAATTACATTAACTCACTCACCCTGTTGATCTTAGAGATACTTACCCAGAATGCTTTTGAGTTGTCTTTGGCATGAAAATCAGTTTTCTTCAAAGCCACTCTCAGGTTGCAACATGAAATCCTCCATGTGTAAACAACTTGAAATTCTTATGCTAAATTGAAAATCCATATTTTACCAAAGTACTTGTTCACTAAGAGGATTTCAGTACTTCCTGGAGATTAACTCAAATGCTTTATGAATCAGAAATGAGAAATTATTCACTTTTTAAAATTGAAATTTACCCAGAGGTTTTGACATTTGTAAGGAGTGATCATAAATGTTATATTAACTGTTGGGTATTAGAAATAAGATAAAGTTGTAACAATAAAAAAATACAGCGTGTTCAATTTAAATATTGTTAACCAGTAACTGTGAGGGTAATATGAACAGAGCCAGTCTGAGTCTTAAGTGTTTGATATCTGCAATTGAAATCCGCTTAGAAATCTTATGTATGTATATTTTAAACCTTTTGTACAGCTGCAATGATCATTTCATAATTTCAAGTGACAGCATTTTTGATGGTAGGGGTACAGCATGGCTGAGTCATATATTAGATATCAGAGGTAATGGAAGCTCTTCACAGTGTTTCACTGAGCAAATCTCAGGAGATGATCATGCTAGGATGTTTGGGGATGTGGATCATCTCAGGATGTTTGGGATGTGGATCTGTCTATGCTGGCCTTACCTTCATAGGTTCGTAAATTTAAAAGAGAAGTATTTATGATAATTCGTTCTGAAAATTGGCACCAGTTAGGTTTTCACGTGAAGACCTGGACCATAGTCCCTAATTGTTAGATGAAAGGTGGATTCATGGCTCATCATAAAGAAAGAAGACTAGAATTATTTGATATTCTCTCCAAAGCAAAGATTTAGATGGGATTACAACAGACAGGTAAAAAACCTGTACACCTATATTGACATTGGAGAATATTGTATATCAGCACCAACCGAGGCAGATATCTCTAACCTAGCCTTACTCAAGTTTGACTGCCAGCTCCATATGTATCTAAACACATATTTAACACCCATATGATTATTCCAGAAAGTTTTAATTTTTAAGCAGAAGGGTATATGCAGTTATGTGAAAGAGACGCTTGCTTATGTATTTGAATGTTAGAAATTTCAGGTTCTGATGCTGAAAATGTTTATGCTCATTGTTAACTTCATTGATCTCTATTCATGTTGTGCTCAGTAGGCCTGGGTACTTAAAGCTAGACATTTGAATGCCTGTGTGATAAGCAGTGTGAAAGCAATGTAGTTAGAAACAGAATGTTCATGTATAAAATGGATAATGTGCTTTGGGAACTACTGATGACTAAATGAAGAAAGAGGAGACTGTTTTAAGAAGCAGATGTTAAGAAAGAATTGGGTATAGGAAAGAGGCATTTGCTGGGTAAGCACAGAGGGGTACCTGACCATAAAAGCATTAAAAGGGGGGAGAGAATGGGAGAAGAGAAATGGGGAGGAGAGGGAAGAATTGTATGTCATCTGCACACACATGTTTGCAATAACTCCCTACCTCTCCTTTTCTATATCCAAATCAATATATCTACCAGACACTTCATAAACTTGCAAGAATCAGCTCATTTTCAGGAATTCCCCATCTGATAATTATGTCTGCAGAATTAACAAAGGTTTATTTAAAATCTCATCTATAACTGTATTCCACATAAATGATACAATGGTGATTTTTTTTTTAGATAGGGCTGTCACAAAACTTGTTATATTCAACAGGAGGGTAACAGAAAATTGCATCAGTTTTCAAATGTTGGCCCTTCTTCAGGTTTTCATGCTCATATTTTACCATTCTGTCCAAAAATTGCGGTGATACACTTTCCATCCGAACTGCAGTATTTAGTTGTTACAGTAAAATCAAGTGATTGGATATGTACAGGAAAAAAGTTAACAGGCTAGTTTATTTTTCAAGTAATTCACTGAAAAGTGAAAATATCTATGTCAGATGGGATGCAAGAGAGAAACAGTGAAGTTTTTCAGTTGAACTCTATTGTCATAAGAATCACGCCCCCAGGAGTTTTTCTATTACAGAGAGAATTAGTAAACAGATTTAAAAAATAAATAAGGATAACAGGTAATCATGTGTAAGCCTCAAAACTGATATAATGCTGCAGTATCATTTTCCTAGTCTGCCCTGGAGAGGGCAATTCCAAAGCTCCATTGGTTATTCCCATGATGTGAAGATTTATATGAAATAAAGCATTTTCAAGTGAACAAAAGTCTTCTATTTGTAAGAATCTAAAGTGACATGGAAGAAATTATTGTTGTCTTGCAACTTTTCCAACTTAAGGTGGTCAGTTTAGTTTCAATTTCTATATGCTTACATGTTTATACCACATTTTGAGAAAGAATATTTTAATTTGAGATAAGAAAAATCAAAGAGAAAAACCAGGAAAACAAAGACAGTCTGATTATTAATGCTGTTAGAAGTTTTCATTTAAGTAAAATAAAGTGAAGTTTTTATCAAGGCTTTCTTTTATTCCTCTGACATATGTTTTCACTTCCTCTTTGAATTTTAACTTCACACTTCTGAGTGTGATGAATGATCACACTGAAAATACTGTCTGATTGTATGAAACTATTCCCAAATGCAGATGGGAAGCAGACATCAATCTTTAAGATTTGAAATATAATCTGGAATTAAAAAATTCTATCATTAAGTAGAATTATTTCAAGCTATTTATACTAAAAGAAGTAAAGCTCTGGCATTTTTCAGTCCAAATTGCTGAAGGGCATTTTCTGTGCCTTACATGACCTACTTTTAAAACCACAAGCCTTAAAAATGTCAGCATTAGTAAATTTATCTGTCTTAGTATTTTATACTATTGAGGCAATGCAGAAGACTAAAATCTCCTCTATTTGCACTAACGTATACCAGAAACAAATATACAGAATAGACAAAGCAATGTAAAAGTATAATTTCTAAAAGCTGTTGTTCTTAAACTTTATATGTAGGATGCTGTGAAATAATCTGTAATACGATTAGTCTGCAGTATAACTAATCTTCGGTCTTCCTGTGTTAAAATTACTTTTGGACACCTGTTACCATAGAAGAATCTGATCTTTAGGAAAGAACTTGAGTTCTATGGACTGGTAGCAGCAGTCCACTCTCTCACATGCACAGCAGCATCTCTTTTCGGAGTCAGTTTAAAGTGAAGTTGTATCCTCTGTGCAGTGTAAGAAGTTAAAATATGTTTTCAATTTTGTGGATAGAGGCTGTGAATAAGAATGTGACTGTCAACTTGTCTTAAAATAAATCTCTTCCATATTTTCTGAAAAAAAACCAGGATCCTTAAGAAATACCTTTTTTCCTGAGCCTTCTATTTGTTTTTAAAATGTTGCATATAATTAAAAATCTCTCTTAGGACAGGGTCATTTTTGGAGAAACTTTGGAAGAATGAAGGGTTGATGTGTCTTCCCTTCTTGTTATGTAGAACTGGAACAACTGACTTTCCTTTGCTATTGTCATTTCATGAAACCTTGTCATGTGAAAAGTAACTGCAGTCTTCAATAGCTCTCAATAACTGGAGCCCTAACAGAATTCCACCAGGATTTCTCTACAGCCTTTGTTTGCAAGGTTTGCCAGAAGTCAACAGAAAATATTAAAATGCATGAGAAATAATTGAAATGTGACATATTTTAGTCTTGGGGAGCTTAAAAACATAAAGTATCTTCATGTTCTGTAGCCCTGAAAAGGGATTCTGAAAAAATGGAAACATTATAATGCACAAGGATAATACTCTGAGTGTATTACCCTTATTAACAGCAGCTTGGAACTCAAATGCACTCAATATCTCAGCACAAACCTCCATCACTTGAAGTAATGAAGAAAAATTTAGCTTCTGGTAAGTGGCTACTAGACAGGAATGTCATGCATATTACTGTTTTCAAATAGAAGTACCTTCTTGAAAGATCAAACCATTTCTTCTTCTCCAAGGCCCTTGCTTAAAGGGCTGTTCTGTTGTTAAGACAGTTGTTGGAGACAGGATACTCACACATATAGGCTTCACACATGTTTCTGCTTGAATGGCAAGGGTTGGCATTTGGGTCTGCAAGCTGGGAGCAGTGGCTCCCCACCAGAACTGAGTCCTAGAACAGAGAGCTGAGAGCAAACTGCATGGGTGCCAGGGGAAAGGGGGAAAGACGTCCCCCTTGATCAGCCTCTTTCATCACACAAGCAAGGACTTGTTCACAAGTACTGGCTACAGTATTCTGGATGTTACTAGAGAAAGAAAAAAAAGCTGCCCCTTCTACATTTCTGTTAAGCTGCGAGCTTGAGAAGAGAGTCTCCTCTACTAATTCATTTGTGCAGAACTGTACTTTTTTTTTTTTTTTAAGAACAAGCTCTGCAAACAAAACTTCCTGCACAAACATAATCCCTTAAACCTTTTTTTTTTCTGAAGTCAGAATCTATCTGTGAATGGTGATAAATCGCAGTGGTACAGAAAAGCCTGGAAAAATCTGGCCTAAATACTCAAAGTGAGAAATTTCTCAGAAGACAGTTAAGATGCTGTGAGATTTATTTGTTACATGGAAATGACTGGTTCTTTCTCAAAGCTTTTTTCAGTTACTTATTACTCTTTGTGCAAACAGTTCTCCAAAATAAAAATGAAAGGACATCAAAGAAGTATAGGTGGTAGGTGAATAACACTGAGGCTGAAATAAGTTTCTCAAAAATAAGGATCTATGAAGTATGGATCATTGATTGTACAACACTGTGAATTAAGTACTTGTCACAGTTTTAACATATTAGCAGGACATTCATTCCATTGAAATACATTTTGTTCTGTAAAATTGGCCATATTCTCACATGTGCCATTGCAGAAAATAAGATAAGGTTCCAAATAAATGTGTGCATTACAGGACTGTATACACTCCTGCTATGAATTCACATGAATTATATAGTTCTGATACACAAGAGATCAGTTAACTCAATGAAGCAATTTTCATCATCCAAAGCCAGAATGAAATTAGGGGTATAAGCCAAAGCAAACAATAATAACATCATAGCTTTAAATATCCAGGAGGATTAGAGCACATAATGTACAGTTCAAAGAGTATAATAGACTAAGAGGCTAAGTAAAGTTGTGCAGTTTCTTTTCCTTCTCTTTTTTTTTTTTTTCTTTCTTTTTGGAATTGATTATTCAAAGTGGATCAGAAGCTTCAGCGTAAGTGCAGCTTTGCCCTTCCGTCTCTCTTTCTCACCCTTTGGCAAGTCTGGATTTTTTTTGCAGAGGTATAACTGAAGGTCGTGCCAGCATTAGCTTTAACAGCCTTTCTGTGATACTTAAGGCAGAATGATCACAACAGCACAGCCTTTAATTTTGTCTGCACATGTCCAGCTGGGGGAAGCTATTCAGTGAATGAAACCCACGTTGTTGCTGCATCTATATGGCTGTGAGTATTTGGGTCAGGTAGTTCAAACCTAGTTTAAGCATACTTACAGGATCTGGAATAATTTACCTGAATTGTAAGGTAAATGCATTGGACAATGCCATCTTCTGATATTCCTCTTGAATATGACTCATACCAGTACAGAACAAACACCACAGAGTCCCTGTCCTCTCATCCGACTCGTTACTGTATATAGTGGCCTGATAAAATTATTAGTGTATAACTAGATAAATCAAAATAATCCTAGTTTTGGTAAATTTATGGACACAGCAAATCTGAGGAAATCACAGCTCTTGGCTAGCACGTCTGCAGCAAAGCAAAGCTATTTACAGCTTCTTACAAGTTTGAGCGGAAGCCTGTGCAGCTTCATTTATGTCACAGATGTGGGAAGCTGTGGATGCAATGGTATGCAAGAAGACAGAGTAAACTGGAACAGAGATAATAAAAAACAGAACCTATAGATCTCCTTCATCAGCTTTAACTGCTAAATAACAATCTTCTTTACCAAGCAACCAAAGCTTTGAGAAGGTGAACGTATAATGGAATTATCTAGGAATTTACCTACTAAATCCTCTTCTACCACAAGGGACTACAATGCTGGCGATGCTCTTGATCTTCCCTGCTTACTCCCGTGACATGTGACTCTGGTGGCTGTTGATCTTCTGGTCTTAAGTGTGTTATCTGATTTTGAAAAGCATTCTGGGTCCTGTGCCAAGAGGATATTAATGGAGCAAGTAGTCTGGTCTAGACAATCTCTGCAGAGCAGAATAAAGGTCTCTGGCCTATAGCAACAGCAGTTGCGAGCAGATGAACCCTCTCATGTTTATGTTCAAGTGAAGTGGGGCATATACATAATAGTGAAAAATGGCCCTCACTGTAAAATACAAGTATGGATTTCAGCTGCTATGCAAATCCAAGTTGGTTGTAAAATAATAATAAAAAAAATATTTAAGCTAGCCCATCCTACTTATAAGCTTTTGGTGGAATCAGAGTTTTAGAGGTATGTATAATTGCAATGAGTTGTATATAAAACAGAAAAACTACCTACAGAGACTTTATAGCCTGGGTTTGTGTCCCAAATTCTAGAGTCCTGTTTTCTTTTCCTGGGCTAGTTAGCTGATTGTTTGTTTGTACTATGCATGAGGTTTGGTTTAGTTGTGCTGAAAAAATACTTTATTTTCAGACTATGTAATTTTTCAGGTTTTTTTTTTTACTCTTAATAAAGAAGAAAAAAAGTTTTCTATTACCTTTCTGTAAAAACGTTTTTTTCAAATTTGACCATCATTAATAAATGGCCTTCCTACCCCAAAACCAAAAAAAAACCCCAACCCAGCAGGAAGTGCCATATCCTTCTTCCCAGAAAAAGTAATAGTACAAAACCTGCTTTATACTTTGTCTGAAGTGTTCGTGATTTAAGTTGAAAGAATTTGGGGCTACTCTTTTTCTGCATCAGCAGTTTGTTTTAGTTTGATAAAATCCTTTTCCTACCATAAGGTAAGCCAGACCTCAACAATGAAGATCAGCTTTTTATTACTGTGTGTGTATAACAAAACTTGAAGCTCATCTTTATCTGAATTATAAACTCTTCCCATATTGTGACACAAATCCTAGTGGGACCAGGGCCTGTAATCCCATAATTGCTGCAATAAGATAAAATGCATACACAGAGCACGTAGGGAACAGGCTTTATATTTTCTGACTTTGTCTTTCTACTCTCTTCATTAATGTATAGATTCTTTTTTCCTGGACTACAGAGCAAAATATGCTATATCAGCAACCAATAAAAGCTTCAAACAGGAATGTTTCCAAGGAGACCCTACTGGCTTGGCTCTGGCATGACTTTTATTCTTATGAAAGCTAATCCCCTGCGCTGAATAAATGAGCTTTTTTGAAGTGTAACTTATAATTGAAGTTAAAGATTTTCCATATGTTAATAAAAATTGCTAAAATATTTAAAATAATGGAGAATATTCTTGTCATTCTGTGGCTCAGCTCTGCAGTTGCTCACATTCTCACTGGGACACCTGGTGTGAGAACTATGATTTAAAAAGCCTCCCCCTCTCCTGGAATTTGAGGGGGATGATGGTTACTCATGCCAGTGCCAGCTGCAGTGGCCAGGGATGCGAGCTAAATTTTAACTGCACCACAGGCAAACTTCACCTGCATAAGGAGCCTTTCTTAACTTTGTTCTTGGATCTCTTTTTAATTTCTGAGGCTGTCTGACAGCCTAACCATAAGGAAACAAGTGGAAATAGCCTCTTTAGTGGATCTGGGTTGTATATATTGATGAGGAACAAAGGTAGGGTAATGAAAAGGCAGCGGGAGGGGAGGGCCTCCTCCCATTTTTGCTCTCTTTTCATTATATCTTTATAACCATGGCTAAAATAACCTTTTATTCTCATGTACTCAAAGTGATTTTTTTATCCAGTCTATTGCCAACACATTGCTTCTGCGGGAGTCTTCAACTCTTTCTCATCTTCTACTCCCTTTGCTTGTCTTGGGAAATGGTTTCATGATTGGTGTTGCAAAATGGAGAAGAACAGAGCAGCACCAAGAAGAAAGTGTTTCCGGAGGCTGGAGAGGAAGAAGGCGGAGACCAGGATTTCTCAGGACAAGCGGGCAGAGGGGGCATGGATACAAAGGAAAACATATGGAAGAAGATAGTTGGGATAGTTGCTGTGAGGAAATGGCTTGTCTCTAGCACAGTCTTTATGTTACCCTCAGATTATTTCTGTATTCAGAATAAGCATGAAAAGCAGAATATGAGCACAGTATAGGTCGTAATTTTTAACACTTTACTATATAAATATTTTGTTACTGCATGGGCCTACGAAATAGGAGTTGGACTATTTTTTAGTTGAATGTGACACAGGCTGAAATGGAATGAAAACAGACATTTTTAATTAGATAATTTCACCATAATAACTATAATGGGCAAAACTGCATTAAAAATGTTTATTTTACTTTGATAACAATATACAGATAAGATAAAATCTGTGGTCGTGGGAAACTTCTTCAGCTGTAGATACTCCATAATGTCATAATAAACTAGTGAAACAAAATGTTGTTGACTTAGCATTCACTTCCAACATTAAGTGTGAAAATCCAGCTAAACTCAAAACAAAAAGAAGCCTCAATGAATTATTTTTAAAACAATGTTATTTTTAACGGCATCTATGAATTATACCTCACTGACTCGTGGTCCTCTGTTTCAAAAATGGAAGGTGTTTTGGTCTTTTGGGTTTTTTTTAAGATATTGATTAACTATCTCCCTCTTCCCAAGCTAGTTAGTAAAAAAAAAAAAAAAAAAAAAAAAAAAGCGCCTGTTTTCTGTGGGAACCAAGAATATTAAATTCCAAAGGAAGAAAGGTTAAAGATTAAGAAAGGGACAACTGAGGCCAGTGATTTGCCATGCTTTGCTGGTGTCTGGGAAGCTTTATGTTTGCCCTCAGCTGGTTTCCAAGCATCTTGAAAGTAAGTGCTGACTCACCACCCTAATATTTGCTAATCACATCAGACTGCATTTGTCAACAAATATCAGGTACCTTATTATAGACCGACACCAAGAGTGTGTTTTTTTCTTAACTTTGGTTTTTGAAACTTGGCTTTGTATTGCATCTGAAAAAAACCCCAACAACAACTGTTTGGGTTCTTTTTGTTAAATTGCTTCATGGTCTTTTCTGCCTTAACTGCAGTCTCGTCCATGTCTTTTGCGTGTCCAATGTACCTTTCATGTTGCTAGTGCATAGATAGAAGTTTCACCTTCCCAACATGACAATAATGCGATTTTACTCTCAATGTGCTAATGGAATACTAATGGAGTGCTAGTATTCATTTTCCACAAACCAGAGTGAAATACATCAGTTTTATCAACACAGAAATGAACACTACACATTTAAGTCGGTTTACACTTGTTGCTCTACTTGTCTAGAGAAAACAAAATAAGGCAAAAATCTATTACTGTCTTATTACAGTTATCTTAATTTGTATGGAGGGAAGGCAGGTTCTTAGACAAGGCCTAGAAATTACGTCAAGGTACCAAGTGATGTAAAAAACACAGTGGAAAAATAGTCCTTTATCTCACAAAGTTTTAGGTCACGAATGATTTCTTGTTTATATATACTTATATATATATACACACTATATTTTTATATATGTTCTATAATACATATCATGTTTTATTAAAATACCGTGTTCTATTTAGCTCACATATTTTAAGATGACAACAACCCAAGAAGCAAGCTATTTTCCTTCCATAGTAGCATTAAATTTCTTCTTTCCTTCTATGAGTCTATATTGTTCTTACACTCTTCATTAACTTTAGAAACAAAGGTGTCAGCTGTGGGTTATGTGCCAAATTGCTCATATTGTATTAGCTTGTTATCTTCCCAGTAGAATTATTGGGTAAGTTTGGGGTTCTTTTTTTTACTTTTTAGAATAAAGTAGATTTTATACTAGGAAGACTCAATAAGCTGTAGGGATATTTTTTTTTTTCCTGGATTGGCTTCAATAGGTAAATGGGTGTGGTCCTCTCACTTGAAGTTTCCAATGACTGAGTTCACAATTCTCTGGGAACATATACTCTGTGCGAGTTAAAACTGGATTTATTTATACTTACGAATCTTAATTTTGTATCTATAGCTGAGTGGTTTGGTCTCTATTTGGTGTCTTTATTTTTTTCTTTGCTTTTCTGTTTCTAGGAATGGCTTTGTTTTAAATTATTACTTGCTTATTTTGAAAATGTAGTCTGAGGAGGCCGAACTAAATCAAAAGCCATATCCATGAAAGTTCTAATACAAAAGAAAAAGAAAAAAGCTTATTCCCCAGAACTCTGTATTTTGTTTCCCAAAATCTGCACAAAATAAAACAGAAATACATAGTACAAATACTTGTTTGACTGTCTTCTCAAGATGCCTCTTATGGGTGGCTTTATCTTTCCTCGTTCTCAGCGAGCACACAACAGATGTTGGTGGCATACTTTCTGATTTAAAAAAAGCCTTACCCAGTGATAGAGTTTGTAAGTATTTTATAAGTATGGTTTGTAAGTATTTTATAATTTATATCTTTCTTAAATACAGAAAACAAGACCAAAAAGATAAAAGAATTAAAGAAAAAAAAAAAAAGAGTTGGAACTGGTATATCAAGATTCCTGTTCCTAAAGGAACATTAAAAAAAAAAAAAAATCCTGCATTGATAATAGGAAAAATGCAAAGTCAAGTCAAAAAACGGGAAAAAGCCAGGAGAAAGTGACAAGAGCCAAAAGGCTGAAAACTCGTGCTAAAATGATAAATCTTCCTCTAAAACATCACATTTGATGGTATTAAAAAAAAATCCAGTTTAGTTAGCAGTCTAGATCTGTTGTTCTAGAATTCCTTTCTTTTCATTAATCAACCCTCACCCTATCCTTCTTCTTCTGTATCTTTTATCTATAATAATTTTATGGGTTGTTTTTCTACATCATAATAAAATTTAATAGAAAAGTAACAAAAGCAATCTGTGTGGGACCTTAAGATAAGTTTTGGTACAATGATAATTTCTTATTTATAATTAGAATTTTGAAAGCTAATACATAAACAGTTGTAATTCCTTTTGAAACTTGGACTTGAGTTACCTTAGTTAAAAACAGAAATGTTTTTCTTATTTTTGCAGTATACCTTCACTGCCATCTGGACTTTATTCAGATTCCTCTGTGCAAACCAAAACCTTACATGGTCATTAAGAAAAAAGATATGATGTAACTGGCTCACAAAATTTAAAAAACTGCAACAAACAATCCCAAACCCCAGTCTCATGAATATTATCAACAACAGAGTTTATACAATTTTTGAACTGGAGGCAGTAGGAAAGCCATCAAAAATTTATAAAAGCCTTTTTAAAATCAATAAGAACTATTGCTAATCAGTCAAGAGTAGAAAGACTATACTGATAATTCAACAAAACCTCACCTACACAAGAGAGAATCAGGAAGGACCACAGTAACAATCCATCAGAAAGAGGATATGATAAAATGATGCTGTGATCGGAATATAATGTAAACTGTATTCACTTTTGAAAACAAAGCCATGATGATCAAGGACTAGAAACTCTACAACTATCATTGCATTTATTAAAAAGGATTAATGAGTCCTATTAAGTCTTTCTGACAGTATATGGAATATCCTGCTCCTCAGTCATCCTAGTCAGCCTGGGAGTATCACAAAACTCCTCCCCAATGATACACAGTTCTCATTCCCACTTGAACACGCAGTAAAAACTTGTCTTTCCACTGTGGTTATATCAATTGGTCTACAGCTAGCAAATGACACAGCAGATGGCTTGCTCTGCATTTTTATATTTTCAAGCAATTAATTATTCATTAAAGATTTAAAGTTTAAAAGGTGTCTTAGAATGGTTTCTCATTCTGTATTTCGGAAGGAGAGGAAATCGCTCCCTCACCATACTCCAAGAATTTTCTGTGCCAGGTCAAATGTGAGCATTTTTTCCATTCCTTCACAATCAATTACTTCACAATAACAGCAATTCCTTTGACTGCCTTCTTCTTTTAAAGAGAAGAAACTATGGCTGAATTTTGTCCTGAATCCTGTTGGCATAACTTAGACATGTTCTAAGAATATCTACAAGGCTGAAGCTTTTGGAGGAGTAATACCCTGTCTCTGGAGCCTGTTCATGCTTAGATACAATCTATGCCCTGGGTTGTTCACAAACAGCTTTGCAGCTGAGGTGCTGAAACATTAGAAGGATGTTCCTGTGGCTGGAGATTTTAAAGATGCCAGCTGAGGCACCTTGGGAATTTGCTTCCCAAGTAAGGCAGTAACTAAGCTAACTAATTCAACTTCGGATTTAAGCTCATGTCTGCCTCCAAGTACCTAAATCCCATTCTGGATCTACATCCTAGTCACTAATGTTCTACTCCTTAGGAATCACCCAACTGTGTGGAGAGTACGACACCAGAGAAGCCATACAGGAGCCAAGCATACAGTGAAACCCTGCTCCTTTTCAAACCAGTGTAGAGTTTTGACCACAGTTTCAGTAAGACTTTGATTTCACTCCATGTCCATCAGTTTTTCTTGACAGATGGAATTAAGGTATAAATTCATCCTTGTGAGCAACATATGACTGACCCCAAGTATCATCACGTTAAAGTCCATGTGTAAAGACCATTTTTATGAGCTTTCTGCAGAACAATGAATAATGTTTTCACATTTTAGAAGAAAATATTCATAACATACTCCCTGTTTAATTGGGATGGGGATGAAAAATTAAGTTTTTCATATACATAATTGATATATATTCTAGAAGCCTACTAGCTCATCATAAATTCCTGTACAAAGAGAGCAAAATAAAAAACTCAAATTCTTCTTTTTTCCCCCTCTGTGGCAAGATACAAACTGTTATTCCCTTATATTCAGCTTTTTCTCCTACGAGAGAAGAAAATTTGATGGTTTCCCTTACTACTTCTCAGCTGATGGAATTTCCTCAGTGTCTTATTTTTGGTTCCAGGAATACTCTGTGAAATATTGTGATGACCTATAGTTATAGGGGCAGACTTTCTGGTTTTATTATTTAAATTTTTCAGCTGTGTAAAAGTTGCATGAATAACAATTCACAAATTTTCTTCCTAGTGTCTACAACTAGTTGTAAGAAAAAAAAAAGTCCATGAGAAAACTACAAGTGTATAAAGAAAGCTAAGAAGTAACAGGTACTACAGTCCAGGAGAAACTAGAGAAACTAGAACCATTTGCCAATTGCTCAGTTTGTCTCCAGGTGTTCTACTGCATCTCTTTAACTGCTGAAAAAAAAAAAAAAGCCCTGAATATTTTATATTTTCCACACAGGGCAACAATAATTCCAGGAAATTTAAGACCTGTTTTGGGTTTTGATTTTGCAAAGAGTTTTCAGCATGAATCCTTAAGGTCTTCAGGGTAAAATTAGGTGAGTAACAAAGATTTATGTATTTTTTTAATTTACATATTAAACTATTGAAGACAGCTTTATACAGTGTAATAGAATTAATGAGTTTATCTTGAACATAATGCATTGCACAAGTGCTTGTGTGTAATTCTTTGATCTTCACAGCTATTCAAATGGAATGAAATCATATCTCTGATAGGTATAAGCTACTCATATAAATATAGATAAGGCCAAATCTTTTGCATAAATATCTCACTCTTTTTTTTTCTGTACAGATAGACTACTACAACATGAGGCAAATGGGCTTGATATTGTCAGCCTTTAACCAAGTGTAGTACCAAAATTTGTGATCATAATTCATTATGTACTTTTGCAAATTCAAGCCAAAAACTATTGACAGGGAGTTATTGATCCTGCAGGTAGTACTTTTTGCAATGGTGAAATAAGTTCACATTGTTCTCTTTCTGATGTTCTAGTGAATACTTAAATTTTTTGTTTTGTGTTTCAATATATATTGCTTTTAATATACAGATCTTTTTCATAAAGCAGGAGCAAATATTTCTGAGGAAGAAGAATGATTTGTAGAAATAGTCATAGTTCTGTAATATTTAGCTTCCTTCTGTAGATGAGATTGGACAACAGTTAGAGCTGAGGCTGAGAACCAAGTCTATACCTGACTGAAACAGCTGCTTCCTAACCAATGCTATGGGAACAAGCAATAAATCATATTTTGGCACAACTTGTCCCTTATTTAAAAGAAACAAACAAATAACTCAAGCAGCAAGCACTTATTTACAAAAAACCAAACCAAACCAAAAACCACAGTCATGTTGAATGGAACATCTAGAGGAGGAAAATCTATAAAGTGTGGTAGAAAAAACCCCTTTCGTCTATTCAGTAAAAATTCTCTAAGTTATGGATCTGAACGCCACAAGTCCACCACCATGATTTGATTTGCTGTTGGTAAATGCACTATTGGGAAAGCATGGTGAACTATCAGAGATTAACAGCATTTTTCCTCACTTGAGTCAGCCTACTAGCTTCAGACTTATTAAACAGAGTCAGGGCCCATGTTGGTTTTGAAAAGTCTCTTATTTCTGTTGATTACCATAGTCTAATTCAGTTGTAAAAAATATTTTATATAGTGATACAAAAATAAATTATGAATAGAATTTTTAAAAATGGGCAAAATATTCTGAGTGTGCAGTAAACCATCACTGTTTAGTTACCTGTTATGTAGTTACTTCCCTTCACCAGAGCTGTGAAATAAGTCTAGACAAAATTCTATTTAATTTTAGAGCATTATTGATTTTCATCTTGGACCAGATAGTAAAAAATTACTTTTGAGAAGCTGGCCAATCTATTATTTTTAGGTTGAGATAGCAGGAACTGTTAGTGGGCTTGATTTACAGCTGCATAAAATTTTGTCAGTCATCGTTATGGTCCACTATGAGTCTTGGGGCTTATTCAACCCAGAACTCAAATTTATACACAGAGCTTATGATTTCTTATGAAAACAAACTGAGAAAACATCAGAGAAGATCCCAGTGCATTGGGATAGCACATAAGAGATAGTGTGTCTCAATACTAATTTCCTTTTATCTTTCCTCCATTCTACACTCAGTGCAAATATCCCATGAGACAGCTGCAACAAATCTTCTCAAGTTTTGTATAGTGAAGAGAGTTAAGTCAAAGTCTTATGTTGCTTGAGCTACTCATACAGCTGACTAAATCAACGAAAATACTTGCTTTTTTAACTTCTACTAAAAATGAGCTACTATTTCCATGAGTTATTTGTCCTCTCCCATTTCTATCTCCTTTTCCTTTTTTCTTCCCCCTTCCCTTTTTGTCACTATTAAAGAAAAGAAGGAGAAAAGAAAAGAGTAAGGCATACAAGCCATCAAATTCCAATAAAAGATGTATTTCTTTGCAGCAGTTTCAGTCAGCTTCAGGCTTCTTGGGAGTCAGCTTGAAATTTCAACAATGTTTTCTGTTGTCTAATAATTGTCAAATCACTTCAAGGGCTGGCAAACACATGGGAATAGGACTTCAGGGGTAATGGTATTTTTAAATGGACAATGTAAGAAAGAGTTTATAGTGAGCCTACAGTATGACAGAGACATGGTGACAGAAATCTTAAGCCAAACAAAATAAAATAAAATAAATATGATAGGTTGCCAAAGGATAATAGAACTGTTCCTCTATTTCACAAAATTTATGGGTAGATGGCCCTGAAATATATACAAACTTGAAACACAGGAGTTAAAAATGAGAGTATTTTCCGTTTTTTTCTTGGTTGCAGTTAGAAAAGGTGATAAATTTAATGATAATGAGTGGATTTATCTTCTGAACAACTTTCTTTGGTTTCTTGGTGTTGAAATAAAGCGGTATGAGGATAAGATTAGGCTACCAGCTGAATCTCTGGCAGATGCCAAAAATGCAAGCTCAGAGAACTGTGTTTTGGCAGGCTTTCCACCAAGGAATTTTTTGGAGTCTCTGCTTTTCTGAAGAGTTGTACGGATGGCCCGTGCTGTGGCCCTTGCTCCGGGGCACATCAATGCACCAGTGGCTTGGGTGATCCAGGTGGGGTTTGAAAGCAGGTCTTAGCGCTGGGGTAAGAGGGGAGCTTCCACAAGAGCGTGGCAGGCTCTGCTTGAGATAAAATGATTCACTGAGGCCAATATAGCTCTGACATCGCAGCCCAGGCCTGACCTGGCAGTCCTGGTTTTAAATCAGTTGTGGCACAAATACTGTCCTACAGAGCGCGCTTGGGCCTCACGCTCTGAACTCCCTTTTCATAGCACATTACGCACCGCGCTCAAGCAGCCAGCAGGTCTTCGTCCCAGAGAGCGCTGCCAGTGTAAACACTCACACACCTTTGATGAATAGTGAGGAAGCCTTTCTGGCTGTGCACTGAAAAGATGAACTGGGGGCATTTCACAGAAATCACTTCGCTGGTGAACTGTGAGCCTGAACTAATAACGTCTAGTACTACAGAAATGGAGAGCTTAACTATTTCAAGAATGAAATAGCCTGTGTGTTTTGCAATGTGAAGCTGTAAAGAACATTCTCGGGTCTCTATCTCGGTGAACGGCTTTTTCAGACATATGTGGGTCAGAAGATGCATATCAAAACATGCAATGGGATGCTATGCAGAGCTTGTTACTGTTTGAGTTGAAATGTTTGTCCATGCATTGCTAAAAAGCTGGTCTGTCCACAGATTTGCGAGGAGAAGTAGCGCAATTACATTTTGTAATGAAAATGTTTGGTTATACACAGAGGGAATGCTCTTCTGTTTGATAAAATACTATAGCCAGAGAAGGTGAATCTATTTCTGGTTGATAGAATAGTTGATGGAACGTTGCCCTTAGTTTTGTAGCTGAATGCTTTAAAACAATTTGCACAGATAACAAGAACTGTCATGACATGCCAGATATTACTCACCACTTTTTAAAGTTAGTTCTTTCAACTGCATTCTGCAGGTCAGTCTCTGCTGTGTAGAAATAGTTACATGCAAATAAAAAAAATGTTGCAGGTTTCTACTCCTGCCATGGTTGGCCCTTCTGCAAAATGGGAATCCGGAAACTGCGCAAACCCCAGGGGATCATCAGAATGCACCAAACCGACACAAACTGATCCTTGATTCTTAGTTATATTGTTACTCAAAACATTGCAGGTCTCTAAAGTCTATTCACTTCCCCTCCCCTTTATTGCTGAAGGTATTATCACTCTGTTTTCTTAAAATGTTCCAGAGTTGGAAAGCCAACTCTACTGAACAAGTGTACAGAGTCCTTTATTAGAAAGTATAATTTCCATATTAATAAACCATACATTGGACAAACTTTATTTCCTCTTAAGATAATTAATTACTTCTTCTAATTTATTATTTATTATTAATTTATTATTTAATAATGTTGTTATTAATTTATTA
This sequence comes from Egretta garzetta, assembly GCF_000687185.1. Classification (NCBI taxonomy): domain Eukaryota; kingdom Metazoa; phylum Chordata; class Aves; order Pelecaniformes; family Ardeidae; genus Egretta; species Egretta garzetta. The sequence continues at coordinate 5,724,336 of NW_009260028.1, read as the reverse complement.
TTATTTATTAATAATTTTAAACTCAGAACATACTGATGTTCTTTGGGGATTGGTTTTGATCCTTATTCCTAAGAAAGAATCTCTTGCTTATCTCAAGAATAAATAAGCATGCTCTGTTTGTTGCTGTCTACTTTGCCATTATTTCTTGATAGCTTGTCATTATTCTTGCTGGTGAGCCCTGGTTTATGCAAACTAGGATTACAACCTTTCTTCTGTAGGATCAGAAGTATCTTGCTCAACAAACTGCTTTTAAAACAACTTCTATGTACTTGTGCCAGTATATAGAAAGTCATTCTGCTAGTGTCATGCAGAAGATGCGCATCTGTTATGAAATGAATTGCCCTTACTTGACATTGCAGAACATTTCTTATTCCCGTCAGAGATCTTGGTCAGTGTTCTTCAATAATCAGCTATTTGTAATGAACTGTACTCTTTGTCTTCTTCCTCAAATTAAATGTAATTTGGAGCACTCTTAATGAAACCACATAAATTACCTATATTTCCTTGATGAGGTAGGTGATGATGCTAGTCTCTGCTGTCATCCAGGTGTCCGAATACTTTCCTCTATAGACTGTTTGCAATTACTTGCAATTACATACTTCGATATTAAATGAATTCTGTTAACCTGTGTTTGGGTAGCTCAGACCTGTGCTAACAGAAAAAGTTTTAAATTTGGCTGGAATGAGTCCTTTGTGTGAAGGTCGTAGTCTTTCTTTTTACAGGATTTGTAAAGGACCCAGCCAGGAGTTGTAATATTCAATGTGCTCATGTGAGCATCAAGCAACATGAGCAATGTCAGCTATGTGTGAGCAGTATTTGAAATGGTGAACTCACTGATGAAAGTAACAGGAACTGAAAAGTTCCTAGAGATTCAACCAGGATAAATCATGGCATTTCACTTTCTGTGGGAGTCAATCGCTGTAAAGAAACATTTGTCTCAAGCCTACAAGCTGCTTTGTTTTAGGCATCTAGAGTTCTTTTGTGGCTACCTTAGTCCTTTCAGTCATCCCATTGGCAATTAAAAATGACCATCATTTTTCTGGTTTTATTTTTTTGTTTATATTTTCTCTTGTCTTCCATAAATTCAAGTTAAAATATATTCTTGAAACTTTCTCATGGGAAGCTAAAATCCCTGATGTATTTTTAAATTTGTAATGCCATTATGAAGAAATTCATAATTACAAACTTAAACACAATGTTCTCATTTTACCACACCTGTAACAAATTTTTTTTGAAGATAATGAAAATATAGTGAGGAAAGCAATAACTTTACTGATTAAGGTTTAAAATGCTCCTTTTCCACACTATTTATTTTCATTGCTTAAATTCCTCATATGTATGACAAATATATTAGTATAATTAGAGAGTAACCATAGCAAAAGAATTTGTAGTGTTGATATTACAACAGAGAACGTGACAAAAAATCTGAGATAAATATAAAAAAATACACATATTTGCTTGATATTGGGAAATAATTCCTAGACCCTTTTTTATCCAGTTTCTAATACCATCAAAATCCCTTGTATTAACAACCCTACTACCTGGATTTTATTGTGACAGAGATATCAATATGGGTGGAGGTTTTATAAGAAAAGCAAAATCAAGTATACAATATCTGTATCAGTCACTGCCATTAGAAACAGGTCTCTACTTTTTTATTTCCTAAGATACTGAAGGATGACTTTTGGCAAATTTTCCATAATTACTTGTAGATTTGAATATTGGTGTCCTAGAATATATCATTCCAAAAAAGCACTTATTCACTACTTTAGTTCTTACAGACAAGAAGTACCTTTCTCTGGTATTTCAGTGTTTTTCAGTGCTATTACTGCAGATTTAATTTTCTATTCTAATCCATGATCTTAATGTCAGCAGTATGACATACACATAACGGTTATCTGCTTTTACATATAAAGGGGATAGATTCTTATTTTGATATAGTAGCATTTGTTCACTGTAACTCTTGATTGAAGTGAGTAGAAATTAAATCATTTTAGCCACCAGTTCCTGAAGTATCACAACAAATCTTTGCTTCAGCTCTCTCAGTGGAAGGTATGAGTAGAATAAGATTCCTCATGGCATGAGGCTGCAATCTGACTATGAACTGCTGTGAATCAGCAAACCATGTTCTAAATTCCTTTAATTTGGTGAATGCAAAGTAAGTTCATATAAGTTCACCATTTCGCCTAGTAATCTCAGTAAGTCTTTTTCTTAAAATGTTTGTCATCTAAGTATTTGTTGAAAAACACATTTTTAAAAGCAAGGCTTTCTGCTTGTATACATTTCTTTTCTCTGATTTAAATCTGGATTATATTCTAGTATCTCACATTTTGTCATTATCCATAGAGGTGTACATTTTGTAAAATGCAGTTAGGAACATTATAGTACAGTAAGTTTAGATTATCATTGCAAAGCTCAGACTACTTGTACATCTTTGTCTTGACAGAAATAAACAAGTAAGAAATTGGTAATATTATCATTATATTCTCTATTTAAACATACAAAGAGAAAAAATCTAGGCCTCTGCTCATGTTATTCTACTTCTTTCCTTTTCTCTGTTGTGTACCAACCGACAGGAAGAGTGTCTATTGAAAACTGTAATCAAAATAACTGTTACTTGCAAGTGCTTTCAGAAGTTAATATCCTTATAATTTGCCTAAAGATTATCAATGCACTATAATGCATATGCATATATAACCAGCTTAGCGATTCCTTTATCAAGTTTTTCTTGCTTAACATGTTAAATTTTTTTTTTTTTTTTTTGCTTCTTTATGAGAAATCCTTTCCCCAGAAACCTAAGTAGGCCATTTCATTTTCACTGATCATGCTGGGTGTTATGGAGAAATTATTTCAGAATGCTTTCACCAGAGCAAATGAGTTGGAGCCTGACTCCTGACTTGTTCTGTGTAATACAGGCACTGAGCCAGCAAAACAGCTTCTGTGAGAATTAGCCCTTACCAACTTTCACTAGCTGAAATCCAATTTTGTGCAGACCTCTTTTCTTTTTTAAATAAAACCCCCTAAATGTAAAAAAAAAAAAAAAAAAGTGCAAATTGGTATCAGTTGGTTTTTATTACCAAACAATATTAAATCTAAAGGTGGTGGTTGTTTATATTAAGGTTAGGTGTTAAGTGACGACACTAGTGAAAACCATGGCCTGGTTGTTCTGTGCCCAAGCATGTACTGCAAATCAGTCCCTGCTGTGAAGAAGTTCTAATAGTCTTACGTGGCAAGTTTTACTAACCTTTGTCTGCCTTCAGTTTAAATCAATCCTACAAAAGCATACTCAAGTATTTATCCCCCAGCACTGTGATCACTTCTCCTCAAAATTGGTAATGGTGGGAGAGAAATCAAGGGAAATTATTTGTCCTATGCCTTAAAGCTGATTAATGTTGACATGGAAATGCATTCAAGCATTTCTGACTTCTCTTCCACTTTAATGTTCTGGCCGCTAAAAGATGCTGCCTGATAAATGTCATTGATTAATCGTTATTGTACAACCTTTCTTTCAGTATAATAGCTTTCTTAATATTTTACACATGTTTTTCAATTTTGTTTTCTTCACTCTCATTTTTCAATGCTGGGCAAATACATTTCTTTTGAGCCTAATGCTTCAAGATGCTGTGAGAGCATAATTCCTATTGGTATCAATAATCTCTCCTCCAAATCCAGCAAGTTATTTGATTCTTTTCACTGTTCCTCTTAATTTTGGCAGTTTTTCCTGAATTTATCTACAATCATTTTACTTTGTCAAGTATTCATAAATGTGTTTGGAACATATTTGTGTTTGTGCCAAATCTTTTCTACTTAAAAAATAATAATCTAAGAATTCATAGTTAAGATTTTGTAAGAACTAAGACTTCTTCATTATTTGATATCTAACGAGCTCTGGAATAGTATGTGCACTCTCAGGTAAATACATCTTTATGGGGACAACTCACTAGCAACCTTTCCCCAAATTATAATACTCCAGTTAGCTCTCAGTGTCCTGCATTGAACTATAGTTCTCAAATGTAAGCAATCACCACAGTCAGATAATGATGGTAACGAAATGGTGGTTTGGTTACTAAACTACTTCTCCGGCAGCTTCAAACTTGAGGTTCACCACAGTCTTCCCATTTTATAGGAACACTCAAATTCTAGTGGCACTGCTATGAAAGGACCTCTATGCTACCAGTGGTACCTTTAAATCAGGCAGCCACTTCTTAAGGTGTTATTCAAATGCTATTAAATAAACAAACTTTGAGCTATTGAAAAAAATGGTACCATGAAGAATGTATAGGATCACAGAATCATTTAGGTTGGAAAAGACCTTTAAGATCAAGTCCAAAATCATACCATTATACCATATGAAACATTATATTACACACAGCCTGTCTAAAGAAATGTGATAAACTGAAATACACCTTTTACAAAAAACAAGCAGTAAAGCAAGCAAACAAACAAACAAACCAACCAAAAAAAAAAAAAACCAAACCGCAGAATACCTTATGCAACATGGGTAAGGCCTTCACATTTCAGGATTTCTCCAGGGCTCCCCGAAACCTAAAAAAGAATTAGCTGATGAAGATCTTGCAGCAGAAAAAACACTAAATTTTTATTGCATCATGTCTTGGAGCAATTAGAGAGAATGGTGTCCTTCTCACATGTCTATAATATATTAAGGCTGGATATAGATTTTGGTATTCAGACTTGGAAGACTTGAACACCAGATAGATTCACTAGCTGAATGGCTTGAGAGTCTGAGTAGAAAAAATAAAGGTAACATTAGGACTCTGGTTATGATATATTAAAATAATTAATAATGAAACTAAAAGATTCCCTTTTTTTTCTTTTTTTTTTTAAATAAAATTTTCTAATTCATAGAAATGGTGTCAATGACATTTTTGATTGACTTTTCCTGTATGTATTGAAACTTTATATGAAAGGGCATAAGGAAATGTTGACAGAGGTCTACCTGTACTAAGACTCACAGCAAAGTATTTGTTTAACTTTGTTTTGATTTATGGAAGAGGGAAGGAGAGCAGGAAAAGAAAGAGAGCAGACTTGACACCTTGGGTCAATTTTTGTTTCTTCAGGGGTGGCCCAACAAAGCAATAAATGTTGACATTTTCAGTGGGAAAAAAAATATTCTTCTGTGTAAGTGGAAGACAAGTGGCAGGAAATGAAAGCTAAAAAAAAAAAAAAAAGTACTTGGAATACCCTCATGGGACTGAACTAATTGAAAGAAGCCATTCAGATGGCTAGGGATGTGAATTTAGATGAGTTCTGTTCTGTTTGTGAACTCTAACATGCCTACAAACATGTTGAAGAAAACAAAATAAAAACTAATATTAAGCATTGATTTAGGTTGCCACATAATACGTACATCCACAAGAAATGTCAGCTTATGCAGATCAAGAAGGATTATGAGGTACAAATAGCTTACAAATCTGATAGCTAGTGGAAAACCATTGATTCCCACCATTGATATTCTGAGAGGGATGCTCCTATTGAGCCACAAAATGGAAAACCACCTATTTAATTTTCAGAAAAATTTTTGTATCATGAAAATGTAGTCATCACGTGTCTATCCCCAGATTTCCAGTTCCATCATTTATATCAAATATTCACTTTTAAAACACAGTGGTAGTAAATAGGACCATAGAGGTGTAAATAAGAAAGAAAATAACCCCCAACCAAAATACCCCAAACCTAATATTTCACTTTATTGTTTGATATCGGCTGGAGCAGTTTTGTCAGGTACGTTATGAACACTAACAAATTCATCAAAATGTCATGTCAGTATTTCTTACATTCTGTCCTTTTACATGTGTAGTTGCAACATGTTAAGCTCCAGGATCGTACATATTTCTGTCCTAAATCTTCTGTCATGGGTGAGGTTAAAGCGAAGTTGTACACTACCTAAAGACTTCAAGGTCTAACAGTGGACAGAGTAGTCTGCTTTTTACTGTGTAAAGAAAAAATTCACCTCAGTGACAGTAAATTCACCTGTTTGAATCCTACCTATTAAAACAAGAAAGGTAGGTTTCACCGCAAAGGAGGGTACATGTGCACTAATTAGCTTGTCTAATGTAAGTTCAGAGGAGTCATCCTGGAAGTTGGGCACTGCACTTGGGATCTGGAGATTTGAACCTAGCTTCTTGCTTAATTGTGAAATTCTTTGTGTGCAGGATCCTTTCACAGATCTCCTGATCTATTCCATGCTTACTATTCTACTCCCGAAGCATGGTTAGAAGCTCAAGGAAGGCAAGAAAGCAGAAGATAAGCTGGATAAATACAGTCACAACTATTTCTGAGTGGAGAAATTTATGGAGATTCACATGCTGGATGGAGGAGCTGGATGGAGGAGCTGGAGGAATTGCCTCAGACCAAAACTTCATTTGAACAGGACTGACTGAAAAAATAGTAGAGGATACATAGAGTAAGGAGTGAACAAATTATTTTCAGCCAAGCAGACTAAAAGTAATCCACAGCAAAAATGCCAATCTATTTTATAGTACAACTTGTCATTTCAGTTTGTCTGAGAAGCAAAGAAGTGGCAAATGATAAAAGTGATTTAAGAAAAAAACCCCAAACCTCTCAAGAGAAACCAAAGATAAAACAAATTGTGAAATCTGTATGGGCAAATTAGTAAATTGTTTAAAAAACAGTAGATGTGATTAAGTAGGATATAATGGGGACAGTCAAAAAGACATCATAGAAGGAAGGAATGCCTCAAAAATCTCATAGAAGTCAGTAAACATTGCCATGCATGGCAATGCTCTCATGGGAGGCTTATATATAAAATATATAAAATAGGTTGTGCTGAGGTAAAACAGAAGGACATAGATCCACAATAGAATGATTTTCCAGCATAGTCTTCGGGATCCATGCCAGCACTTTCACTGCTCAGGGTGTTCACAGATGGTCTGGGAAAGGAGAGGAAAGAGAACAAAAGAAGACAAAAAAAGTTGTTATGAAATAAAATTGTTCCACTCTATGAAACCCAGATCATGCCTATATCCTGTTAAATACAGGCAGCTCCTTTTGCAAAGGATAGTAAAACTTGGAAATGCAAGAGAGGTGCCAATAAGAATGAAAAGTTTGTGCAATAGTTTCTGTCAGAGGAAGGTGCAATTGATTAAAGCTCTCCCACCCAGGGTAAACATGACTGAGAAGAATACATAAAGGTATAAGGAACTAAATTCTATGATTCTATTCTATGATAAATACATTGAGAGGGTAGATCAGGAACAAGTATTCACTATTGCTTCTATAAAAAAACCACGTTAGGTGGAAGTGTTAAAGCAAGTGAAAGAATTACTAATTCATTTTTTACACAGCATGTAATTTATTTACAGAAGTCACTGGCCCGGGATATTGAGGGTGCTGGAAGTAAAGAGTGGCTCATAAAGGAAATAAACCACTCTGGGGCTCCTGTGAACAGAGATGTGCTCTTCCAGAATAAGGGAAGTCTTACCCAGGTGTAACTCTTTCCTTACCCATTTTCCCTGAGCACCTGCTCCTGGCCACTGTTGAAAGAGATGCTGCTGGAACAGCCTCTTTGGCCAGAGCCAGCATACAGTTGCAGGGGAAGGTTAATGATTGCTAAATTGCTCTGTAAAATGTTTTGGTTTTAATAAATGACAAAGCAAAATGAGACCACTCTTCAGTGACATTAGGCAGTCTCCTAGGAGTAAATTTTGAGGTAAGACACACCAAATTGTGCAGAAGAGGTCTACTCACACTTCAGAAGCAAATACTGCAGCTTACACACAAACTCACCATAAGAAATCGTACATCTTGCTACCTTGTACTTCATGATCGTTTATACTAGAACACAAAAATCTTGGTAAGAAATACTGTGGTTTGGCCTTTTTGATGCTCACTTACTTTTGTCATCTTTGTAACTTTTATGGTTATAGTCTTTATACTTACTCTTTACTTACTGTATAGAGTCTTTATAGTCTTTAGCCTTTCAGAATAATGAGATTGGATAAAACATTCAAATGATAAAGTTCTTGAGGTTTTGACTTTCTGTAATCTAGGCCTTCTAGATTCACATCTCTTGCTCTTCTTCAGATTTGTAGTGTTTAAAAAACCCCCAACTTTAAAATATAAAGATTTAGTCTAGAACTGGACCAATTGGGGAGTGGAGACTCCAACCCCCAAAAAACCTGAGAATCGCTTTATACACAGGAAAACTGTGAAACCTACCAGCAGTGTTAAACTACAAATTAATATAATAGCTATCCAGGTGTCTACAGAACAGTATGCTTGGAACAAAGATGCAGGTGAGGTATGATCAGCTTACATCTTTTTCATGAGTCATTTCCTCCCTTAGTAAGTAAGCTTTTTCCCTAGAAAGACAAATATGTTGTTGCTGAAAATGTCGATAATAATGGGACCTTTTACTATGTATAGTTATTTTCTAGTGTTAATCATATTATCACTATCAGGGATGCTGAACACAGCCTGAATCTTTCCTCTGTAGTTTTGGGGTTTGCTTTTCTAATACAAATCATGAGTTTATTAGGCATATTTTGACTGCTGGTGGCTGGAATACATATACTGTAGGACTTTCCAGAGTTCATGTGGGTTGCATGGTTGGTAGCTACTCCTGGCATTTGACTTGTTGCCAGTGATGGTTTCTTCTGGTTTCTTGTTTTTATTTTTTGGAATGGGGTTTATAGCATAGGAATGTGTTGCAAAGATTAGGGAAGCCTTTTACTTTATTTCAAGTTAATACAGAATTATAAGTATGTGAGGTTATACTTTATGGAAAAATAGGCATTTTTTCACATGTCGTGTGAAAGAGT
>NW_009260028.1:5712024-5715485 GCF_000687185.1 Egretta garzetta | reverse complement strand
AGTGTCATATTGGGACATGCATTACATTACCTCATTAGTATGTTGTATAGGGGAAGAGGTAACTCCCAAATAATTAATCACACAAGCAGTAAAAAAACCTGCTGTAGTTAGATTAAATTTACGGATTCAGGAGAATTCTGTGCTGATAATATACTCTCCTAGCATTGCCTGTTAAGCCTTCAAAGATATTCCCTGCCTCTTCTTGCGTGTATGGAGTAGAATACCTGATAGAACTTTTCTTTTAAAAAATGTGTACAGCACCCATGACAGTGGTATTTCAGTGCATGGTCATTGTTCCTGAGTAATTCTTGAGTATCTGCCCAATGGCTACCTTAATACCGAAAAATGTATGAATAATGCCTATGATAGAAAACATAAATAGGGACAGTTTGTTCACAGTGAATGGGACTAGCAATATAAGAGGAGTCTAATTTTGTTTGGCTTAGTCTTACAGTGGGTGTCTCTAGATAACAAAAAACTGGTTTTGGTTTTTTAAAATATTTTTTCCCTCTTAATCCCTGTAATTGAATGCTAATAACTGAAAGAATGGTTTATATCAAAAACAGGTTTTGGAGGAGATATCTATGCAGCAAATGAGAATAAGTTAGCTGTGGTAGATCTATGACTTGCTAAAACTAGGCAGGCATCATTTGCTGTAGAAAACAAACATATTTTCTCTCCAGCAACTATATATACCAAACTGCTGAAAATGTGCATTAGTAAGAAAGGCCACTGGCTGCAATGAGCTGTTGAACTTTCTAGTGCAAATTAATATATGGGAATTTTATAATTTTTTTCAAAGAAATGCATTCTACGTTGTAGGTGTTTTAGCTTTATGCTTTTATGAAACAAGCAAATACAAACAAGAAGATACACCATTAATTTAATTATATATATGTAGAATATGACTACACGGCCTGATGAGATACTTCCTATATAAAGAAAAAACCCACTTCATTCAACATTGCTTTGAAATGAGAATTTTGTCAGTTAAGTCTCAACAGTGCGGTAAGCTTTGTTTGCATGACTGAACCTACATTTCTACAACAGAGAAACATCAGATGAGGTCAAGGATACTCTGAATTCACAATGAGTGCTGCTGTGATTTGTGTCCCTCAGAGTGCCTCCAAGCAGCAGTCTCATTTAGGGCTTGTCAGAACTGCTCTGTCACGGTGTCAAGAGTGGTAGGCACCATCATCTTCTCACACCACTGAAATGGCACTGCTGGTTTCATGTCACCCTTCAGCAGGCTGAAATGATTTCTCAGGAAGCTAATGGAGGTTTAAGCAGGTGCTGACACTTCTTATTTGAGTGCACTTGTTAATTACATTTGAAATGAAAGCACACATTGCAGCAATAATCTGACAGAAGTGTTCTGCCAACTCCTGATCAGAAGAATGATAGGCCTGAAGTTATATGGGAAATATTAGATTTCAAAGACAAATTTTAAACTTTACTCCTAAAAAACATGTTTCCATGAAGATATTATTTTATATATGTAATATTGAAGACCATTTCTCCCTTTCCTCCATCTTTTATCTCTGGAACAAACAAGATCAGATGAGACTTGTGGTGGAAAGATGACAGGTTTGAAACCTAATCTGCCTCTAGGGCATCAGTGGTTATTGTTATCATGACAGGCCTTCTTCTTTTTCTTTGTTGCATTTCATGACTCAGCTGTCACTAATAATTGAAATGTTTAGCCATGTGTGCCCATTCAGTGTTGCTGCTAAACCAACAAGAGGGAAGACCCTCTATTCTGATCTTGCACTGTTGTTTAGGGAACAGAACTGAGGTCCTACCATGGGTCTCAGTCACTGGTTCTCTGATACACATGAGTTAAGTTGCATCACCTGAGACCTGGGACTCTGGTTAGGTGGCTTGAGTCAATATTGTCTGCAGTCAACAGACTAATCTCATTGATTTTAATAGCACACTGGAACCGTTCCTTGGCCCACAGTTTGGGCTTTGAAACAAATAAACGGAGTTGGAACACTGGATTTATTTTAAGCTGTAAAATTGGTGTTAAATATATTTGAGGTTAACCATATGTTAATGACATTAAATGAAAGATTGAGTAAGTCAAATAAATGTAAATGATAGTTCTTGTAAGCATTTAATCTGTCTGCAACCATAACAAGAAAGTAAAAATTCTCAAGCCCATTTTTTGTTTCTGTATATAAATTAGTTGAGTTTAATTGAAATGCTTCAGAATTTGACTTTAGCATAGTTCACTGATCTTACCTTCAGTTTATTAAATTTTTATGTCTTCCATATTCTATGCATTTAGTTTTCCAGTAAATGACCACAGTGCAGTAGTTTCCCAGCAGTGACGTAATACTACAGAAATAGTCCAAGCTGGGTTCACTTCAGAGTGTTACATTCTTGTCTTTGTTTCTTGCCTTTCATTTATTTTTTCCTGCAGAAAAGGGTTCCAGGCTGCTTAATGATTTAATAATGTATAGAGAATATTGCTGTTTATAAACAGCACTAACTGTGCAACTGGTCCAATGCCTTACCAGTTGGGTGTGAGTATAGAATCATCAGTATTCCTGAACATTTTTAATATAATCCGGCTTTTTTACTAAGATGGTCTTTTTCTCTGGTCTTCATTTTAAATAAGGGCCTAGATAACAGCTAATTGCCTGAAACTCCCTGATAAGACAAAAGGCAACACGCTGATATCTTTCTCAACAAGAAATGAACACACTGAGGAAGCTCAGGCCTTTGTGTCTGCTTGGAAACTGGCAGAAAACACTTGTGGTATTACTTAGTGCAGGACAGTGTGGATAAATTAAGTTAGCAGCATAACACATCTTTATTTTGCCAGAATTCTCATTCACTTCCTGTTGGACTCTGATTAAAGGACAGCAGTTATTAGCATTTATAAGAGTACAACAGAATTATCTCAGTATTTTAAGGAGAAGTCACAGAATTATCTCAGAATTTTAAGGAGAAGTCACGTTCATTGCTTCTTTTCAGCCACAAACTGTCCTTCTCTAAACCACCCTCCCTGTATTGCACCTGGCCTGTACACCTCTTCTACCACACATTATAATAGCTATCCAGGTGTCTACAGAACAGTATGCTTGGAACAAAGATGCAGGTGAGGTATGATCAGCTTACATCTTTTTCATGAGTCATTTCCTCCCTTAGTAAGTAAGCTTTTTCCCTAGAAAGACAAATATGTTGTTGCTGAAAATGTCGATAATAATGGGACCTTTTACTATGTATAGTTATTTTCTAGTGTTAATCATATTATCACTATCAGGGATGCTGAACACAGCCTGAATCTTTCCTCTGTAGTTTTGGGGTTTGCTTTTCTAATACAAATCATGAGTTTATTAGGCATATTTTGACTGCTGGTGGCTGGAATACATATACTGTAGGACTTTCCAGAGTTCATGTGGGTTGCATGGTTGGTAGCTACTCCTGGCATTTGACTTGTTGCCAGTGATGGT
>NW_009260028.1:5687733-5712005 GCF_000687185.1 Egretta garzetta | reverse complement strand
AGTGTCATATTGGGACATGCATTACATTACCTCATTAGTATGTTGTATAGGGGAAGAGGTAACTCCCAAATAATTAATCACACAAGCAGTAAAAAAACCTGCTGTAGTTAGATTAAATTTACGGATTCAGGAGAATTCTGTGCTGATAATATACTCTCCTAGCATTGCCTGTTAAGCCTTCAAAGATATTCCCTGCCTCTTCTTGCGTGTATGGAGTAGAATACCTGATAGAACTTTTCTTTTAAAAAATGTGTACAGCACCCATGACAGTGGTATTTCAGTGCATGGTCATTGTTCCTGAGTAATTCTTGAGTATCTGCCCAATGGCTACCTTAATACCGAAAAATGTATGAATAATGCCTATGATAGAAAACATAAATAGGGACAGTTTGTTCACAGTGAATGGGACTAGCAATATAAGAGGAGTCTAATTTTGTTTGGCTTAGTCTTACAGTGGGTGTCTCTAGATAACAAAAAACTGGTTTTGGTTTTTTAAAATATTTTTTCCCTCTTAATCCCTGTAATTGAATGCTAATAACTGAAAGAATGGTTTATATCAAAAACAGGTTTTGGAGGAGATATCTATGCAGCAAATGAGAATAAGTTAGCTGTGGTAGATCTATGACTTGCTAAAACTAGGCAGGCATCATTTGCTGTAGAAAACAAACATATTTTCTCTCCAGCAACTATATATACCAAACTGCTGAAAATGTGCATTAGTAAGAAAGGCCACTGGCTGCAATGAGCTGTTGAACTTTCTAGTGCAAATTAATATATGGGAATTTTATAATTTTTTTCAAAGAAATGCATTCTACGTTGTAGGTGTTTTAGCTTTATGCTTTTATGAAACAAGCAAATACAAACAAGAAGATACACCATTAATTTAATTATATATATGTAGAATATGACTACACGGCCTGATGAGATACTTCCTATATAAAGAAAAAACCCACTTCATTCAACATTGCTTTGAAATGAGAATTTTGTCAGTTAAGTCTCAACAGTGCGGTAAGCTTTGTTTGCATGACTGAACCTACATTTCTACAACAGAGAAACATCAGATGAGGTCAAGGATACTCTGAATTCACAATGAGTGCTGCTGTGATTTGTGTCCCTCAGAGTGCCTCCAAGCAGCAGTCTCATTTAGGGCTTGTCAGAACTGCTCTGTCACGGTGTCAAGAGTGGTAGGCACCATCATCTTCTCACACCACTGAAATGGCACTGCTGGTTTCATGTCACCCTTCAGCAGGCTGAAATGATTTCTCAGGAAGCTAATGGAGGTTTAAGCAGGTGCTGACACTTCTTATTTGAGTGCACTTGTTAATTACATTTGAAATGAAAGCACACATTGCAGCAATAATCTGACAGAAGTGTTCTGCCAACTCCTGATCAGAAGAATGATAGGCCTGAAGTTATATGGGAAATATTAGATTTCAAAGACAAATTTTAAACTTTACTCCTAAAAAACATGTTTCCATGAAGATATTATTTTATATATGTAATATTGAAGACCATTTCTCCCTTTCCTCCATCTTTTATCTCTGGAACAAACAAGATCAGATGAGACTTGTGGTGGAAAGATGACAGGTTTGAAACCTAATCTGCCTCTAGGGCATCAGTGGTTATTGTTATCATGACAGGCCTTCTTCTTTTTCTTTGTTGCATTTCATGACTCAGCTGTCACTAATAATTGAAATGTTTAGCCATGTGTGCCCATTCAGTGTTGCTGCTAAACCAACAAGAGGGAAGACCCTCTATTCTGATCTTGCACTGTTGTTTAGGGAACAGAACTGAGGTCCTACCATGGGTCTCAGTCACTGGTTCTCTGATACACATGAGTTAAGTTGCATCACCTGAGACCTGGGACTCTGGTTAGGTGGCTTGAGTCAATATTGTCTGCAGTCAACAGACTAATCTCATTGATTTTAATAGCACACTGGAACCGTTCCTTGGCCCACAGTTTGGGCTTTGAAACAAATAAACGGAGTTGGAACACTGGATTTATTTTAAGCTGTAAAATTGGTGTTAAATATATTTGAGGTTAACCATATGTTAATGACATTAAATGAAAGATTGAGTAAGTCAAATAAATGTAAATGATAGTTCTTGTAAGCATTTAATCTGTCTGCAACCATAACAAGAAAGTAAAAATTCTCAAGCCCATTTTTTGTTTCTGTATATAAATTAGTTGAGTTTAATTGAAATGCTTCAGAATTTGACTTTAGCATAGTTCACTGATCTTACCTTCAGTTTATTAAATTTTTATGTCTTCCATATTCTATGCATTTAGTTTTCCAGTAAATGACCACAGTGCAGTAGTTTCCCAGCAGTGACGTAATACTACAGAAATAGTCCAAGCTGGGTTCACTTCAGAGTGTTACATTCTTGTCTTTGTTTCTTGCCTTTCATTTATTTTTTCCTGCAGAAAAGGGTTCCAGGCTGCTTAATGATTTAATAATGTATAGAGAATATTGCTGTTTATAAACAGCACTAACTGTGCAACTGGTCCAATGCCTTACCAGTTGGGTGTGAGTATAGAATCATCAGTATTCCTGAACATTTTTAATATAATCCGGCTTTTTTACTAAGATGGTCTTTTTCTCTGGTCTTCATTTTAAATAAGGGCCTAGATAACAGCTAATTGCCTGAAACTCCCTGATAAGACAAAAGGCAACACGCTGATATCTTTCTCAACAAGAAATGAACACACTGAGGAAGCTCAGGCCTTTGTGTCTGCTTGGAAACTGGCAGAAAACACTTGTGGTATTACTTAGTGCAGGACAGTGTGGATAAATTAAGTTAGCAGCATAACACATCTTTATTTTGCCAGAATTCTCATTCACTTCCTGTTGGACTCTGATTAAAGGACAGCAGTTATTAGCATTTATAAGAGTACAACAGAATTATCTCAGTATTTTAAGGAGAAGTCACAGAATTATCTCAGAATTTTAAGGAGAAGTCACGTTCATTGCTTCTTTTCAGCCACAAACTGTCCTTCTCTAAACCACCCTCCCTGTATTGCACCTGGCCTGTACACCTCTTCTACCACACATTAATGTTTTCTTTTTTTTTACAGAGGATTGAGTAAATAGTTAATGCATTTGTTGTGTAAAATTGTGAATAATTGTAGAACTGAGCCCTGTTTATTGCAACACTTTCTTTGGGATGGGCAGAGACAGTCTTACCTAATGCCAAGAAAATGCCTGCTTTGGCTCAAGACTTTATTGTAGGCCATTTTTGAGCCAAGGACATTTTGAGGACTAGATCCAAGTCAGTATGGAGATGGCAGTGTATAATATTTTGTCAAAGATGGAAACTTAACAGTTGAATTCCCTTTATAATTATTTAGCGCATATACCTTGTCAGTATATTAGGCTTCATCTTCATTTTAAAAGTAACCCCAACAGAAGAGGGAGGAAAGAAGGAATCAGAAATATTACAAATGAACTTAAATTCTATTCCTGAAAAAATATGTACAATGTCAGTTACTAGCTTGTGCCATTTTTATTTTAATTCTGGTTTGCCCAGCCCATCTCTCATTTTCCAAATACATTAGCACCAAAAATATTGCCAAATTTCACAAAAAATAAGTAAAGTATCTCTTTGCTGAGTCCACTGGTAATGTAGATCAGAATAGCTCTCATGTAGTTTCAATTATTTAAAATTATTTCTTGAAATAATTTATTTGGAATTCAAGTGGATGTTTAGTTTTTACACATTCTTTTTTAATGGGAAAAACAAATATGGATATCTATGAAAAGAGCTAACATGCAAATCTCAGTATTAGGTGAGTCTCTTGGGGTTAAGTAGAAAGCTTTCAATAATTGCTCTTCTGCAGTGCTGTCTTTTCTGTATTATTTGGTTTAGATTCATGCTAAATTTAGCAATTGTACATAAATTGGGATGAAATTCTGTGTTTGTTTCTCACTGGGAATCAAATTACAGTCTTGGTGGTGGTGTGCCTAATCCAAAGCAGAAGTGAAAAAAATTACCTCTGGTTTGAGCTTATTTGCTAAAACCACTTACATGGATTCAGATCTGGAAATCTGATACTGACTCATCTAATCCATCTGCCTTTTAATCTGTAGTAATTTAGATTGGTACAGTTCTAACACAGTGAATCAGGGAAGTATTTCTATCTGCAAGTAGAAACTCTATATACATTATGGGTCATTCCCAGGCCTCCTTTTCATGCCTTCTGGGTTTTATTTGGGATGTCAGGTGTTTGCTTACCTGAGTTTGACTCTAGTAATCTCACAATCTGGATTTCTCTGCAAGTGCTCCTCTACATTTTGTATTCTTATTCATCAAGAGCACCTGGGAAGTGCATCCACTTACCATGTGTAAGTGGCCCTAAAGAACGGAAACTGTATTTGTCATATGACAACAATTACAAAATCTTAAAATATTCCCTGGCTGGTTTTGAGATAAATACCACACATATTTCCAAAACCTGCTTATGGAATGAAAGTAATGTCACTTCCGTACTGACCTCTACTAACTTTTTCATTGTATAAGGTGACTTTTAGCTAGTTTCTGACCATCCCAGCAACATATAATGCTACTTTTCTGAGGTACCCTAACATCTGTCTTAAAGACTTTCCATGCAGTTCAATACCTTACAGTGGAAGAGACTCAACACTGGCAGTATGAAGAATCACAAGATACTGTGCTTCTGCTGCATTGTGTTAATTAATTTCTTGAAGCCAAACAGTTTTCTCTGGTTGCTTTATACTAGCAACCACTAGCTGGTTGCAGTGCTCGTAGAAATATTTATGTGTATTTATAAGAATATTTTTTCCTGTCTTCCTAAAACGTGACTCTACCTGCATTACCGTGCTTTTATGTCACTTTTAAAATATCTCTTGGAAGCCAGATGCAGGTAGAAATCCTGCTTCTAGGATCACATTTTATATGAAATAACAATGTATTCTAAAATTCCACATGATTTATCCACTAAAATAACACCAGTGTTTATTTCATTAGCTAATTGTGCTTTGTATCAAATCGTTGAACTATAATGAAGTGCAAGCACATGCTAGCTGCAGTTTAACATGTAAGCGCTGGTAACTGATTAATATATTTTTAAATGTTTCACTTTCTAGGTTACTTATGCTACCTTTAGGACTTTAAAAATCATGGGAGTAACCTGTTTTACAATATTATTGATATCTCCTTCCCATTTTTATCCAGAAATGAAAGAACATAGCAACATGCTGGTTTGTAAGTTATCTAACTGGCTTTAAAGTTCCTAGTTAAAGATTTTCTAGACCTCCAGAAAGTTTTAAACTCATTAGCAAAATAAGTACTTTGTTACATTATTTAAAAAAAAAAAAAAAAATTTTTTTAGCAGGATCTATCCTGGCCATTGGGAAAGACTTTAAGATCATGCAAGTTAACATTTAGCTCAGTGCAGAATCACGTGAAACTTCTTTCAGTAGATTGGTCAATTGACCTTTGCTAGAAGTATAAGGACTCTCTTTGTTCTCTATTTGCCTTTCATGTATAAAGCTTCAGTGACCTGCTCTTGGATATTGAACTTAGTACAAAATATAGTTGTCAGTTCTTTTATATACAGAGATAGTTAAAAATTTTAATATTCAAAAAGTTTCTTCCTTCAACCTAGTTGAGCTGGGCTGACAAAATTACCTGAAGTTGAGCATAATGACAACTGTCAACAGTTTATGCAAACCACTGGTGTGAAACCAATGTTAACTCAATAGAACAAGTCATGTTTTTCATATTCTGTTAGTATTTCCTAGTCCTTCACTTTCTGGTTGGAAAGAAAGTTTATACATTAAGTCATGCTCAGTTTGCTTTATTTCCTTTTTTCACCAATTAGGTTGGAATATTAATTTTTTAATATCAGAATCAATATTTTCTAAAGATAATCTGATTTTTATTTGAATTTTCCTATTATGTACATGGGATGTACTGGGGACATACATTGCAAGTCATGCATTTTTACTCTTAAGGGGAAAAAATAGAATAGATAATCTAGGAGGATTTTCAGTTCAGCTCCCTTATTCTTAAATTGGTTGCACAATTCTTCTGATTTCAGTTGAAAGCAAAATTTGAACAAAAATAGAACTTTTGAAACCCAAGAACTAGAGCACATCACTGAAACAAATGTATTCCTATATTGCATTTTATCACGAATATGAGCATTATAGGTTTGATAGCCCATAAGGTGAAGAACACTTATCCAAGCATTTGGAAATATTTATGCACTACCATATTTCAATGAACTGTCTACAAATTAATAAGCATTTAATGTTGTGTAATTTTAACAGCAAATTATGTGTTCTTACCAGCAGATATCAAACTATTTTATTTGTAATTTGATTCTTTCTGCAAAGAATTTATAAATGAGTTATTTGACTGCATACTAAGTAAAGAGAGCGAGAGTATTTTTGTTTCATGACATTTAGGTAGGGCATCTAAAAGTTCATGCTAACCTTGTTACTGTTTGTACCTTACTATGGCTAGCTGAGTCTGTGCTCTCAGAAATAGAAATTGAACTATATCATTAGGACTCAACAAACAGAAATAGCATTATCCTTGGCTCCAAAAATTACTTCTCTGTGAATGGGAGGTTTTCTAACTCAAATGTTGGTGATGACCAGGAACCACAAAATGAAGAGCCAAATCTCCAGCAAATCCACAGGACACCCTCTAATACAAACAGAAGCAACCACAATTAGAAGGGTAAATAACACATCTTAGCACAAGGTAGCATGATTTCAACACCCACCTATATGTTTAATGTCTTGCTGTGACATATGTTTCAGCTGGTAGAAAACCATTTATAAACAACAGAAATGTACTCTAATGCAATATATTAAAAGGCAAAGTGGGTTCTCAGCTATGAAACTGCCAAATAAAAACAATTATGATAAATCACCTGAGAAAAAATCCTGGAGTCAACTCCTGGCCCTGGTCTCAGACGGTGGCAGGACTCCCATTGACGTCAGAGGAGAATGATTTTACCTCTGCTTTTCAGCCTGCCTGATGGGACGAGCATCACCAGATGAAGCTTTCAGTTGTCATATCAGATGTCACTTAAAACTTCTGTAGCAAGTACTGTTTTCTGTGTGACTCATTTCAAACAAGATCTGATGTGGAGTATTCAGAGGTCTCCTCTCACCTAGTACGGGTTACCCTTTGGTGAGAGATTTCTTTCTTCGAGATTATGCTTCACATTTGCTGGAAGGAATTCTTGTCCCCAAGTTATTTAATTCACATCCCAATCCTTTTGCTAAATTTATGATTTATTTGGGATTTGTAAAAGCGGGAATCCTGAGGAATTTTAGAGATACTGCCTCACAATAAAATCTCCCGCTCATCTCTCTGGAGTCAGGCAACCATTGCCTCCTACACACAATACTCTAGTTCTTCCAAGATTTCTGGAAGCACAGAGAGCCAGACAAAGCAGGCAGGTGCCAACTGCAAAAACACTCTGACATGCTTCCATAAGGAAAGCAGTTATTTAAAGGAGATGACAAGACAGCTTATGTAAGGGATTGTGGGAAGATCTTTTGCATAGTCCCTCTTTAACTGTTCTCCTGTCTTCTTTCCTTTTTCATAGAAACATAGAATCGTTTAGATTGGAAAAGACCTCCAAGATCATCAAGTCCAACCATTAACCTAACCCTGCCATCCCACCACTAAACCGTGTCCCTAAGCACCTTGACTACCCATCTTTTAAATACCTCCAGGGATGGTGACTCCACCACCTCTCTGGGCAGCCTGTTCCAATGCTTAACAACCCTTTCAGTGAAAAAAATTTGCATAATATCCAATCTAAACCTGCCCTGGCACAACTTGAGGCCATTTCCTCTTCTCCTATCGCCCGTTACCTGGGAAAAGAGACCAATCCCACCTGTCTACAGCCTCCTTTCAGGTAGTTGTAGAGGGTGATAAGGTCTCCCCTCAGCCTCCTCTTCTCCAGGCTGAACAACCCCTGTTCCCTCAGCCGCTCCTCATCAGACCCTTCACCAGCTTCATTGCCCTTCTCTGGACACACTCCAGCACCTCAGTGTCTTTCTTGTAGTGAGGGCCCCAAAACTGAACACAATATTCGAGCTACAGCCTCACCAATGCCAAGTACAGGGGCACGATCACTTCCCTGCTCCTGCCGGCCACACTATTCCTGATACAAGCCAGGATGTCATTGGCCTTCTTGGCCACCTGGGCACACTGCTGGTTCATATCTAGCTAGCTGTCAACCAACACTCCCAGGTCCTTTTCTGCCAGGCAGCTCTTCAGCCACTCTTCCCCAAGCCTATAACGTTGCATGGGGTTTTGTGGCCCAAGTGCAGGACCCAGCACTTGGCCTTGTTGAACCTCATACAGTTGGCCTTGGCCCATCGATCCAGCCTGTCCAGAACCCTCTGCAGACCCCTCGTCCCCTCGAGCAGATCAACACTCCCACTCAATTTGCTGTCATCTGAAAAATTATTGAGGGTGCACTCAATAATCTCATCCTGATCATTGATAAAGATATTAAACAGAACTGGCCCCAAAACTGTGACATGGGGGACACCGCTTGTTTCTGATTCACAAACTGCATTTATAGACCTTCCTTCCTAGATCAATTTTTCTTACTACTTATTGTATTATTTTGCATTTAAATTTATATTTTTAATACATTTGTTCCCTTTTCTGACTTTTTTTTGCTTTGTGGTTGACCTCTATCAGGCCTCTATCAGTCACTCTATCAGTGACAGTCATACTGAAAGCCCAGGAAAACCTTGGTCTTCAAATAAGGAAACTCACTGGAATGAGTCAGAAATAAAACTTCTTTATTGTCTTTTGATGTTCAACTCCTTTAACCTGTCAACTTTAAGAACAGGAATTTTATCTAAAAAGTAGAAAGAATTCTTTTTATAGCTACAAGAAAAAAAAATTTCCTTACGGAAGTAGGATATGCACATTGGGACAATGCCTGATTTTAATAAGGACTTCAAAAGGGAATGTGATTATTTTAAATTATGATTTATGCCTTTGATGTTCAAAATGAAAGACAATTACATTTTATTTTGCAAAACCACACTTTAAAAAGATTTATTTTTACATACTTTTTATATCTATGATAATGCTGTATGTGCTAACTGAACTGTTCTGGCATGTGAAGGATTGTCTGTGAGTGGATCTGTTTAGTTGTCATTAAGTTAATTTAGTCATTAGATATTACAGGATACTGCATCACAGTGTCCAGGTATCTCCCTTTTCACAGCCTGGAAAATCAACATCCTCACATACTAGGCTGGCTGATCTTCTTTCTCACTTCAATCAGAAGACCCTTTCAAAAGGAATAGCTTGAGAAAAACTTTTGCAGATATCCAGCCAGTCAAAGGATGGAGAAACTGTGGTCTTGTTTAACTAGACTCTTGCTTGTTTCTGAAGATGTCCAGCCAACCTCTTCATTCAAAATCAAGGTGCCTTTTACAGGATTAAAGAAGCCCCATAACAAGGCTTTCTTGTAGTCTAATAAGCTCAGTTAGTTTGCTTCTCCTTGATCATTTATTTCTAGTTGTTTTGAGGAAGATTTTGCACTGATTTTTCAAATCAGCAAGCGTTGAAAGATAGAAAGCCTGGACCAACTTCTTGTTAAGAACACCAGTTATTAGGAAAAAGAGATGACACAGCTAGTATTCCCCAGCTCTTAAACTAAGGGTTACATTATACATTAAAATCTCCCACACAGGCAATGCATGATCCAGTAGAATGAGGTCAAAGCACAAGATAGTTTTAATCATCAAGTTGCTTGATATGGTTGAATGAAACGTATGCTAAATAGGGATCAAAACAGACAAAAAATACTTTCTGTTTTTAAGGGGAGGGGGAGAGGGCAGAACCCAACAAACAAACCACTAAAAGTTTTGTAACAGAAAACACCTTTTCCAACTTCCCCTAGTTTATTTTCATGATAGCTTCACCTTCAGCAGTTTCATGTGTTGCCAGTCACAGCTCTAATAGTACCTCCCTTCAAAGGATCCCCATTTCAGGACTGAACATAAATACATGGATTTTCTCAATGTATAGGTATTTAGCTTTAGCTTTATGTGTCTTTCTCTCACTCCCTGCAATTCACAGGGTTCAGAAATGAGACCCGGTCACTTACCACATCCTAGAAGAGATTGCAGAGTTATTGCTGTATACTGTAAGGTATATTCTCCCTGATGCCTGAGGCATAAGCTCTTTATGTGGCATAGGCAGCTGAAATGGGAACCATGCTATTACACTTAGGAGACAGTAGAAGCGGTGCTGGAGAGCAAGGGCAAGCTCTTGTTTACAGTTTCACTACATCCCTAGATTAGGAAGAGAAGCATAGGGTCACTTAGGTGGGAAAAGCCCCCAGGAGGTCTCTAGTCCAACCTCCTACTCGAATGAAAGCCAACTCTGGGATCAAACAGCAGACCAGGCTGTTCAGGGCTTTCTCTAGTTGAGTCTTGAAAACCTTCAAGGACAGAATCTGCACAATGTTTATGGGCAACCTATTCTATTACTTTACTGTCCCGAATGGGATAGGGTTTTTTCCTCATATCCAAGCTATATAACACCTTATTGTTATCCAGGTAGCTTAAAATAATGCTTGAGTAAAAGCAAGTAAATAAAGCAGGAAAAAAGAGCAGTTATTCATAATGCCCCAGAGAGCCAAGAAAACTGCAGATGTTTACAACAAATACCGGCAAGGCTCTGTGTCAAAAAATCCATTCATTAGAGACCATCCATTGCAATCCTCGGGAATCATCCTACTACTGCAATTTCTGATGGCTGCCTTTCTTTAGGAAGATGCAGTACTTCATACAACCTCTCTCCTCTTTGAAGTCTCATGACATGTTTAGAATTTGAAACTAATTTAATTTTATTAAAATAAGTATTTGGGGTTTTTTGTCTCTTGGTTAATCTCTGGACTTGCTAGCGAGCAGCTAGCTCCTTGATTCAGTGGTCCTCTGTTCTTTAATGATTCGTTGCCAAACTTTAGTATTGGACTTTATTCTGTTATCATCCTGTGTTTTAGCAAATATTTGATGTAATCAGCTAAATAGGAGAAATGGATTTTTTCCCAGCCTCTTGCCTGAGATCAGACATAATGGCAACTCAGCTCTTTAAAGTAACTGTTTTGCAGTCCCTTTCTCCAGTACATATTATAATCAAAACAATAGCTTTCAAAGAAGTGCTGAGGATGTGGTATTTCTGCAATTGTTAATATACCATATTTAATATCCTTAGTAATGTATTAATTCATGTTTCATAGATATAAATGAATAGGGATCCATTTGTAGAAAAGAGCTCACGTCAGTATGTATGTTTCCATCAGTTTGTATCTAGGCTACCTAAACTTCAAATACAAGTCCATGAGTATAAAACATAGAAATAGTGTTATTGTTAAAGAAATGTTATTTTATTCAGTAAAAAATACTTTATTTTTGGAAAAACTTAACATAAAAAGAACTGTATTTCACACCAGAAAAATAACTGGCAAGGAGAAAATTACAGGATGACATTTAAAGAGTTTCTGTGAGTCCAGAAAAACATAACAAAACAGATTTTTATAAATATGCCAAATTGACAAAAAAAATCAGTATTTATGGTAAAATACTATTCTATCAGCATTTCCATTACAAATTTTATCTTTCTAGGTTTTATAGGTCCTATATAAAGACTCACTGACAGTTAGACTGAGTTTAGGCTCTTTATCACATGACTGTAATGAAATGGAATTGTCTTTGATTCTGGCAGCTTTATGGCATCATACCCTAGATATAGCTTAATATTTAAAATTAATCCCAAGGGAAATCTGTTCTGTGAAATTGAAAATCAAAAGTTACTTTCTAATTTTTTTTAATAATTATTTCATCTCTGAAATCTGTTAGTCCAGACTTAAATACATACAGGACTGAAAAATGACATTCATGGGCTTTTCAAAAGTGTAGCTGTATCACACAGATCGAGTTGTGGATCCTCTCCTTCCCCTGGTAGTTAGTTTCTGAGGAAGATCTTGAAGGTTTTTTTTCATCAGCAGCTTTACAGCTGGTTACTGACAGTAAAAGGATTAACAGATATGGGACTTTTCTTGTAGGTCATGTAAGTGTTTCTGCTCTTTGCAAAATCTGACACACTGAAAAAATGGTATTTGCTCTGTCTCATAACAGGCATAATCTATCAAATGGGTAAATCTGGAGAAATGCATTTTTCAAAAATGGAATTATTTTGTTTGGTATAAGACAAACCTAGAAGCTCGAGCTTGGCTTCCAGCTCCTCATCAGTCTGTATGACAGAGAAACCAGAGCCTGGAAATCCCCAAAGTCAAGCTGAGCTAGGAGCTTTGGAGCTTCAGGCTGGTAGTCCTATTACCTTAAATGCAGACTTGGGAGCACTGGGAAAATATCAAGCTCTAAGTAGCTTCTCAAGTGCTGGTCTCCAAGGGACAAAGTCTAAATACCGAGTTCTTCCTAGTTCATAGGGAAATTCTCAGCCTTCTCTCTGGGTGATTCAAATCCAAATTCTAGAGAAAGCATATTATTCTTTACACTAAAAGTTCCCAAAGTGTTTTCCAAGACTATATCCCATTTCTACAAAATAAAAGGAAAATTCCCTATAGCCCAGTGCTGGATAAGACTGCAAGAAATGGTATTGCAGTTGGTGGAAATTTTCACACTCGTAATATTCAGCAAGTCCGACTGGTATTATCAGGACAGTGGTAATATTTAATTTTTGGAAAAAGATAATTTTTTTAAGAAATACTTATATTAAACATTTTTTCCACCTTCATTTAGGTTTAACTTTAATAAGTTTAATGAAAGTTCATTTAAACTAATCTCTAAAACAGATTGTCCACCTTTAAATTAGTCACACTATACAGCTCCATTGACAATAATAGAGTAGCTTCAGTTTTACACTCATATAAACTTAAAGTTGACTTTTTTTTTCTTAGTCTTTTAATATGCATTGACAAATTCTATAATCCACAGGGAAAAAAAAAAAACCAAAAAACAACATTGCAAGGAATGGGTATTTTTGCCACTATAGTTTTGGTATCTTATTTCTAGGCAAAATATGTGCCTTTTTTCACATTATATATAGGTATCACTTTTATCTATAATGTCTAAATTTCTATGGCTAGCAGACCCCAAGTGTAAAACAACTACTGTTTTCTTGTCTCTCAGGAAGACAGAAAACCCTAAATTCTTAGAATTACACTTTTTGCGCCAAAGGCAGCAAACGCCTCTGACACCTCCTTCCACTCTTGTTGCCAGCTCAGCTCTGGAGAGCAAGCTGTGAGGATGGAATTGACAAAGATCCAACTATTTTATGCATACAGTAGTTTGGTCCTTTAGAATCTGAATTATGGACCACATTGCTTTCTCCTGGAAAATCTCTCAGGAAGGGAGAAGGTATTCCAATGACAACATGAGTGTGAATTTATGTGGAGGATAAGAGGATCCAAAAGTATTTATTTAGATTTTATTATCAGAACTATCCACAGGGAACGAACCACTTCATTAGTATGCCCCTTAATCTTGGTACTGGTGTGAAGAGCTGACTTCATTCTTCATCCTCCTCTGGACATCACGTTACTCACTTCACGCTCTCATCATTACTCAACAGAGGTTTAACTCCTCCCAAACAGATTCAAAGCAGTTAATTAGTTTGAATAACACCTTATTCTATAGGTAGTCTTCCACTAAAATCAATACACTAGCTATGGAAATTCATAGCTAGTAAAGAGATTAATACCATACCCATATGGCCAGTGCAAAAGTCTGACGGAGAGTGGAGGTTAACAATAGACTACCACAGCCTGAATGAAGTCACTCCACCATGGAATGCTGCTGTACCACACATGTTAGAGCTCCCATATAAACTGGAGTCGAAGACAGCCAAATGGTATGCTACAACTGACATTGCCAATGCATTTTTCTCAATTCCTTTGGCAGCAGAATGCAGGCCAAAGTTTGCTTTCATGTGGAGGGTTGTCCAATACACCTGGAATCGGCTGCCCCAGGGATGGAAGCACAGCCCCACCATTTGTCATGGACTGATCCAGACTGCGCAGGGAAAGGGTGATGCCCCTGAACATCTACAATACATCAATGACATCATTGTGTGGGGAAATAGTGTTTGAGAAGGGAAAAATTGTAATTCAGATTCTTATGAAAACTGGTTTTGCCATAAAGAAAAGCAAGGTCAAGGAACCTGCATAGGAGATTCAGTTTTTGAGAATAAAATGGCAGGATGGATGCGTCATGTGCATGTGGATGGGGTCAACAAGATAGCAACTATGTCTCCACCAGCTAACAAGAAGGAAACATAAGCTTTCATAGGCCTTGTGGGGTTCTGGAGAATGCATATTCCAGGTTTCCAGGTTATAGTCAGCTTGTGAGCCCTCTGTATTGGGTAACCTGAAAGAAGAACTATTTTGAGTGGGGCCTTGAGCAACAACAAGCCTTTGAGCATATCAAACAGGAAATAGCTCATGCAGTAGCTCTTGGGCTAGACATGGTCAGACAGGACCAGCTGTGCAAAATATACTCTACACTGCATCTGGGAAGCATGGTCTCACCCAGAGCCTCTGGCAGAAAACCTCAGGAGAAACCCAAGCTGACCATTAGGGTTTGGCAGGTGGGGTCATCAAGGATCAGAAGCCTACTACACCATAACTGAAAAAGAGATACTAGCAGCATATGGGGGGTGGGGGGGTGAGGGGGGCAAGCTGCTTCAGAAGTTGTTGGGACAGAATCATATTTCCTTTTGGCACCATGATTGCCCGTGCTACATTGGATGTTTAAAGGAATCATTCCCTTTACACATCACACCACCAGCAGTACACAGAGTAAGTAGGTGGTGTTGATCATGCAACAAGCTCAACTAGAGAAACCCAACAGCCCAGGAGTCCTGGAAAAGATCATGGACTGGCCAGAAGGCAGAGGTTTTGGAGCATTGCCTGAGGAGGTGGCTCATGCCCAAGAGGCACCACCAGAGTTTGTCCAAGAAAATGTCTAAACCACAGAGGAAGAATTAATGCAGTGGTATTTCCATTAATATTGTGGTCAATTTGCCGATTCCACTGTCTACTCAGCATTTGGTCTCTTTCTCTCCTAGACCTAACTTGCCCCAACAAACTCTTTCAGAGTGCCAAACCAGCAATGGTTACTACAGTTATTTTCTCATCTGCTCCCATCCAGAGGTTGGAGGCTTTTGTATGCAATTGTCCCTTCCTTTGTTCCTCTTCCAGAGCTAGCAGAGAGGGTTGCCTATACAGATCTGAAATAAATCCTAGGGCAGAAGAGGACAATTCTCCAATTCCTGGTATAGATATAAGGGAGGAACTGAATAACTGGTTAAATAATAATTTGCTAGCTTCAGAGTCATCAAAGAATTCTGATTTCAGTGATGAGGAGAGCAACCAAGTACATCTGGCTTTCAGGAGAGTGGAAAGTCTACTTTTATGCCAAAGCTAGCCCATAAACCTCTGGCTCAGATCCCAGCTTTGTTGGCCCATTATAAGCACTTTTAGTTGACCTTTTTATTAATGTCAGTGTTGTTCTGAGCACACACATCTTAGATTCTCAAACAGCAAGAAAATTAAAAGAGATGGTTTTATAAGGATTAAATATACATTAGGTAGCACTACCCTAAAATACTACCTTGTCTGAAACTAACAAAAACAGAGGTCAGTTTCTGTATTAACTGTGAATCTTGTGGCTTAGGTACCAAACAGACAATTAATAGATTAAAAAGTCTGTGCCCGGTTTAAAGTGATTATAAGAAACTACAGCATATGATGTAAATATAAAATCTTGCTTTGGGATTATTTATGTCTGTGTTATAGTCTTCTTTAAACAGGAAGTTTTGTTGTTTCTGGTAGTACTATATCTGTCTTAAGGCTCTCTTAGTTTACCAAAACAAGCCTATTGTGTTTCTTAGAAATTATTACACATAAGATTCAGTGGTCTGTTGAATAAACAGGAATACAGTGACATTTCAAATTGAGGGTTTTATGTCATAAAAATATGGAAATTAATATCATTTAAAAATTAGCTCTTTTAGGAGGGTTTTTATGCGCATGAAGAAGAATTGAGCTATAAAGATGAATGCTCAGATGTATATCAGGCAAGCAGATAAATTCACTTTGGAATTTCTTGACACCTGGGGGGGAACCAACATGAAATGAATTATGTGGTGTACATGGATTAAATGAACATTGTGACATATAAACCATTCTATTTGTTTAATTTTTCATTCATAGGTCGAAGTCTTCAATAGATAGACAAGCAAAAAGGACCTCTGTCTTGGAAATTCTTTTACTGCAGAACAGGGTGACTCAGGGATTTGTAGTGGCTAGAATTCAAGCCATTTATTCAAATCTGGACCAAGCTGGTAGTGATCGCAAGTCAGTACAGGCTGCTGTGTGTGTGCTTGGGGGTGTGGGGGAGTGCATGCATATGTGATCAGACTTGGCAGTTGGATGCCAGCTGCTAGTGGACTTCGACCTGTATAATGTAAAGTAACCTCACACAACCCGCTCCTCAGCTGTCTCAGCCAAAAGGCCAAACATAGAACGGGCACCGAGACAGAGCTAAACTTTCCACCCCATGTAGCAGTTGCTTAAAACACACATTTCAGTAGGGCGGGTAGTGAGAACACCACTTTATTGCTGCCGTCCATGTTGTACCGAGTCTGTGGAAAAACTGAAGAATGGAGCTTCCAGCAAGGCCAGCCTGGTACTTCTCATAAACCTCTTTTACATTCCACCATTGTACTTGCATTTGGCTGGAAAATGTTAATCACCACTATCGGCTTGCACCTTCACCATGGCTGACAGGGGTTTCTCATCTGAACACAGCTTTGCAATCTACTTTCCTTGGGACCCAGTCAGAGCTAGAGTAAAAAGTTGCTCAGTATGAGATGCCACTGTTCAGAGGAGAGATTAAATCAATGCTAATTTATTCAATGACTTTTAACTTATCTGTTAAATGAGCAGTAAAGGTTATTGTCAAGGACTGAGGGCTGGAGAGGGGTCAGCAGAGCCATGCCCTCCCTCCCCGACCAGCCCCATCCCTCAGTCTTCAGCAAGGCAGGCTAGGATGGGCCAAGGACAGTGACGCGGGTCAGTCACAGCCTGACCATTGCAAGGCACCACCACATACCCCAGGCCGGGCCAGGAAGGCAGCCCCTGGGGCAAGGACAGGGTCAGGTCCAGAGATGATAACCAATATCATCCAGACTCACATGGAAAGTCATGGAAGTCGGCCTGTGGACCAAGGTCCTGGTCTGGGTTAGCTAAGCCCAGGGCCAAGCATGGCCATGCCTGCAGGGTGGCTGCAGCTGCAGCTTGGGCAGGGACCAGGAGCAAGAACAGGAGCCTCAGCTCAGCAGCAGCCCTGGCTGAAGAAGGGGAAGCCCCTTGCTTCTGGCTCTTTATTTCAAGGTCACCAGCTGCACTGCTTCTAAGCTGACCTTCAGCCAGGGAAGCCAAACCCTGGGTGCTTGGAGATATTCTGGGTTCTGTCAGTGCTGTGGGACCCTTAGTGAAACAAACAATGTGGAACATTGAAACAGGATTGCTTTTGTCTTTTTGTATTTAGTGGATGTAAGTGTTACAAGCACTGAGGTAATATTAAAAGGACTTGCAACTTTTTCAGATGTTCCCAGAAGGAAACTCTACTTCACAAACAATGCATGTGAATTAAGGATGCAGGATGTACAAAAGCATTTTGATTTCCTAAACATTTGGTACGAGCCAGCATAACCCATGGCATTTCTTGGTAAACAGCAATTGATGATTTACACCTTCAGTAATATAATCCTTGGGATATTTGCAAGACACAAATTCTCTTGGCCCAGAGGTTCTGGGGTATATAATGCTCTGGTCAAAATCATGATCCAATTGGGAAAAGTTTTGTTATGTATTTCAGAACTCAGTGATCCAGATGGAGATAGTTAGGAAACAGTATTATTGAGACTTTGGTCTGCATAATACATGCAGATCAGTGGCAACTTTTCAGGCAGACTGGCATAGATTTCCTCTTTTTTTTTTTTTTTTTAATTAAAGGGACTCTGTCCCAACATGCAGAACACAGACTAGTCAACCGTGCCTTTAGCAAAATTGTTGTTTTCCTATTAACCATAACTTCTAACTTCAAAATGTAATTGTGTTTGTTTTTTTTTAATAAATGTCTCAGAAGTTACTAAAGAACACCACCAATTAAGCCTGCTAGCCAGTTGACTTTATCTTCAGACACCAGCACTATGCTCCTTCTTCGACAGCCTCCTGTTCCCCTTGAATTCTCCATATGAGGCTTTTCTCTCCTTCCACAGATTTCAGGTGGAATTTTATGTATTTTTTTTAATTCTGAACTCACCCTATAAGAATAATAAAGTTTCATTTAGAGCTGTTAAAGTGTAACTGATATCTAACATTGATAGCTTCTTTTTTCTAACATTTGCATTGGTTTTCATCAAAAGACAGTGAAGATGACATTACATGACAAACAGGAAGTAGTGAAAGGGTTGCACAATGTTGAAGAAGTACACAACATGGTAGTGATAGTTAAGCCTCAAAATATGCAAAATTTAATTTGGCTTAGATTAGCACCCCAAAGTTCTGGTCCCTATTAAAGCTGCATTTTAGACAAGAAATTGGACCACGTATCTTTCAGTAACAGACTGTCTGGTTAGAATTACAGCATGTCCTGGTTCTTGTCACACTGAAAATGTCACAGGATTAGTTTTCCGCATGGAAAATTCCTCCTTCCAGCTCCAATGTGATCTTTGTAGGATAACAGGATGCTGACTGAGATTGCATGTCAGTGGACGTGTATGCATGAGACAGACAAGTGTACAGAATGTGAATAAAAGCGGTTCATAACCAGGGAATGAACAACAGAAAAATAAATCTAAGTGCCATGAATTTATATCATTGCACATCCTGAGAGCAGAGTTCATCTCATCATTTCCATGCAAAGGATACATAGTGGTCCAGGCCTGGTAAAACACTGATGTAAACCCAAGTTTAACATTCTGTAAAAATGTTTGAGAGAATGTGCCAGATCTAACTTTCGGATGTTACAGAGATATCACAATGTAATTGGAATAGCTTTTTGAAATTAAACCCACCTGAAAATAAAGATGATAGATACATGGAATAATTTAGGCTGGAAGACACCTCCACAAGTTTTCAGTTTGTCAATGAAGTGGTTACAGTAATTATTGATTAACTTTTATAACTGAATAGTTTGGGTTAGAAATATGTTACATGATGTTAGTCTTACTGACTGGTAGATATCTCCTGCTTAGGAATGACACCAAGGTCAAAGTATTGATACTGAATATATGCAGATTTCTTTCTGAGGATGCCAAGTCTTTCCGACACCTTGCTGAGTCCAAATCTCTGAGCTAGCCCTATTCCCTACAAGAGGTACCAGTTTCTGAGGAACTGCTCTGTTATCTAAGCCATCTCAAGCCACTTTTATGTCACCAGCACAAGTCCCAGCCATGCACCCAGGTAGCCCATGGACCCTCCACACACTTAGCAGTACCCTATTACTCTTTGGCTGCCTCCATGCTAACCAAAGCCTCCATGGCAGTCTTTCCTGAACCAGCCTGGGCAAGGAAGCTGCTGTGGCTGTTTTGCCCCTTCCTTGGCCACAGACCTCACTGTCCCCCTTCTGCTGCAAAGGTATGAGTTTAAAATAAGTATAGCCAGGGCTGCCAGCATCTCTCTGAACCCAGAGGACAGCCTGTGGAGCTCTCTCCTCCTTCTCTGCAATTCCAGCCTTTTCTGATCTGCTCTGTTGGCTGTGAAAGAGGGAGAAAAACTGTCTTGTGATGCTTTCCAGGCAATTGTCACCACTCCTCTCCACCTCTTCCAGAGTGGAAGAGATACAGAGCAATCTTCCAGGCACTGTGGTTGTTCCTGCTCTCTGTTAACCCACACCTCCATCCACATCAGCCTATTACACATGCAGCCTTGCCACTTGCAAGCTAGAGTTCTCCCCACTGGGCTACAGTGGCAGGAGCTCACTGAAAAATATCTTCCTTTTCATCAGGGCTGCAAACCCAATGCATTGCAGCCCCAGTGGGACTGACAGGCACTTCTCTGTCCAGGTTGCACAGCTTCATCCCAAATGTTCACAGGTGCCATTTGACCTTCAGAGCAAGACTGCCCTGGGAGCTGCTCATTCCCAGACTTGGCCTTCCCAGGGCACTTCCCTGGTCTTCTTCAGATGTTGGGCTGGCTGTTCCACCCCCTGTCTGAGGCCACAGTGCCAAGCAGCACCTGTTCCTCACAAGGCATGGCAGAAAGTACCAAGCTGCTCAGTTGTCTTGGCCCTCCAGTGAAAATACCTGTCCCTGACAACCCCAACCTCATGGCCATGCCACATCCTGCCTCTTTCCACATTTTCCCACCCCCAACTCCCCACATTTGTGGTGTCGACAAATGAAGATTTACAGAGATATGACTTGGCCAAACAAATGTTTCTGCCCTCCCTGCCAGGCAGGGAAGATGAAGGGGGTTTGCCTCTTCCTCCTGCACCTCTGCTCTGCCCATTCCTTATTGCCTCAGTGGGTACTGCAGGAGAGGAGTAGAGAGCCAGATGATTCCTGCCAAAAAAAAATCCCCATGTCCCCTGGTCACTGAAAAAGGATATGCCAAAATAATCTCCAGGTCTTCAAATGGAAAAGAAAACATGTATTTTTTTACTGAGTGGTCCCGGGCAGTAAACCATGCCCTTTCTTGAGCTGTAACCCCAGCTCACCAGAGCTGATGTCCTTCTCACCATGAAGGCAACCATTTGTCATGGTTTAACCCGGCAGGCAGCTGAACACCACACAGCCATTCACTCACTGCTCCACAGTGGGATGGGGAAGAGAATAGGAAAAAAGGTAAAACTGGTGGGTTGAGATAAAGGCAATTTAATAAGACAGAAAATGAAGGGAAAATAGTAATAATGATAAAAGAATATACAAAACAAGTGATGCACAATGCAATTGCTCACCACCCGCTGACCGACGCCCAGCCTGTTCCTGAGCAGCGTCCATACCCTCCCTGTCAACTCCCCTCATTTTTTTGTTCAGCATGACGTCATATAGCATGGAATATCCCTTTCAGCAGCTTGGGTCATCTGTCCTGGTTGTGTCCCCTCCCAGCTTCTTGTGCACCTCCAGCTTTCTTGCTGGCAGGGCAGTATGAGAAGCTGCAAAGTCCTCGACTTAGTGTAAGCACTGCTCAGCAACACCTAAAACATCAGTGTGCTATCAACTTTAGTCTCATCCTAAATCCCAACCACAGAACTATACCAGCTACTAGGAAGACAATTATCTCTGTCTCAGCTGAAACCAGGATATCATGGAAAAGAGGCCCTCTGCATAGCCAGGCAGCTACATAACCTGTGAAAGCCCAGGCATAAAGCTTGCCCTAATTTCAAGTGAGACCAACAAGCCTGAGCTTCATGCCTTTTTGGGACACAGCCACCTGCTTCAGCAGCTGAAGTTGGAATTTCCCTGGCAGGACAGGTAGTCCCACTGAGACGACGAGCCAAGGCAAGTGGAAGCATGGCTGAGCCACCTAAAAAGTTGGCATGTGGTGCATGGGAGAGCAGGGAGTGAATCTCACTGCTGCCAAGGAAGGATCCTTGAGATAACTAGTGGCCCTCTTTGACTTCTTTCCCAATTAAAGTTTTCCTTGATGTATATAAGTACAATTTATAATATCAAACCATTTCAATTTTTAATACAATAAAATTTATGCTGCAGTAGACATGAGTTGATCTTAGCCATAATCCACTTTTACCATTAAAACTCTAAAATGATGGTAAGTCTTCCAGAAGTTAGCATAAAGCTATTTTTACTTTGCAGAATTTTTTTTGATTATTTTTTTTTCCCCTCTCAGACACAGTTTTGCTCTGGGTTTGATCCTTGAGGATCTTTGCTCATCTCAGGTATCACAGTGAAAGCTATAAAGAGCTGTGAAATATTTCCTGCTTTTGCTGCAATAATTTAGACTCAAAAGCCTACATCATTATCTCTTGAATGTCTAGCAACATGCAATCATAACAGGATTTAGGTTCCCAAATACATGCAGCTCTTACAGAGTTTCCATTTTCTTTGGTATAACTCAAACACTTGTAATTGTATCATGTTAATTTGTGTTGCTAGGTGAATTCTTTAACAGAAGGGGAAACACAGTAAATGTTTGTAGTCTCTGGCCATAGAAATGGCATGAGATTTTAACACAGAACTCACCAAATCCAAACAAGGTTTTAGTTCACATTTTTTTCTGTATTAATTTAGACACAATAGACTTAATTTAGTTGCCTAAAGATAAGCTTTGCATATATTTTTGAAATAATCTATTGTATTCCTCCCGGCCTTCAAATGTTACTCCAGAAGGGATGAAATAGCTTCTGTAGCTTCTGTGTTTTACCTCAGCCTCCCAACTTATGCTAGAAACATAAGCTCTATGTCTACGTCTACATGGAGGCAACTGACTGAGGTTCCATTTGTCCACTGGTTTTCAGCCAGCAGGTATCAAGCTGTACAGACTATTAGGTACACGAAAAACTGAAATTGCCTTGAAATATATGTTGCATGTAAAGACTGAGAAAGAATATAAAATGATTTTTCATTATTTATTGAAGTGAGAAATGGAAGCTACTCATGTATTGAAGACAAGAGAAAATGCTTTATGTATATGTGAAATTCAAGGGGAGGAAAGAGGAATTCCCAAAACTTAGCTAAATCTGTTGTGGGGTTTTTTGGTTTGGTTTGGTTTGGTTTTTTAATCAACTGTATGTCACATTATCAAGGTTTTTCATGAAAAAATGAGTCATACAATAACATCTGATTTGTCTTGGGAAGGTGGGGTCTTCCTGTTGGAACTGTGAACTTCCTACTACTCAAAGAAAAGGGAGTGGAGTATCCTGAGCCAAAAAGTGAAACAGGAAGGGTCTGCCGAGATAGGATGAAACCGTAAATGGAAGATAACCTAGAGGCTGACAGAAGAGGTGTTATTATGTAGGCTTCCACAAGTAAATGTAAAGTGTTTGGAAGATTTTAGTAAGCTTCAGATTTGTTCAACTTTTTTTGGAAGCATTCAGCTTTTAAAATGTTTGATGAACTATGATAATTAAAAGTGTCATATTTTTTGTTCTCAGATGTACTTTGTAGTATATCAGATCAACATATATCTATTACCTTTGGAGTTCAGCTGTAAATTTCTCCCCGGAGATATAAATCTATTATTTTTCTGATATAGTGACCACTTCATACATGATTTCAGCATTGATGGAAGTTACCAAAACTAATTTGTTTACAAACAGTAAAAAATCCTATTTTTAAGTCTGCCTTTGTTTAAGAGCTCTTCCTAACATGCTTTTAAAGTCTTTCTACGTTGTATCAGAATAAGGAGGCTTTTCTACAGATTTCACTGATGTAAAGCAAATAAAAACCAACTCCAAACCATGACATATTGTTTGCCATATCTAATAGCAATCAGTAGATAGCGTTCAGCCAATATTTGATATAATGCAGTCGAGCCGTTCTGTAGTAGAAATTGTAAATTTCATAACACATGACACTGTTCATTTCCCACCTTATTTGTGGACACACATTTCAGTCCAAGAGTTCCTTCCTTGCCAGGTAAACTTCAAACATATCATTGCTTAGGGCCCTTTCTACTTTCAGAGGAATGTGGATTGGGAAATGTTGAGAGAGAAAGAAAGATTAGGCAAGCAGAAAGTTCTAGGTTGATTAAATGAATCCTCTCCACCTAAAACAAATTCAAAAATATGGAATAGATAAGTCTACCATTCCATATTTTCAGTGAGAAAAGAAGTGTTCTCAAATCGCCTTGGAAACGTGTACAGATCCATGCCCTTACACATTTACAGAGGGAAAAAATTATAAAGGGATATCCTGAACTATAACAAAAACAGGAATGAAAAAGTGTTTAAGACTTATTTTCTGCATCAATCCTTTTCAACACCAAAACCCAGGGCTGTTCAACTTGTAGCCCATAGGCTGGACCTAACCACTGATACTCAGGAAAACTTATAAACCCCTTCTGGCTTCACAGGAAGAGAAGCCCTGCACAAGATGCAGACCTGGAGCTGTGTGTAGACTTGAACTGAGAGTTAAATTGGCCTGTGGATACAGCAAATACTGCTGGTGGATAAAAGCAGCCTAGAAGGATACAAATGCATGGTTTGAGTTTGAGTCACCCTCCTAGCTGATTAGAGAGGTTGGTGAGGTAGTCACCT
>NW_009260028.1:5682280-5687629 GCF_000687185.1 Egretta garzetta | reverse complement strand
GGGGGGGGGAGGGGGGAAGACAGCTAGGAAGGGAAGGATAATTCTTGGTAAACCCAATAGGAAGGATATAAATCACTGCTGTTAGAAAGAAAGGGGTTTGAAGTTCAGAAACAGCATTTTTTCCCCCTAGCTCCTTTTCTTTGCTAATTGCTGCCACAGGACTTCCCTACTAATTTCCTTTTACTTCATCTGTGAGTAGCACAGCTCTGGCTGTCTAACATGCCTTTGGGAATGAAAGAAATGAGAAATGAGGATGTTATTTAGCTTTATGGGGTGCTTGGGTCCCAACCATCTCTTTTTCTGTTCCCCACTTCCTTTTTTCACAATGGGCTTCTGTGAGGAGAAAGCAAGCGCCTTTGATGGCCCAACTCTTCTCTGGGTGTCTCTCCATGCTCTAGCCTGCAGCAACACCATGGCTCTTGCTCAAGTAACAAATCTGGATGCGCGGGCACAACCCCCCCCTCCCACTTGTGTGCTGGGTAACCTTTTTGACCCCATGGCCAATAACACCTCTTTTTCTTGGACTGGACAATTTAGCATGGAGGATGGAGAGACAGAAACTTCGGAAACTATCTGCAAAAGAGGATGGGGGTAGGCAGGGCCACCTTTCTCTTGCCCAGCCCCTGGGATGGTGTGGCTGTGTGGATGAGAGGCATGTCCAGGAGCCCTGGTCTCAGTGGGGCATGCTGGGCACAGGGGCTGTGGCAGAACCTGAGGCAGCCAGGGAAGGGAGACAAAGAAGCCACAAAAAGTGTAGCAAGTCCTGTTTCTGATCGATTGTGAAATATTTAACCATTAAACTCTATGAGAATGTAAATAATGGTGATATTACCTACTTACGCTGTACAAGTGGAAAGTTATATTTGTTATATTTTGGAGTGAGAGGTGTTCACATCATAGGGGCAATTCTAAATCCAGCTCTCAAACTCAACAGGAGTTGAGTTTGCCTAATTGTGCTTCAGGCCAGTGAACAAATCCCTCTAAATATTTGTGACTTACTAAATTACTCTGGTCTTTGAGAGGGTAGAACTAGGGATACAACACAAATACTCTTGTAGCTATAGAGAAATTTCCACTGTTCCTACAGCACCTCCCTTCAAACTGATCCAACAAAAGGATGGAAACAGTTTACTAAGGAGCTGTACAATTTATTCTGTGTAAATTCTTCTTCTGAAGCGCTGAACATGCTTGTACTGAAATCATATTTTTATTCTGAAAAACAGAGATCTGCAGCTGACAAAAATAATTTGCAATATATGGATGAGTGAACAGCTTGTTTGTTTTTCCTCAATTGTTGTCATTCGTAGCCTGGCACAAAAACTTGCATAGACAGTTGCAAGCTGTTCATGTTAATACCCTGATCAGTGAAGTGAGATGGCTGAAGAGCAAGCACACATCTCCCTTTGCTCCAGGATGACAGTGACCTCTGGCAGAAATGTGAGGTAGATGCATTAATCGCTTCAAGA
Organism: Egretta garzetta; assembly: GCF_000687185.1. Lineage (NCBI taxonomy): Eukaryota > Metazoa > Chordata > Aves > Pelecaniformes > Ardeidae > Egretta > Egretta garzetta. Next base: position 5,686,163 of record NW_009260028.1, on the reverse strand, counting down.
AGTGCCAAAGTTCAGCTGTTAGTGCCTGAGGGCCCATCTTCAGTTTGGAAATCATATGCCACATAATTTACAAACACAGAAAAACAGACAGCCTGTCTTGAGTAGATTATGATTTTAAATAGATGGGACAGAAAGCAAGGAGAAGAAATATTACGTATGAGCACAACAATAACAGTAATTTTATTTCAGAGTCTTTGCTGGGGAGGGAGGGAATGAAGAAACTGAGAGGTGTGTAGGAGGGTTTAGAGCAAGAAATCAACCAGCTCGAGGGAGATAACATCTTACAAAACCTGTACAAAATGCTGATGAAAACATTGTTCTCCAAATGCCTCTGCTTTGGCCGCTTCAGCTTGAATCCCTGTCTGGCTCCACTGCAAAATCACTGAACACAGTTTTTTGAAGAGTATGAAGGAAAATCTGAATTTCAAAATATTTCTTCCAGATAAGTCTTTTGCAAACTCCATTTCAAACCCCTATCACTTCTTTTGGTGTATATTTTAAGCTGTGTCTGCAGCAGAGAGCCAGACCACATGTGATTGAGATGGTTATGGGTTTGGACTAGCAGTTAAAGAACTCATCATTTTTTTGGGATACCCAAAGCAGGTTCCCAGTTCTACTATAAACCCGGTGGGTGAGCTTTAAGAAATCACTTCCCCTCGCCATACGTTCATTACAGATAGGAAAACTGGTTTTTTTTCAAAGCACCTTGGGATATAAGAATTAAACTGCCAGGAAGGAGGTTAAATACTGTTGGTAATTAAAAGCATGAATGAACAGTGGGAAATGCAGTTCTTCACTTGCTGGAGTGTTCTGTGCATCCCCACCAGCTGTTCTGACTATAGCTACCTTGCTGGTAGGAGTGTTTTCTGATACAAATTCTGCATGCCCATGTTGCCTAATTAGGGGAGGTGTAATTTGGTGCTGTGACCATTGTAATCTGAGGGCAGCTAGGGTCTAAACTTCCAACAAATCTCATCAACTCAGCATGTAATGGCCCCAGAAAAGGTGTTTGTAGATGACTTCTCTGCCTGACATCAGCTCTGTCACATCATGAGAAGGAAAAACACAACATATGGAGGCAGACCTCAAGCTCAGATCTGCCTAACTCGCTTCATGGTCACTTGGGTTTTTGAGACATGATCATTTATTGAGGCACAAGTTTTCTCCTTCCTTAAGGTAATGGAGCTAAACCTTTACTTCAAGCAGTGCATTTGCTTTTAGAGCCACAGGTCCCAGACTGCATGTTTAAAGCTGGTGAAATCAGCTTGTGAGCATGTAGGTAGGTGTTGGTCTAGATAGAAAAAAGAAGTAGTTTTATGAAATCAGTGAGAAAACATTAAAGATTTCATATGCAGAGCCTGCAAGATTGAGGGGTGTGGGGAGGCAGAAATCACTGGCAGACACTTAAAGCTCAAGTGGTTTGCTGCTACGATATCATTATTTCCAGTTATGTCAGCGGAAATATGGTTGGGAATCATAGCAACATTACAACACTTCTGCTAGAATCAGAGCATGTTGTAGATGGAGAAGTTAAGGTTTTAAAGAATAAAGAACTTTGAAAACATTAAAAGTTTGAAAATTGAGGAAAAGGATTCTAGTTCTTTAAAGTTATTCAGAAACATCTAGCTGCTGATAAACACAGATCCTCTGTCCTTTTTTTAGTTAAAAGTTTACCAGTTACACTGGAAGCATATAGAAAGAAAAAAAAAAAAAATAAAAGAAGAAGAAATGGAATGTACCTCATTAGTTGTGATCCCAGTTGTGACCTTTGTTGTCACACAAACCCACCAGTGTAAATAAAGGTTGTAATCTTTGCTTACAGCAGTACATAATAATAGGTCATTCTGTTCAGACTTCTTGACATATCTGCATGTTTTCAGTAAGACCTCCTACAGCAAACGCTGATCTGCCAGAGTAAGAGGCGCAACACGCTCACAAACATATCTTGAGAGATCACGACACTGTTCATTTCTATCTGACTACCCGAGCTTTCCCTGACTCACTTTCCCTGTAGGTAAAACAGAATGAGTGTTTATCATTAGCAGCGTGTTAACAAGTGTATTACAGGGAAGTCCAGAGGCTGTGGTGGAGGCAGGGGTTGCCAGGGTGCTGCACAGTGGAGACACACAGCCCATCCTTCTTCTGAAGGTGCTTTTTCTGTATTAAATGCCTTGAGATGCAGGGATGAAAAAGGTAGCATCGTAATGCTGTGGAGTCCTTAAACTGGCTTGGTGTCCCGGCTCTGCAGAAAAGCAGTGACAAAGAGCTTAGAAAAGCAACTGTATAGCAATTACAAATATTTGTCGACGTGCCTGTATTTGCTTCCCCAACAAATAAGAAGGCTGTACACGAGTGCTGGAAAAGAGCAGGTTTTTCTTATCCCCCCATCCACCCCCCTGCCCCCCCGAGGTACAGCGTCAGGCTTTCTCTCTCCACCAAAAGGACCATGTGGTAAAGCACTTGCTTTACAGACACTGGCCTTTTCTTCTTGTGGAAAAAAGGAGCTCCTGTTTTATGGTGGCCTGGAGGCTGAAGAACCGCCCGCTGCCAGGGCTGCTACTCTAATGGTTTCAGCAATCAGCCTGGCTCCAGCTGAGAGGCGAAGTGGTCAAGCCTCTGCTTACCCTCTGTTTACTCTGTAACCGGGAGCAGCTCCTCTCCCCCTCTCCCACCCGCCCCTTGCTCCGGGCTTGCGCTCGTAAACCCCAGCACAGCATCAGCACAAAAATCATTAGAAAGAACCGGCCATCTGCCTGTGCAAAATGATGTGCTGGAGTTTCTCTCTTGAAGAATGAGCCCTTGCTTCACTTTTCTTTCCAGCTGCTGGGAAAACGTCAAGACTAGATGAGTCAAACGGCAGATTAGATCTGAGTAAGAGCTTTTTTCACTTGTTGTTCGAGACTGTAGGAACAAGTTTAGTGCTGACCCCAATGTTTAATCAGAAAGAGGTTTTAATGTTTCAGCAGATTTTGGAGAATTAACTGCTGACATCTGCAATATCACAGAAATTGCTAATAAAACTTTTTCTTTTTTTTTTTTTTAATGGTCTATAGCAAAACCAACCAAACAAAACCCCCACAAGAAAGACTGAGATGCCTGGCTACTTTGGTTACTTATTTGTATATTCACCATCAGGCACTAAAGCACTTGAAAAGATATTCGACAAGATGAGCCTTGTAGGCCATTTTAGGAAGTAAGTGCCAGGTAGGCCTTAAGGAGTTGCTTATTAGTTTTTGCTAGCAGCTGATACTCTGCTATTGTGCCTGCTAAACTTAATAGAAAAGAGTATGGCTGGCAGGCTGTCACGTCTTGGCAACAGAGCATTGCACCAAGCGGCTGCTAAATCTGTCATGTTCGCTTTTGTACCAGACCCTGCTGAAAGATAGTTTCACGTTAGGGCCAAATATTCAAACACAAGTGAATGAACACTGATGCACTGATTCTTTTTTGCTCTTCTGTAATAAGAAGCTGATATTCATTGCCTGATGCATGTCAGGAATTTCCACATAGTTTTATATATGGGTATTTTTTTCTCTGCAAGCAAGGTAAAATTGTGGAAAGCCATGGCTGTCTTACTTAAGGGTCCTGAGCCTTACAATTGTAATGAGAGATTAACATGTAGGAATCACAAAGGTGGGATTTGCAAAAAGATTGTAAAACTCACTTTCCATTTCCATCCAAAGATTCTTGCTTAGTACTGACATGAGTGGGTTTAGAAATCTCCTCTCTACCTACCTAAAACCAAAATCAAACTGGGCAGCTGTTTCTGAAATGTATAGCACTTTCTGTCCTTGGTCTCGACAATTTTCTTCTGTGAGTCGACTGAAAGCTATTCTATGTCTATCACTTGTTAAACTGGGAAGTACCATGCTGGCAGACCTGA
>NW_009260028.1:5658784-5682266 GCF_000687185.1 Egretta garzetta | reverse complement strand
GAGTGGGAAATATTTTTAAGTAGCTGCATGTGTTATTTTTCGTATACACTGAAGGCCTTTTTATTTGCAAGGCCTCCCCAAAATTAAATATCATTCAATTCCCTATTCAAGCTTCCATGTAGTACTTGAGGACTAATTATTGGTCATCTACACAGTGTGGACAGGCTCCATTTATTCAGGTTGGCTTTTTAGCTGTTTTCTAACTTCAGGAGCATGTATGTCACATATAAGAAGGCAGCAAAGAGGGGTGAAACTAAAAACTATGCCAAATACAGAAAGTTATTGACTGCATAAAAACTTTTATTCCTGTCTGCAGCACAAAACCCTGGCCCAAAGAATCATGCTGAAGACAGGATTTGAGCAAAATATTTTGGCTAGTTACAAAAATGAGACAAATTTTCTTGGTCCTTTTCTTGTCTTCTCGTGTTGTAATGTTGAATGCCAGCACACTCTAAATTGCCAAGGATGCAGTCAGTTCTGCATACTGCTACCTAACTGTGCTAGGATCGGTAAAATGGTTTAAAACAAATTCTGATAATCATATGAAGATGCCCCTGATGCACTGCTAGAGCTGTGGTCAACATTACAGGTCAGGGCTTTCCTCTCGAGCACAGTATGCCCTCTATCTTCAGTTCTTTTCCACCAAAATTATTCACAGTTTTGCAAAAACTAAATGTTGCATTTTTACTTGCCATATTTTCATTCTGATCCTTGTCTCTCCTTGTCTCCTCAATGTCAATATGAAAAAAGTGGGTCGAAAATCAGACCTCAAATAGAGCAGGTGACTTTCAGAATCTTTAAAACTGGAAATGCTTTTCTCGTGAACACTGAGAAATGAAGGAATTCATACTTTTAATTGAACTCTTTTTCTATAAATTTTTTTTCTTCACATTTTTTTTTCCCTGAAAGTTTCCCAAAACAAATTAGCTGTTTTCCAACTAGCTCTTATGGTCCTATTCGATCAAGACAGAGAGCAGAAACCATTTTTATCCCCTCCTCCTCCCCTCTAAAAGGGAAGATTAAGTTGGCAGGTTTCCATGCAAGTTAGATGACTTTTTTCTCCAGTGTTTCTCATTTGAGCACTTCTGATTCAAATGTGATTGTGTATATTTTCCTGCTTTCTTCTGTACCAGATTCTGTTGTTGCCAACTATCCTGAATTTCTGTCCTGTTGCATCTGTGCATTAATGCTTGTACTTCTGTTATGTGATGAAGTCTGGACATTGGCTGGTTTAATGACCTGTTAACCTGGAGGAATTGACTGGAATTTATTGCCTTAGGTTAATCCTTCTGCTTTTCACCTTCCTTTTTGGATAATATGCATTGCACCGTGTGAAATACATGCCTGATTCTGTAGTGGTTACGTTAGCAACAGTGGGATCCTGCTTGGGGACATGGCTGAGGATGTAATGCCCTTGTAGCTCCAGATATTTTGTTTTGGTAATTGTGCATATACTTTCTTCCTGCTGTTTTGATCCTGCTGTTGCTATTGTTTGCTGGAGACTCATGCTGCTGCGTCCTGCCTCCCTGCCCAGCCTAAATTCCATTGTACCCACCCCACGGACCTTTTGTGTAATGCCAAGCCAGCAAAAATCCTGGCATCCGACTCTTTTGTTGCCCGAGGGAGGTATGTGGGAAAGGCAGCTCACCACGCTCACTCAGGACGGTGACTTGGCACGCACTGCACAGCGGTTTCCACTAGACGTCTCTTGGGCTGAGAGATGATTTTTCTTCAGGTGCACACGCATCCACTTTCTGTGTTTGCAATTGAGTTTTATTTGCCAGAACGGCAAAGGAATTCAGCTGTTAGGATTTTATACTATGGTTTTCACACTCCAAGCGGCATGTTGTACTAATGCATTATTTGTATTACAGTAGTCCCTGCAGGCCTTTCCCCACATCTGAATCCCATTGTTCTCACAGTATAAAAAGACAGAGTCAGAAACAGACCCCAGCACAGAAAAACTTACAGCAATTCACAGTGACTAAAGGAGGATTTAGGAGGACCTTAGTGTCCAAGTCCCTGAGAATGACCGAGACCACCGCATTTTCAAGCACCGCCCAGATCCTGAAAAGGCCACGGACCAGACAGAAGTTGCAAAGAGTCATCTAAAATAAACATAAACCTCCCCCTGTCTATCCCAAGGATCCTCCACAGGCTCATAAGTGCCCTAATAAAGAAGCAAGAGAACGCCAGGCAAAGTTACCAGTGATTCAGAAACAGGCACCTTAAGCAGCCCCTCACATTAGTCATGGTGTGACCACAGCTCGCTGCGGCAGAAGGTGTGTGGGTCCAGTGGTGCTCACCTCCTTGGCCTGGAGGAGGGCTTTGAACCCACAACATGCATCTCCTGGGATAATCCTCACCCAGGCTCTGGAGTTTACACCAGGTACAGCCCTCCACGGCAGTGAGGGACACATGCGTTTTCAGGACAGGTGCTCTCATATAGTAGCATGTAAGGAGAGGCAGGGTCTGCTTCCTATTTTGGTGGCTGCAAATGCATTTGACATGAGAAAAACACTGGACAAAACCAGAACTAAGCCAGAGAGAAAAGACTGCAACTTCAGCCACAACCCTCTGGGCTAGGAGGGGTCTCTGGCTGGGGACGACAGAAAGCTGTAAATACCACAGACAGAAAAGATTTGATATCTTTTGAGATGAGTGCTGCTTTCAGAGCAAAGCAAAATGAAGTCCTTCGTACCCCTGTTGTATGTCCAAGGCAGACAAGCATTCAGGTACAATGAAGGTAGGAAGAGCCAAAAAGGAGAGCAAAATAGCTGTGCAGGAGTAGAGGACTGGAAAGGAAAAAGTTGCCAGTTCTGGCTGCAGTCACATGTGCTGTGAGTCAGTATGCATCCCTGCTGAAGAGGTTTCCTTCTCAAGCTGCTTGTTATCACTTTTCATCCTCCTCAGAGTTTGCAGTCCTTTCTGAGCTGCTGGCATAGCTGTTAGTGCAATCATGCCCAAAGCCATTTAATTCAAAGAGCTTCTTCTTGGGCTGTTCAAGGCAACCCAGTTTGCTTTTGCTGCAACAGGTTGGGGGATGCTTGCATGAGGAGCTGAGATGGCAGACCAAATAGGGCGGTAGTTTCTGGAACACTCAAAGACTATAAATTTCAAATGTCCTCACTGTGAATGTTTTGTGTTACTCTCCTCATGACTATTAATATCAATGACATTTTTCTGTGTGATGGTTTCTCTTCCTGACTCACACAAAAGAAGGCAGGCCACACAGGATGACTTCAGTCTGAGATTTTGCTATTCCGTTGCCTTCTTTCCCTTCCTTCTGTTTTCTTTCCCAGTTTTTATTTTTCATTTTTAGCAGCCCATTAAAGGGTGATGATTCCTTTCTAGAGAACAGGTATTAAATAACCAAATGTTTCTCGTAAGTGCAGGACTGGGTCCTTCAGATACCAGCTGCTGTGCTGGTAGCCTTGGTTCCTGCCTTTCTGACCCAAACCTCTATTAGAAAATCTCCGTGGGGCTGAGTCCTTCCATTATTCACTTGGGTTGTTGTCACACTGCTGTTAAATGGAGAAATAGAGTCCTATTTCCACCCTTTGATTTAGGAAGATTAACAACAGGACACAGCCCTATTCAGAGTTCATTTTCTTTCCCATCTGTGGATTTTAAGAGCCTTGAGACAGCCGCCTTGTCTGGCCAATGTGAAACCAAGTCTCTCACATAGCTAGAAGGCAAAGATGGGTTCCCTTGACTTTGGAATAATAGCCTTGTTTTGTTTTTCTGTTATGTTACTTTTTGCATAAGTTTCTCTCAAGTGAATATTTACTGCTAAACTATGTTGTCCATTAAGTCCTGATAGGGGGAGGACTGCAGCTTGGAGCCCGCTGACAAGATCCACAGCTCAGGAACATTCTGTTGGCATCAGGGATACTCAAGCTTTGCCAAAACGAAACACAAGAAGGAGACTCTATCTGAGATAGGTCACACACTGTGTTTTGGATTTGATTCCTTCCATCTGTTTGCCATAACTATCCATTCCTGGTCCAGGAAAAAGCTTTTCTGGAGCATGTCATCTTTCTCTACTCTCTTAGTCAAAAGCTTAGGTTCACCCTGCAATCTCTGTGCTGTTCGTCGGTCAGTGCAGCAGCAGTTGCTAAGGCTAAGTGATGAGGTCACTACTGCAGAAAGGGTAGTAACATATTCCAAAACAAATCAAAGAAGTGAAGACGTATAAAATGTTCACATACAGCTGCCTGTGTTGAGACTTGCGGCTGCTGAGTTCTGAGGTGTTCTTTTTTTGCCTTTTTGCCTTTGTTTTTTTTTTTTTTTTTTTTTTTAAGGTTTTCTCTTTCTTTACCTGAAAGGTCTTGATTTTAGGGAAAGGAATATTGCATAACATCTTCATCCTTCAATGTCAATGGCCTATTTGGGCCCTAGTTGGGACCTCTTTTTTTTTCTTTTTCTGTAAGCGAGATGTATTTAATCTTTTGGTGTTTCATGTGAAGTTACTGACACCACCAATTTTTTTTCGAAGAACCTCATGTGCTGTTCTTGCAAGAGCAGCAAAAAGGTAAAAATACTGTGCAGAGGCTAGATCTACAGAACACAATATGGATGTGGCTGGAGTGGAACTAAGATTTGTATAACTGAAGGTAAAATCATCCAGGTGATAAAAATTTAAGAGGAGTTTGAAGGAGAATATTAGAGCCTTGTCTGCAATGAATGCTCAGCTAGATAAAACTTTTTTTCATCTGTTTCACCATGACATAAATTCAAACAGTCCAATAAAATTCAAACAGTTTGATAAAATCTGTCAAGGAAAAATATGTGGAAGCCTATTTCTGTGCTACAAGATAACTTCTTATTAGCACTACTTGAGGGCAGATGAGAGTGGGATGACACGATTGAGGAAAAAGCCTAGAAACAAGATAGGAAATTACATAGGTTGATCCTGATCTCATCTGTGCAATTTTATGCCAATTTCAGTTGTGGGTCTCCCCTGGGAAGTGAAGGTCTGTGTGTGATCTATGTTCCATATCTTACCTGAATATTCAAAATGCTCTGAAGGGCAGGGATTGCTCCTTAAGCTCTAGAACAACCTGTTCCCTGGCAGAATCCAGGGGAACAGAGTCGTAGGGACTGTTTATTTTTGTTTTATTCTAGGGGATAGTAATTTCTTGGCTTCCTTTTATGTCACCTGCATACATTGTGCTGCCTTACTGATCCAAGGCTGGGCTCTCTAAAGGTGGCTGTTCCTGCCTGCTTATATTTCCATTTCCCTGGGCATGGGTATACATTGATATATTTTTTTTCCTCTGTTGATTGTTTTTCTGCTAGTTTCTCTGCTTTTACTTTTCCAGAGCTGAATACCCAAAGTTTATATAGTCTAGAAGAATAGATTTCTATGTTAGAGCTTACTTTATAATAGTTTGCCGTCTTACTTTTTTTTTTTTTTGCTCTCCACATTTGGCAATGCTTCAAAGTCTGTGTGCCAAACATTGTATAAATAGGAGTAGTCATGATGGTGTCCTGAGCAGCTTACAGTTTAATTAAAGACAGGAAAACAAGAACGAATTGTAAAACAATAGGAAAGAGACTGAGGGAAATAGTAAAAATGTCATGTATTTAAATAGGCTCAATGTGCACAGTTTGTGCACAGCTCCAGATCAGAAGTCCAATGGCTTTGACACATGCTTTCCATGAAACCATGTGGCTCCTCAGCGTTTTCTCTGTCTTCTATTCTCCCCTTCACCACTCACGGACAAGCTGTTCTGCTGTTTGCCTGCACCATGCTCTGTCCCTCGTTCTGCGCTCCCTAACCGCTCTGCCACCTAGAAGTGTCAGGGTCCACATGGCACTGCCACCCAGATAGTATATATGCAGAGTACATAGAGAAACTATACCAGCTGCAGTCAGGAGGGAATTTAATGAGATACTGACCCTTCCTCAAGCCTGTTTTTTCGAGCAGAGTATTCTCAGCTCATGCATCCCTTGCTACCCAGCTCAGGTGACCTGCACTTGAGAGGTGCCATTGCCTACTGGCTGGAGAAGGGAAGCCTGAGGGCCCCATTATCCTGCTGTTAAACCAGCTTTGCCTTTCAGCTCCAGGGTGGCACTGGGCCATAGTTCATCTTCTCCCCGCACCTGAATTCACTGGCAATTTCTCTTTCAAACCTGTTCCACCCACCAGGTTGATCACTGAGTCAGCTGCTTCCACTTCCAGACACGTACCTGAAGGACAGTGTCCCAGCCCCGGAGGGCAGCCTGGAACATGGAGGGGTTTGTGCTCGCTGCAGCAAAAAGAAAACGCTGCATGCATTGGGCAGACTGAGGGTCCAGCCCCATCCTGGTATTTATTTTCTGTGCAGCTGCTGCACAACTTACTTCAAAGAACCTATCTGCATCATCTACTTTGTGGTGGTAGCCTTACTGTGAGTGCCTGGTAACTTTCCATGTAACAGTTGTCTCGTAAGGGAGGTGCTGCTGATTTTCTTCCTTTGCAGATGAGTAGGCAGAAGCTCTAACACTGCAGATGTCCTAGCATGGCATCTCTGCAGCGCACATGGCCATACTGTAATGGCTCAGCAGTCTTCTGACAAGCTAACGCTCCTCTTCGCTCAGCTGCTACCCTGGGACATGCTACAGGGATCTTCCCTCTCATTCCATTTGAAGAGATATTAAGACTTCCCAGCCTGACTCATCTGCTGACACCCCACTACCTATCTTAATTGGGTCAGATAGAGGTATAAACAGAAGGTGTCACTATTTCAGCAAGAGATTGTTGCCTGCTTGAGGAGTAGTGGAGAGTAGGGGGAGAGGAGAGGAAGGCAGGACAGAGGCAATACTGTTCAGAGGAGGAAAATAGTTGGAAAGGCTATGTGAGATGCTGTCCATGTTTGTCAGTGGTGCAAATGCCTAAGGCAGTGCTTGACTCGGTGCTCCCACGGCTTCCTGCAAAAGTCTGTTTTGCAACAGCCTTGCAGGTGAGGAAGTCCCCTCTCATCCATAAAGGACGTTCCAGCCAAGGGTCACTGGAAAGTGATAGATGCTGCGTGCGCTCCCTTCGTCGGGGTGAGCAGGTCAGCCTGCGCTGCGCGGGCTGCTGCTGCCAGCCCCGGGACAAGAACAAAGGAGGCATCCAGGCTGGGATGCCTGTAGGGTGGTGAGCTGGCTAATAGGAGACCACGGGGCTAGGCTTTGCCTTCTCATTATCTCTTGAAAGAACACTCTGCACTGAAGTTAGGGAAGGGACAGATGAAAACCATGACAACTAAATTTAAAAAATGTTCCCCCTTAAAGAAGGGCCTTTATATCTCAGCAGCAGTGTTCCTTTCAAAGAAATTTATATTTGATCACTTCTCTGACCTTTTTTATTTTTTAATTAGTTTCAGATACATATTGTGTCTTCAATAGTTCTTTGCCTGAGGTGGTGATGGTCTTTTTTTTTCCAAATTGCATTGAGACTGATTTCAAATGTGACGTATTTTCCATTGTCATACAGTACTTTCCCTCTAAATGTCCCTCCTTTCATTCTTAATCCAAAACAAACTTATGTATTTTGATATATTTAAGAAATAGTTCTCCTATGAAGAATAGGGGCCTGAGCTACTCTGAGATTGTAATAAAGAAAATAAAAAACCAAAGGAAAATAATTTTTTTTTACTGTCCTTAGAAGTGTGTTCGTCATCACCATTTTAAAAGCTAGACTAAACACCATAGTCTTTATTTCAATAATAACTGCAAGATATGTGCAGATCCTTGCACAGATCCTTTTTCTTACGGTGGAAATCAAAATGTTTTTATTTTTTTCCTCTGTTTAGTAAACATGTTGACAGTGAGAGTTCCAGCACATTGTTCCTCTTCCTTGTACGCTGCAGCATATGAGAATGTCCACTACTGAAATCTTAGAGAATAACCTACTGAATTTAAAGGTTTCCTTAGTTCTTTGTGAAATCTAAAATTTCTAATTAAAAATCTTTATAATATCTTTAATAAAATGTCTCAATAATGTCTTGTTGATAGTAAAAAATTATGAGAATTTAAAGGATGATTGGGTTGTTCTGTGCAAATGTCAAAGGCGTCTATAGTGTCATTGCAAACTCTGGCAAAATAGGGGTGAGTTCTGACAGTGCTGGAGCCATGGAAACATCCAACTTTTTGGTCTGGTCCTACACAAACAGAACCTGTCTTAGATTCAGTGGAAAGTTTGATCTTGCACTAGTTAAAGGTGTTTGCCTTCTATTTCTTTTATTTCCAACGTAGGAAGTGAGTCACAACACTAGTGTAACATGAGGCAAAAACCTAAGGAAGATTCTGGAAAAAAGAAATATAAACGAACTTATTTTTTATTTGCATCCTTTTGAAACAACACCTTCTGTCCTGCTTAGTACCTTGTTTAAAAACTGTAAATTGCTAACTAATTAATCTCAGAATAATCTTTCCTAGCCAGTTTTAGGATTGTTCCATGTGACTCCAAATTTAAATGCTTCTGTTGCGGATGCTTGACGTTCCAAAAAGAAGCAGAGAAGGGAGTCCTTCATTACAGGGGGGACAGATTGCCTAGCAGGCAGATGGAGCTCAAGATATATGGAAAAATACTTCCGGAAAAAAAAAAAAAAGAAAACATCTTATCAGTGCAATGTTTTTCAGTCTATATTCATGCAAGTCCTTTCTGTGCCTTTCATATTATTGGTAAAGTTGATGAGGATTTTCAACCCCATGTAGAGTGTTGTCCAGGTAGACAGGTACTCCAGGTGTCCAGGTTACTGCTTCAAGTGAAGGAATAGGCCTTGCTTCCCTTTACATAGTGACACATAAATTTTTACTATGGTTAATATAGGCATGTGTTTTCAATGTCCTGTGCAACCTGCTCTAGGTGAACCTGCTTTAGGAGGAGGTTGGACTAGATGATCTTCCAAGGTCCCTTCCAACCCTTGAGATTCTGTGATTCTGTCATTCTGTGAGACCAAGGTAAGCAATACCAATGTATATTTTCTACATTGTTCAGATGTTGTGGCGTCAGTTCCTATAATTATAGTTGTGGTGAAGGATGATAACACTGGCACAGAGAAGAGTAAATGAGACTGAGCAGATGCAGGTTGCCATAGGCAGCTCAGCACATTATGTTCACTTTGTCACAAGATTCGTAGCACCATATTTTCTTAAATGCTTTCACTCTACTGCAGCTCAAAAAGACTAATGAATTGCCTTACTTTGCCATTACATTGCTCCCAGTTTGCAACCAACTACACTAAAAACATGCCCTTGGGTATCCTTGAAGTGCTTTCCTGAATAGCCATGCTTTTGCACTCTGCCCTCCATCTCACCATAAGGGAATTGCTTGAACGTATGCATTGCAACACAGAGAACTTTTAAAGTAGGATGTAAGATACCTTTAGTATTAACATTCTTTAAGAGAGTGGGAAAGGCAGATAGTGGATCGTAGGAAAGCCTGATGATAATAAAGTGGTTGTGCTAAGATTGCATGGTGTGCATGTTGTTTAGGGACACATGTGCTGCTACTGCTTCCTGTTTAAAAGGTTATTACTTATGCTGCCTGAGCCCATTTACGCACAACTTTAGTATGTGACCATAAAAATATATATTCAGATGGCCATCAAAGACAAACTGCACAAATGGTCATATGGCCATCTACAGTCCGTATTGATGGAACCCTCTATCTTGTAATTGGACATATAGCTGGAGGTTTCTTTACTATTGGTAAGGCTAGATTTATATACAGAATCATTAGTTCATGAAATGTAGGATGGATCATTACAGGCAATCACTCTCTGACAGAAAAGCCTGAACAGAACAGTAAAAGATGTACTGACTTCCAAGATTGCTAAGCATCATGCCAGTGTGCATTAGTTCTTGCATAACTGAAGCAATTTCAGTTATCAAGACAAAAAAAAAAAAAGGTTTTTTTTTCACATATTCTAGTTTCTCCAGAATAGATCTTTCAAGCCCTAATCTTATTTTTGACACCTGATAGGTTTGTTGCCTTAACATTAAGATCCTAATGAAAATAATTAGTGTTACAATCCCAAAGCACATTATCAAAACTACAAAATGTTGCCTGATATTAAGGCATTTGCAATTTTCTTACTTAGCCTAAGTAAAACACTGCATTATATAGATACATTGAAAGTTCCCATGTTAAAAAGGTGGCATGAATATTGCACTGGCTTTTTGAATCGTGAAAGCCACCTTCTTGCAAGATATTTAATTACTTGAGTAATTCCAGTGACTAAAGTCACTGATACAAATGAAACTTCTAAGGTGGTTACATTGACATATGGAGAATGAACTATGACATAATACATAAGAAAGTACAGCTCTGTTGCAGAAAACTTGCAGTAAAATATATCCAGAGACAGGCAAATTCTGTTATCTGCAATGCAGCTACTCTGTTAAGGCCAGTCGATTTCCAGCAGTATACATTTGGAATAACTGTAAGAAGATTTTCACCATTAGAGTGAATTTTGCTTTATATTGGGTACTATAGTTTTGTTTGAGTACTTTGATATTTTTATGGATCTGATTTTTTTCCTTGTTAAATTTTATAAGGCTGTTCTATAGGAATACATCATCAAACTGCTGAAAAATGGAACCATTCAAAAATCTGAAGTAAATCTAACAGATACAATAACCTACTGCCACCAAAACCTTCCTCCACACTGCTGCAAATCTTTTTTTACTGTAGTTATCTTAGCCCAAGAACTGATTTATTTTTTAAAACTATACTGAATATGTTATTTATATTTGCATTCGTAAATATATTTTCTTGAAGTAGTGAAGCATGGTATTCCATGACATTTTGAAGTACTGAAGTGCTAAATTGTCTGGGTTTTTCATCAGGAAGGAAAAAAAGCCATCTATGTATGAAAAATTAACTGCTTAATCTGTGCTTGCCTTGACTAGAGTTTAGGCTATTATTTATGTATTCTTCTATGCTGTTTTTAATTTCTGGAATGAACACTGGTGCACATAACTGACATCTAGATTAAAAAAAAAGCTTTTCAGGCCAACATATTGTCTTGTAAACCTCTACTCCCACTACTAATATGATTAATATTTTTGTTTTTGTAAAACTGAAGAAAGAAGACTCACTCGTAGAACACAGATTAAGTTTCCTGAAATGAGATATAAATATGAAAAAGTAAAACCAAGAGTGTGCACAGAGGGCACCTTAAAGAGCATAGATGTCAATGAAATGTGGACAGTAAATAAATGAACATAGAAACCACATAGATCTCATCCTTCCTGAGTCTGAAATAAAATCCAGTTCTATGAAAATATTCATGAAACAGAATTTGAGCTAAAATTCTCAGAAATCTGCTCTGATAATTGTATGAAAATATACTCATTTCAGTTGCCTGTTTCTTATATCTACTTTTGTCATGATTGAGGTGAACAAGCATACTTTCTGCTAATTGTTTGATGTTTGGGGCTCATGTTGGCTCTCAACCTGCTTGTCTTAAGGGGCTACAACTACTGAAACACAACTGAATAATTTGCTGTGGACAATGACACCTGAAGTGACATGTCGGGACTGAAATAGTGCAAAGTACACGTTTTTAATCATTTTTAAATAGCTTTCAAAAGAGAAGCATAGAAGTGCCATATTATTCTCCGTGTTAATGGGTAGCAAAATGTAGTGCGATGTCTGTAAATAACATCTCATTTGGGTAATTAGGGTCAAAGTAGAGATAGACAATAGAGAAGTCTGGCTCAATAATTAGTCTCAATTGTTTCTGGTGATGAAAAGATGGATGAAGAAGGAGGACAATCCCAATGACAATATTTCTTTAAAGCAGTCAAGAAGCTGACCAATTACCAAGTGTTGTAACAATTAAACCGAACTATGCTCATCCTTTCTGACTAATGTGAATTTTTCTGGCTGGAGAGTGGAGAAAAAGCAAATCCCTGAATTAGGACAGCTAGTTTTCTTATAACACTTTTTCACAGCTTTTTCATGAGAAAAAGGAGAGTAGAGTAAATACTTCATTATTTGCAAGTCTGAAAGTTTTTGAAATGGGAACCAGCTCACTTCATGATACAACTGTACAACTTATAGCTTGACAGAGCAAGTGATAATTATACAGACATGCAAATCAGAATTAAGAATTATATTTCCAATTTCACAAGTACCCCTCTTAGATTTTAGGATTGATTTAGAATTAATAAATTACATTTGATTTAATGAACTTAGTAATAACCTTGATACTGTTTCAGGATTTAATTCAATTTATTTAATACACACAAAATATAGTTTGTCTTGCCTAGGATTTTTAGAAGATAAATACTTCATTTGATAAGGTGGATTATTAGTCAATCCAAACCTTAAGTCCCAGTTTACTCAAAGACATAAAGTTCACAACTAATTACAAAATTACAGAATTGTGGCCTATACATTGTAATCACATACCTCAATAAACAGAAAACAAATAAATAAGATTCCAATATTACTGGGACATTAGTGAGACAACTACCTCTTTCTTAGCCCTGTGTGGTGTGCTCATATGGGTTACCCAATAAAACCTTTGTTATCATATTTGCATCTTTCTTTTAAGTTATTGCTGCCTCCCAGTTAGTTTGGTTTTTAGCTCAGTGATGCATGTGCTTTTTATCTTCAAAATAAATTTCATAAAATTTACAGGTAAGAGAAAATACTTCATTCATTTTTTAACATCATCCATCATGAAAAATCTTTTCTTAGGAAGCAATAATTAGAGTTGCTCAACATTTTTCTGAAAACCTCTTTTTCCTTCTGTTTAACTGTAGGTGCTTTTAGCACATTTCATATCAGTTTGAGAATGCCTACTTATACAATTATATCTATTATATAGGACTACTTGTATAGAAATTTTATTTTATAATATCCAGAAATAAAAGAAGATTTGGTGGCTGATATAAAATCCATTACAGCCAAGGAAGTCTTTCTGATTACCTTCTGATTAGCCTTTGGATTAAAATCTTAAAAAATAGAAAAAAAAGTATGAAAATAAATGTTTAAGAAGTTCTTCAAGGGCCTAAAAAATTTAAAGTTGTATTGTCAAATACGAGAAGATGCAAACATACAAAGGATAATAATTTTTTCTGTAATTTGTGTGGTTAGATTAATTAGTTTTGGGGTTTATTAGCCGGTTTTATTAGGTTATTTTTATAATGTTTCTTGGAAAAGAAATATTTATTTTATGTTTTTCACTGATACTGTAATTATAGAAAACATATATAGTAAAAAAATGAGACAAATTGACAGTAACATAGCCCAAGAGTTTGTGTCACGTTCAAAAGCAAATGCAGCATAAATCTTACTTCTCATAAAAATGGATCTGTTCACAGAAATTTAGTAAAAACTTTTTCAACTTTTTCTGCTTATGTTACAGGCTGATTGCTTCCATTCTTCTGAAAGTAGGTGATAGGTCATTTCACTGTAATAAGCTGAGCAACTGTGGGAAAAAATTGTACATCAATGTACAGAAAGGACTTACCATTTTTTTTAAATAAATTTTAAATAATAAAACTATTTATAATCTTATGTATTTGTTTTCCAGAGCAGAGAGTAATGGAGAACTCAATAAAATGCATGCTGACTGGTCTTAAAAGCATCTCATATGGAGAAATTACTTTCTCTGTTCTCTTGGCTTTCTCTCTCTGAAAGTAACCAACTGTCCTCTAAACAGCCTTTTCCTTGTCTCCTCTTACTACCAAGGTTTATTACAAAGATAAGGCAGAGGTCTAGACAGCAAAAAATCTTTTGTTCCCAGTTCAACCACAGCCTTTTATATGGCCTTGGACAACTCATTTATCTCAACTTCAAAGGCACGAGGGAGGATAAAATTAATCACTGTGGTGCCTTCAGATGCTATAATGGAAGGGTTACTCAGTGCTACTAGCTACAATTAGTAGCATACGAACTATTTTTTGGGGGGGAAAAAACAGACTGGAAGTATGTTGACATAAACAAAAGTTTTACTTATTCCCTAGTTTGTCCTGCCTCTGCCATCTATAGAGAGCCACCCAAAGAACAGCAACTAAGCTGATTTATAAAATCTTTTCAATTAAAGATGTTACTAGATTTTAGTGATCTAGGAGAATGACCTCTTCCTGGAGATCCTGCTTGCAGAGGCTCTTAGATATTACAAAAAGATAAAAGTCACATTTTCCACAAGAACGTGCCTGTATTTGATCCATTTGTCCTGTGTGTGCTTTACCTTTTTTCTATTAAGCCCAGATCTGTTCTTAAAAAAGAACAGATTCCAGGGTAATTTTTGGCTCTGCTGGGTAATGATGCAAATAGGGAAAAAAAAGAACAAGGACCTAGCAGAGTACTAAAATCCACAATGAAGTCACTTTGCATCAGCTGATCTGTGGTAACCAGGTGTGTATGAATGGCTCTCATCGCAATGCAGAGTACTGTAGTATGGATTACCATCCTTTCCATGCCCAGTTAAGCAAAATCCAGCTGTATCTGGTACTGACGAAGGCTATTCACATAGCCATTGAAGGCAACTGTGATATGTAAGTATCACACAAGTAAAAACTTGCCCAGAGAGCTCCTTTCTACACTCTGCTCTCCTTCTACTATTGTAAATCTGGATTAATGCCTCTGAGGTCAAGTGAACTTTAGTGGAATTTCCTTCCAGCTAGTGTAACTTTTTTAGCTGAGAGGAAAATAAATCCTTTTCTTCTTTTTTTTCTTTTTTTTCTTTTTTCTTTTTTTTTTTTTTTTTTTTTTTTTTTTTTTTTTTTTGCTGTTGAGTACCATCTCTGACTTACCTAAATTAAACTTCCTAAAAGAGACATTTAGTTCAATGCTGTCAGGATGAAGAACTGCTGAATTACTGTGGTCTGCCTTTTGCAAGAAGGGCTTGCTAAATCAAGGACCCCATAACCTCAAAATCTCTAAAGCTGTATTTATGAAATCTGCAGCTTTTTATGGTTTATTGTGAATAGAATGGGAGGCAGAAATGTGTTTTCTGGTATGCCATGAGTGAGGTGTCATGGAGGGAGAGGGGAGCAGAAATTGAGCCTGTAAATACTCTTCCCTGGGATTTGTTCTGACACATGTGAACAGAGCCTTTTGAGTGCTCTTACCTGACTTCAGATACTTTGTAAAAAGCCTAGAGGTCCATTAGCATGTATGTTTGTTCACTGACTTCGATTATCAAGATATCCTTTGTGAGTGCAAACCCACCACCCATCTCTATGCTATACTCAGTTGAAAAACTGGACGCGAACAGAGGTGAGAAGGAGTTTTCATTTCCTTTTCTGGAGCCCTGGAACGAAAGGGAGCAGTAAGGAGAGAGCTGCCATCATAGAGATCCCCGATGGCCACCTTTGGTGGTGTGCTGGAGTGACTACACTGCATGTACTGTAGAGCAATCACCACGAGAGGAGTTACTTTCAGGCAGAAAATGACACAGATATTCCTTTGCTGATCAGCGTGAGAGGAATTTTAGAGTTCAGAGAGCAGAAGTCTCTGTGCCAGGGCTAACAAGGGTACTTTATGCTCCCCTGCCTCTATATTGATTTTGCTGACTCAGACCATCTCAGATTCTGTTGATCTTTTCTACTGAAAAGGGATGACTGATTTTTTAATACTCTGATGAAATTGTGCACAAGTATACCAAACCTGCTTGATTGATTAGATGGCTTATTGTCTGAGACTTCACATTTTGGCGAGGATGCCTGTCTCTCGGTCTCTGTCAAAAGAGAGATCAGTTGCTTCCTGTCTCTTGCTGCTCGTCTCTGCCCTCTCTGTCAAATGTGTTGCTAGCACAACATTTTTTGCTCTTACTTCATTGAGGTTTCTTGTTTCTCAAATCTGATATTTCAGGCATTTTCTGTGAACGTAATTACACAGCTCTTCGGTGAATGTGATGAGCACTAGCAAGCTCCTAAAATTCACATGTTGTGGCAGGATTTACAATGTCATCTCTTGATGGTAATTGTGTTACTGATTCCTAGGGTTTTGTTCTATGAGAAGGCTTGCTATGGAAAATTTGTCCTAGATTCATAGGTATAAAATGATTTTGATAAATCAAAACTAGACTGGTATATGCACTGATCAGAGGTGCAAAATGCTATTTTAACACTGTGGCTAGAGCTTTTGAATGTAATGGGGGTCCAAGCTGTTAAACATAATATTTAAATGTATGAGTTTAAAAAACAAAGTGATAAATATTCAACAAAGTTCTACAGCAATGCCAAGTGCTAAAACTTTACTTGTTACATGTAAAAATTATGTACAACAGCACTAAGAATCTCACTCAAAGTGTACCCAAGAGAAAGTGTCTATGAAAGTCCCTTTCCACTTTAGGGATGACCTAAAAAGGGATTAAATATAGTGTTCTATTATGTTTAGCTCCTAGAAATAAAAATAAAAATAACTTACAGAAGTTAATTGTCTGAAGAGATGTCAGCATTAGCCAGATACTAATATTACAATACCTTGATTAAGTTGCAGCTACGTAGTTATTTGATTCAGTGTTTTCTTTAAAACTTTTTTCCTCATTGCTTAAAACTCCCATCTCTGATATTCATCTGATGTTTGCATGCATGAAGAGTTTGCAATATTTATCTTAATCCCTTATAGGGTACAACATTTCTAAAAGTCTGTGGGGCTGTCATCTTGACTTTTCCAGCAATGAAACATGGTCAAAAAATATTTAAAGAAATGCAGTTACTTTTTGATGGTATAGTAAGGAACATGTTAACCCCAGCACATGACTATGGAATAGACCAGTAACACCACAGTTTGTGTGTTTATCGGCATCAGCTTCGATGGGCAATTGTGATAAATGAGAGATATTAAAATCTATCTGTTAGTACTTCCACCTGCCTGCACAGTCATTTACAGTCAGCAGAGGGCTAAAAGTCAAAGGTCAGGCCTAGGAGGGTTAGAAAATGTGCCGTTCTGCTAAGCCAACTCTGAACACAGGGAATAGGCTGCTCTGGGGACCAGAGGCCATGGCTGATTTTCTGCTGTTGTTGTTGTTCCTGGCCTGGGGTAAGTTTAGGCAGAACCCAAAGCATTCAGAATGAAATATCCTCCTTTCTTCATGTCAAAATAAATGTGCACATGATCCACTAGAGGTTTCTTAAGTTGCATATATTTCCCCGTGTTGTTTTACCTGGTAAGTTTACTAAAGAGACTTTTTTTGTTTGATCAGCCCTTTCCAGGCAGGCTCTTGAATCTAAGGGAAGGATTTCCAGCAAACTGGTTACTTACTGATGTGCTGAAGCTCTTGTTACTGCAAAATACATTTTAGTGCCTGGGTAGTGCCACTGCCAAGCATGTGCTGCTGCCTTTGGGGATCGGCTCGGGTGTTGGCTGTGGTAACTGGAGCATATCAAAAGTAAGGACCAAAAAAGAGCACTGTCAGCAAGGCCGGTGGCAGAATTACTGACGAGTGAATATTCACACTGCAGAGAAGACAAGTGTCCATTTTATTTTTTTGGTTCCCTGAATGAAGCTATGTCTCTAAATCCAATCTGTTTATTTAATCAGTAGAAGTCCAGAAGTAGCTTATATGTAAGCATGAAGAAGACCCCAGTTCCTCTTTCCCAACACCCTGTTGCGAAGATGGAGATGGTATATTAAGGAAGGAGGGATATTAAGGTTGCTTTAAGCCACTTTTTCACAATTTGTCATGGGATCTGACTCAGTCTCAACTAACTCCCAGTTTAAGTGTCACCAGAGTGGGACCTCCTGTGACCTACCTAATGCTTTGACATATCTAATGCTTTCTGTGTCTCTCTGCCCCTCTTTCTTATTAGCCTATAATGGCTGGAAATGAGGGAACAGTACAACTTTCTCTGGTTACACTGCTGATATACCCTTCCTGTGAGAGCTGGGGAAGACCGCTGAGACATCCCTTTCCATAGTCATATCTTTTTCAGAGAGCCCAGGGAGCTGATTACATCCTTTTAAGGTCTCTTTAGTCTCATGGAATGGGACACAGAAACCCTGAAATAACTGGGACTAGAGCCGAAAAGCAGGAAGCCACAAGAATAACTACTGACTGAATTTTTGCTCATGCCTTCAAAGATACTGCCTCTGTTTCAGAGTATCCTTTGTGAATGAGGGATAGAAAAGGCTTACTACATGTTCTTTAATCTTATTAAAATATTTAGATTAGCACAAATACAGAACTGTAATATTGGTGATATGTTTGCTCTTCTAAACTTATGCACAAGCTGATTCCTGCTTTTGTGCAAAGCAGCTACGCATTTTTAGCACCAGGCTTCTGCTGGTTGTGAAACCGGGAGGGAAGCAGCCCCAGCCACTGCCTTACATAAACTCTGCGCCTGGTACAATGGACTGCTGCCACTGCTGTGTTTGTAGTAGCAAGTTTCCTTTCTGACCTACTTTTCTGCTGCATGCATTGGGCCAGGCCCTCTGGAGCTTTAGATCATATTATATTATTCCTGTGCCACAAAGCTGCCCTGACACCACCTCGAGCAGCCAAGGAAGGATCCCATCAGCCTAGAGGGATCCACAAACTACTTAACAACCCTGTTGTCTTTTTTCTTGCTGTAGCCAGCACAGCAGACATAGTGTGCTCTAAAACAGACAAGAGCTCCTTAGGTGTATAGTCACTCTTCAGGCTGCTTCACATGGGGCGATGATCTAGCACACAAGACTAGGAATATGAGAATGGTACTCATAGATATACAGGTCTAGGCTGAGCACATCTTGGCCATAATTGCCCTGGGCAAATATATATGAAGGGAATTATTACTAGTGGAGGGAGCTTGGGCAGATTTTGAAGGAATAACCTCAGAGATTATGAAACAAAATGAAATTTCATAAACTTTTAAATAATTGTAGAATATGAAATGCAGCATTTAATTATACAAAGGTCTTTATAGAGCTGGATACAACTTTTTTAAAAACACGATCTGTGTCTGT
Organism: Egretta garzetta; assembly: GCF_000687185.1. Lineage (NCBI taxonomy): Eukaryota > Metazoa > Chordata > Aves > Pelecaniformes > Ardeidae > Egretta > Egretta garzetta. The sequence goes on along the minus strand of NW_009260028.1, from coordinate 5,663,380 downwards.
GAAGATTTTCTTGGAAGAAGGGGGAGTAAGGATGGGAAAGACCCAGTTGTAGATCTGTATCTGAGTCTAGGTAGGTATCTAGGGTGACAAAGGTTTGTGATCACGCCTTGCCTTCCCCCTCTCAGAGCTGTGAAGTCAGTGCCTCTTTCTGCTTCCCCCTTAGAGCTGTTCTAGACAGCACAGATACCAATATCTGAGTCTTCTTAATGGTATTTAATAGAAAACACCAGTTCTGTACCATAGAGAGCATAATTTCCTACCTATAGCTTCTGCTATAGTATTTTTTTGCAATCATCATGTATGTTAAATTACCATCATATTTCCTGGAGCCAAAATTTCATGCTCTGTTTTGCTTAATTCCTTGCAGGATGGCTGATGGAGCCTATTAAACAAATATACCACCGTATTTTAACACAAGATTAAATACAAGAGACATTTAATTATTTCCTAGGAGAGTCAGAGTCTAACTGGCATGCTTCAGGTAGGTTGCTGGGGTTGCTGGGGATGTGGGCAATATGCATTTGCCAAGTTTTCGTCCTGCTTGGTCCCCTTCTTGGTGAAATATGTATTTCCCTGAATTACCCGGCATACCCCTCCTATGATACCCTCAGGCATGTGTACACACAGCCTGGTGAGAGCCCTGGCAGCCTCTTTACAAATGAGACTTCTAGTTATCGCAATTGTAATTTGCACTGTAATTTGTGTGTAGCAAGTGGTCCATGTGTTGCCCACCCCATCTGGACCAAACACAAGTTCTCAGCTCAGGAGGACTGTGCTGTAGGTGCTCAGAGAGCAGGATGCTGATGGGGGTGCCTAGGTGGGAAAACTAGTTTCACCAGGCTCCTCCACACAGAGGAGAGAGGAGAGAATGGGAACTCTCCCAGCAGAGCAACCCAGGGTCACAGTTTCCTTGCAGAGGGATTCCTGTTTGACTGAGAGGAAGAAAACAACAGCAGGGGAGAGGCTCTCAGCCAAAGGCGGACTTGAGGGCAGCTGATCTTAAGCACATCCTGCAGTGATGAGAGAAGTAGGGCAAGGAAAGCGTGCAGGTGATCAATCATGTTTTGCCTACATCTCCTCCACAAGTGCTATTTAGCTTAAAGAGTGCCTGGGTTAAGAAAACCTCCTCTAACACTCACCATATGTGCTTATGTATGTCCTGAGCTGTTGATGAGTGTCCAAAAAGGTGGAACTTGGCAAAAAGAGGTAGGCTCTTCAGGTGGCTGAGCAGGATTTTGCTGCCCAGAGTGATCTGTTATCCCATTTCTGAAAAATGCCCTCAAAAGTCTGTGCCTTAGGAGTCAAAGAAAGAGAGAGTTTTGCAATGTACCCAGATTATGGAAGTTTAAAGAGTTCACAGGCCCAATGGGGTATGATCTAAACATAAGGCCTCACAGCTAGATACTTACCAAGCTGTTGTTATCTTGGCCATGGAAGCTACTTGGCTTGGCTATTTTTATCCTGGCACATCTACGCAAGCCTGGGTCTGATTTAGACATTACGGTCAGACAGATTTGGGACAGAAAGAAAAGGTAAGGAGTTAAAATCAGAGATGCAAGACACCAATGAAAAATGTTAACAAGATGTTTCATGTACCTGAAAGTTTGAAAACTGACATTTCTGACAAAATATTATTTTTCTTTCTGTGACACTGAGCTGATCAGAACCCCAAGGGATATTTTATTTTGTCACACATATATCAATGGTCTATATCTCAGAACATCATAAATTCACATGAAGGACTGTCTTCAGATTTCCTGGTCACAATTTTGACATCATTAACTTGAAAAGCCAGATATATTCTGCTGATGGTATGCTAAGTGTCAAAAATGTCCCTGTAGCGGCTTCCTATGCTTTCTTGGGACCCCTGCTGAAAGTGACCCCAAAGACCCCCAAATCAATGGTCCCACATTCAGTCATATGGTGCTCCAAAGAATATGCCTATTGCCTGACATAAACGTAGGGTGTGATTATATGGACCTTTTGCCAGCAGAAAGATTAAGCCTGACTGCCTGAGTCAGACCCTGTGACATAGTTTACCACTTGCTTTGGTGGGGATGCAATGCAAACCAATTCACTGAAATTATAGGAACTGGAAAAAAGAAAGCAATCTGCTCTCGGTTTCCCAATTTATTTTTTTCCCTGAGTTAGGTGTGGGGTTTTTTTCCTTCCCCTCAAATTGAATCATTTCAGCAATCTGGATGGCAGTACAACCTCAAATGTTAGGAGGGGCTGTTAAAGTTCAGGACAGCAAGAATGAGCAGATGCTGGAGGGGAGGGGAAAGGAAACTTCATAAATTCCTTTTGCCAAGAGAATAATGTTCATGTGACAGCCTTTCTATGATTTCTGTAAGTGTCTGCTAACAGGTACCCTGTTCAGTAAGGTCAAGGACAATCACAATTGCAGATGACAAGAACATTTAATGTTTCTAAACCCTGAAGTCTGTTTCCCCTCCAGCACCTGGTAGCACCAAACTTTCTGGTGCCAGAAATCAAAACCACAGGCTTACCTTGTGCTGTTTGTCAAGCAATCTACCTCCACTGTTCAAACCAGCAAAGTAGGGTATTGTATGGAAGGAGGACAAGTTGTGTGCCCCATGACTAGGTGGTGATTAGACTGGCTGCATAATTGCTGGAATACAAAGGGCTATGAGAACCACCCAGGGGTTCTGAGTACTATTTCCCAATTCCTTTCAAGTTTGCTTGTAAAGACAGTATTGCCCATCCACTTATAACCTGGATGCTTACTTAATCACCGATCCCATTAAAAAAAAAGGACTTGAGGTAGTAAAGTTGACAATGTTTGTCGGTAAATACTGGTGGTTTTGACAGCTGAATAGAGTTCACATTACTTGTTGGATTTGTCAAGGAATATGTATGAACTCGTATCTTGGATACTGAATGGCAATGTGGTGTGATGTTGTTATATAAAAATAACTCAGTGTTAGGAATTTAGACATATGGTGCCAGTCCTATACCAGGTGTACTTGAGACAATTTAAGTACTGTTCAGGACAAGCTTAGGTAACCCAAAGGAAGTTTCATAATCGTATGTGTTTCTCCCTTTCCCCTTTATCCTGAGTTGAACCCTACTGTTGTCTCCTATTCCATTTCAATTATTTCCCTCTTTTTCTGACTGTGGACCCTTTCTGTACAGATTTCATGACCTCATGGAAGCCTTCAGAGTGGTCAGGGTCAATAAATCACTCTCCAGAGCTGCTGAATGCATGGCTTTGCTGACAGGCTGTAAGGTGTCGGCACAGGCGTTGCTTAGGCCTCCAGCAAAAGACCCCATAGTGAGAGAACTGGGAGGGGTGGCGGAACTCAAATGGTCCTGGGGAGTAGGTTGCCACAAAAAAGAAATACAAAGCTTTTCCCTATATGTATGTTTCTCACCTCCACTCTTACTTATCGTCATGGCCTTTTAATCTATACCTGAGAAAACTGGCTTTGCAAATAAAGTTGGTGGGACCTGCACAGTTCAATTTGGAAAGCAGAGGCATTATAGGCCTCTCAGTAATATACATACTGTTGTCCACCCGGACTTCTGTAAGGCCTTTGATATCATCTCCCACAATATTCTTGCCGCTAAACTGGAAAGATATGAGTTTGATGGATTGACGGTTAGATGAATAAGAAATTGTCTGGATGGCCATGTTGAAAGAGATAGTCGACAGCTCAACATCCAAGTGGAAAGAAGTAACAAGTGGTGTCCCTCAAGGGTCCATACTTGACCAATACTATTTAATATCTTCATCAATAACATGGACAGTGGGACTGAGTGCACCCTCAGCAAGTTTGCAGATGACACCAAGCTGTGTGGTGCAGTTGATACACTAGTGGGAAGGGACAACATCCAGAGGGACCTTGACAGGTTTCAGTACTGGGCCCATCTGAACCTCATGAAGTTAAACAAGGCCAAGTACAAGGTCCTGCACCTGAGCTGGGGAAATCCCCAACATCAGTAAAGACTGGGGGATAAATGAGTTGAAAGCAGCCTTGAGGAGAAGGTCTTGGGGATACCAGTGGATGAAAAATTGGACATGAGCTGGCAATGTGGGCTTGTAGCCCAGAAAGCAAATCATATCCTGGGCTGCATAAAAAGAAGTGTGGCCAGCAGGTAGAGGGAGGTGATTCTCCCTCTCTACTCCACTCCTGTGAGACCCTACCCAGAGTACTGCATCTAGCTCTGGGGTCCCCAGTACAAAAAAAATGTGGACTTGTTAGAGTGGGTCCACAGGAGGGCCATGAAAATAATCAGGGGGCTGGAATACTGCTCCTATGAAGAAAGGCTGAAAGAGTTGGTGTTGTTCAGCCTGGAGAAGAGAAGGCTCTAGGGAGATCTTGTTCTGGCCTTTCAATAGACAAGGAAGGCTAAAAGAAAGACAGAGAAAGACTTTTTACTAGGGCCTGTAATGGTAGGAGAAGAGGCAACAGTTTTAAACTGAAAGGGCAGATTTAGATTAAATATAAGGAAGAATTTTTTAACGATGAGGGTGGTGAGACACCGGAACAAGTTGCCCAGAGAACTTGTAGATGCTCCTGGAAGTGTTCAAATTCAGGTTGGACAGGGCTTTGAACAACATGATCTAGGGAA
>NW_009260028.1:5651422-5658770 GCF_000687185.1 Egretta garzetta | reverse complement strand
GTCCATGGCAGGGAAGGTGTGAATTAGATGATCTGTAAAGGTCCCTTCCAACCCAAACCATTCAATGATTCAATGTTATTGGCATTATCATTAGATCAGATTTCAGATGATTTAAGAGTCTTCTCTCCATTTCTGTTGTTTTTTCTTGTACCTTAGTTAGCTCTTGTTGCATATCTACTTCCTTTGTGAACCAGAGAATACAAAATAATGCTGTAATTGAAAACTTTAAGTACTTTTATTACCCATCAGGTATGCAAAAATAAATAACAAAAAAAGCAATACCTTTTTCAAAGATGAAGACAAACCACAGCAATGAACCAACCACAAGTTCCTGGTGATTGTTGCAGTCAGCTCATGTTATTAAGGGAAATCAAACAGTTTTCATACTGTCTCACCTGGTCTAGTTCATAGACCTATCAGGAGCATCAAAAGGCAAATAACAGTGATATGGCCTTGAATGGAGACATAACCTGAATGACTTTGGCTTAAAGAAGTATGCTTTACTTTTTTTTTCTTTTACTATTTTTACCTTTTATCGTATTATTTTTTTTTCATTCAGATGGCTGTTTTTTTGCTAGTTAACAGATTCTTATGACAGTTGGAACTTTGGGCTGCCAAGAGCAACAGAGATTGGTGGTTTAGACTGTGCCACTAACCTCAGATAGCCCATTTAATCTTCTTTGCAAGTATTTCTTTTTCTAGATATTGGTTATTTGGGTGGTAATGAGTTTAGGAGAACTAATTGCTCTCCTTATTCATCCACAGCTCCTCATGTGTTCTCAGTTGGAGAGCTAAAGACCAACCATAAGTTCAAGTACAGTATCAAGTATCAGTAGTGCTAAGATTGTGCACAGCTCACTTGCATCTGAGAAGTTACTCTGATAAATTTCAAGGTCCCTGGAGAAAACAGTGGATATCTCCATCTATATATATATTATTTGAGCATGATATTTACATTACATTACAGAAGCACACATTTATCTCTAAATTACTCCCCTTTACTTGCAGATCTGAAAAGGAATACAAAATGGATGTATTTTTTTGTCTGAATGTTATTTGTAAGTTGAACAAAGTGATGTTTTCATCGCACAAATTAGCACTGCAGAATGCTGTTTTTTAAACTGGAAATGCTCGTGATGAAAGCCACTAACTCATGCACTTGGCTGAAGTGAAATGTCTGTAGAAAATTAATGCCTTTTTTATCTGAGTAAAATGCTCTTAAAATTGGGTAAAAATGTAATATGGTCTTATGAAAATAAACAAACAAGCGAATTTCTTGCTGCATTGCTATGGGAAAAAAAAGAAATTGAAGGACCAAACAGAAACTAGGGCTCTAGAGTGAGAGGAAAACTGGAGAGCACTTCACCTTTGAATGTACAGTTGCTTTTTAGTGTGGGGTTTTTTTTTGGGGGGGGGTGGGGGGGTGGTTGGTGAGCATTGCATCTGAGCTTTTGTGAAATAATTAAACTGATGGGTCTGGTTTCTAACATACAGCACATAAATCTGAAAAAGCTATTGGGAAAATTCTGCTGAGTCTTTCACTTTAGATCAGCAGCCTTCAGATCATTAATCATGCATTATAAGCTTTAATAGACTAAGCATTTTAAAGACATCTGCTGAGTCTCAAAGGATAGAGTGCAGACCTTGCATTTCAGAGATTTCTATATTAGAGCAGTAATAACGTTGGGAGAAAAAAAGACCCAACTAAAAAGTTTTGCTTCTCCCTCTGGTTCCAGAGGAACCTGCCATGCTGCAAGAGAGGATGATCACACAAGTTATTTATAATTGGAGGCTGAGGAAGTTAAGTTCACCATGTATTAACATGTCTTAGATACAGCGATTGTCACCATCATTACTTGCTCAGGCAGTGAGCATATAAAGAAAGATCTGTTTTGCATGAATTGGGTGTGTGAATAAAACAGAATTTAGTCCTGAACAACGTCACGCATGCCTGAAAATCACTATAGGTAACTGACCTTTTGTTTATTTAGTTTGTCTGATTCAGTCACTCAAATGCATAGTTTGGTGAAGGCTGTTGTTGCATGTCTTGCACACAAGAGATAAAATTAGTTATATTTTTCTCACATTTTTAGGAGGTACTATGCCAGACTTGGAAGCTAATTCTGAGTGACATTAGTGAGTCATAAATATTGGTCTGTGAATACACCTTTGCACTTGTTACCTGCTCACTTGTAGTTACTTTTTCTACCAGATACTTTACCATGGGGTAGTAGCTTCTCAGACTGTACAAGGAAACACTTTCACAGTGGAAAGGGAGCACAGAGGGGGAAAGAGAGCACGAGGGCATGCAGGGTCTTGGTTATGGCTACAGGTTTGTTTCCAGATAGCAACAGGGAATGGCAGGCTACAGACTTATGGGATGCTTTTGCCCATGCCATGTTATGAATGAACCCTCCCTGACAGCAACTGTGCTTGAGCTAAATGCTTGCCCTCTGGCTCCCGTATTTGCTTCTTAGCACAGAGGGTGCAGTCAGGAAGTTCGATACTTGACGTGTCCTGGTGCAACTACCTTAGTTATTTGAAAGCGCTTTACCTACAATGTGTGAATTTAGGATTAATTTTGTCCTCTCCCACACTTTCTTAGGAAGCACCCCAATTACCAGGCTATGTAGCGTGACTACAACATGAGTTGTCTTTCCATTTTCTAAAAATAGTAAAGTAGCAGCTGAAAGCTGGGTGTCCTTGCCATTAAGTTGAGAAGTCGCTTTCCTACTGTCCAAGTGATATTTAAGAGGGTCATCAAGGGTGGAGGCAGCCAGAGAGCCAGCTTAGAAAACCCTCCAGCCGGGGCTAATGGGCTAAGGTGCCTACCCGCAAGGTGGGACACTCAGCTGTAACTCTACTCACTTCTGATCCAAGGCAGTGTCTGGTGCTATAAACTTTTTCCATGCTGATTGAAAACTGGTGGGGCTCAGTACTCAGCTCCTAAAGTCCTTGTTACCGGAGCAATCCCAGATATATGATGGGATTCTTTACTGCTGGAAAGCAGATAAGAAGGGCTCTGCAATATGGTGGGTTGGGTTCATGGATGTGAGATGTCACTGGTGCCCTCAGGCAGAAGAGGGACTTGGACCTGGTATTCCCATGTGAGTGCTCTAGTATGTGGGCATGGGGGAAAATGTCAGCTGCAGGGTTGGCTTTCTGTATTTGTAGAATAGGAAAAAAGGTAACAAAATAAATAACAAAAAAAAAAAACTTTCCAGACTGATTTCCCCTCTCCTCCCCTCCCTGCACTTCTCAGTTTGGTATTGAAGACATCGATTACTCTTCCAGCCCTCTGAGGCCTGGACTAAGGCCAAGAAAATGAATGAAAAGGTAAACAGAGGCAAAGAAAAGTAGAGCTATATGATCAGGGACACAAAGCAGAATGTGGAATTGAGTCCTTTTGCTTTTTTCAGAATCCCAGCTTTCCTTAAAAGGGAAACTGAAGGAAATAGGTCAACTCAAATAACATTAAATCATGCTGTTTGAAAATGTATCTCCCTCATCTCTAAGCTGTGAGATGACACACAGGTTTTAAACCTAATTTTACTGACGGGTATCTGTGATGTGTGAGGAGGGTCTCTGGGATCTGAACAGTGTTCCCTGCTTGGCGTGACAATTTGTCTAACAACTTTCTCGCCATATCTGCTCTCAGCTGTTCTGTTTCTTTCTTTTTTTTTTTTTTTTTGAAGGAAACTTGAATCATTACAACCTTTTATGCTCTCCTCACTGCTTTAATGGGATCTTCCTTCTCTTCCTGCTTTTTTGCTCTTTCCATTTTATGAGAATTTTATTCTCCTCTTCATGTAATTCCAACACTTTCTCACCTTCTCTCTCACAAGTAAAGAAAATGAAAGCCTTATGCTATAGCATTCTGAAATTAAACTCTACTGTAACATTCCTGTTCAAATTGCTCCTGGCGAAAGAGGAAGGCAACATTATTTTATTTTATTTTATTTTTTCCATAGGTGGTTTACAGTCCTGCTCTTGAGTTCAGAGTTCTGACATCATGCAGGGTACCCTAGAAAAATATTCCTTTCAAATTCTTTGCTAAATATTTAATAAACAGCAAATGTATTTCCTAATGGGCTTCATGTAACAGCATCTTTTACAGGAGAAGCCCTGGGAAAGGTCCTATAGGTCAGGCTGAGTGACAGAAAAGCGAGAGGGAATTGAATTTGTTCTTACAGAAATGATCAAGAAAGGGAGCTGTAAGATGGAAAGAAAAGCTACTATTTTCTTTCTGAAACTAATCTGTACCTAGATATGTTATAGACTATCAAAGTAAAAACTAGTTTCAGTGCAGGCAGAAAAATTCCTCCAGATGAAAAGTGAATTTTCCATTTCTTCCGGGCTTCTTTGTCCATTTATGTTAATGGTCTGAAATAGATCAGTGTTATTATCAAAGTAATAGAAAACAGAAAATAGCACTAAACATTCCTAGTAATCTGAAATTGAGATGCCTGTTTAAAGCTAAATCTTAGACCTACTGTAATATAATATTACCTGTAACTACCATGCTGTTAAGCTCTCAGCATTAGTTTAGTTTGAATTTTACCAGTATTACACCTGCTCAGGACAAATAACTGCTCTAAAGTTTTACACAGCTGATAAATCCAGGTCCAGTTTGACTTTCCCCAAATGCCATGATTTGGAGGGAGGCCTTGATGACTCTTAACTTCTCCAAGGTTTAGCACACAGGAGCTGAGTCCGTATTTCCCGTCTGTTGTTCTTCCTGGAAGCAGCTTGTGTGTTTGGCTATTTCTTGCATGTTCCCATAGTCCTCAGCTGCTTGGGCCCCCATTTCCCACTCCCTCTACCTTGCCAATGCTGGGCTTCCGCCCGAGTACCCTGCTCCCCCATGCACTGTAGCCAGGAGTGTGGTCTGCTGCTGGCTGGTATCAGAGAAGGGGCAGCAGGATGGATGCAAAGAGGAACAGTGTTATGACTGATGGCCCTTTGTTTCCTTGATAAATTGGGTCTGGGGCCCCTGGCTGCGGAACATGCATGCATCTGAAAGAGCAATAAATAGCAATAGTGCCAGTACCCACAGCTGCATTAAGTCCGTCAGTCAGTCTTTGATGTAGCCCAGTAAGACTGATGGTAATCTACAGTCAGCAAAAACAGAGTAAGGAGAAGTGGTAGCAGTAATAACAGAATATGATCTGCCTCTGTGAAATAATACTGGCATAGATGGTAGAGATTTTTCCAGGTAAAATTATAGAAAATATAGTTTGGATCTCAGGAGTGAGGAGTCCTGAAATTCTTTCAGGCACATGTGGGATTTTACTGTCCTACTTTGAGAACACTTTGAAAATTTTGTGCTGAGTCCCTCATCACACGAAGACCTGTTTGACATCCGCACTGTGAAAACTGCCATTCCACTTATGTTTCCGTGATAGCGGGTAGCAAGGTAAACTGGCTACGTGGGGTAAAGTTTCCTTAAATGTGAAGTAGATTATCATTTTTCTTCTGAGCTGGCAATTCTAATACGCTGAACTCTGGAATAAGCTTTCTTCCCTGGCACTGATTAACAGAGTACTTTCCAGTTAACGTTATGCGTTGGTTCAATTTACTGAAATTCCTGTTCTGAAAAGCGTTCGAAGAGGGCGCTGGTATGACGCGATTTGACGCGCTGGCTCCGGCAGCAGGAAAGCGGTCACCAGGTGGCACTCACGGACTGCGCAAAACCCCGTCCGGCTGCCTCTACCCCAAGGTGGGATGTGGCGCTTAAAACCCTTTGTGACTTGGTTTAACCACGCAAGCACAGTTACCTTTCCTCTGTAACGCATTTAATGTTTGGAATAAAACTAACGGTATTTATTCTAGCGATCAGCGTTTGCGCCACAAAATATGCCCACAAATCCTCTCTGCTCGCTTAACGGCTATGTTAAACACTTCATCCTTCAGTATGGTACATAGATTAACAAGTCGAAGTTATGCCTGCTTTTTTATGTCTTCCCTGCTAGCAAACAATGGAGTGGAAAAACAATTATAGTGGAAATGTGTTTCAGAGGCATCCAGCTTGCCCAACCACCTTCCCCTCATCCTTAAAAAAAAAAAACCCCAAACCCCCAGGCTGGGGAGGAATGCTACACCTCTGGCTTACTTTGAGAAATACATTCGGGAAATGAAAAGATAAGGGAGCCAGCTTTTTCCCCAATTGTCACATAATCCTTCATCATTCACAGTCTTTCTTATACCAACTCACATCACCTCCCCAGCCTGGATTTTTTTTTTTTTTTTTTTTTGTCCTGCAGTGGAAATAAGTTATTGGATATATGTAGGCAATTTTATGTACTGTTTTGTTAATGTTAGTAAGGATTTTAAAGGGACTATAGTCCCAATGTACATTCTGCTATGTCAGAATTTTCTAAGCTTTCTCACAGTGTGTTGGTGGCCTAAAGAATATCTTTATGAAAAAAATAGACTTTGACTGGTGGAATTAAATGTGCGCTAATGTGTGCACCTAAATGTGTAAGACTTTTCATCAATGATTTGTACAACTACCCCCAGTGACTACAGTTTGTAGTAGTTAATATTTCCAGGTTATTTCACTGTTTGGTTTGGGAAGAGATTTTCCTAGGCAGTAAAAATATTGTCATCCATATATTAAAGGTCTTTCAGGTACAACTTTTGAACCAGTAAAACTAGAGAGTGGTTGGGATGGTCACCAAAGCCTTCTGCTTGTTCATCTTTGGGTTCCTGCCATGACAGGACAGTGGGGCTACCAGCAGCCTGGTGCTCGCTCTTGCCAGTCTGGGTGTTGGGCTGGGGCAGCAGCTCGGCTCTGCAGTTGCAGTGTTGGGCGCATACCTACCCACTCTCTACCACTGGGCATATTTCCAGCCAGGTGTTGGTACTGACTGCCAATCTGATCAGCCCGTCGTGGTACCACAATACCATTCAGCAGTTTCAGGTACTGTTGTCTTGTCCATTGTTGATGCACAGCCTGTGCCAAGGCTTATCATGCCCCGTTCTTGTCTGCGTTGTTGAGTTTGCCATGGGTCACCACGCTCAACCCTGTTGCCATCACTCTGTGCTCATGACCAAGGCAAGGCCATGATGCTCCCATGTCACCAGGCCAATGAAGCAGAGTAGGTTTGAAGCAATAAGTCACATCACATCTGAGGTTAGAAAACATGTTCTAACATTGAAGTACTTCAGGTACATCAATAACATTTCTTTTTTTAGGTATTAATTCTTTTTTAATGTACTTTTTCTGTGTTGATGTATGGACTATAACTTACTACATGTGTGGAAAAGAGGAGAAGATCCCTTTCTTTAGAAAAGTGTTTCTATAGGTGTACATTTAACAGGGGAACTTTTATTGCAAGAGGAAAGA
>NW_009260028.1:5627940-5651329 GCF_000687185.1 Egretta garzetta | reverse complement strand
ATAGGTGTACATTTAAGAGGGGAACTTTTATTGCAAGAGAAAAGAGTGAAGATTAGCTTACCCAGTCATACTAGGATATCATCTAGCCTGGAAAGGAGTAAGCAACAGGGCAACACTGAAAAAAAATCAGTCTTAATATGAATTAAAAATTTAAATCATAGCTCATGTTACCCATTTTCTTCTCCTTTTGCCTTCCTTCTTCAAGTTTTTGAGAAGGCAACATGTAAGTATTTTTTCTGAATGTATCACTTGGCTCTTCAGCTCCACTCCTGAATTCTTTCTCACAACATATTTGCATTCTTGGCCCATGTTCATGATATTAATCCTCAACAGTCATAAAGATCTCAGTCAACAGGTGTGGTATGAACTTGGGACTTTATTTATGAATTTGTTAATTCTGATACATGGAAAATGTTACATGTTAAGATTTCTTGATTTTGTTTTGATAGTCAGGAGAGTGACGAGATTGTATTCCTGGCTGTTCCATAACACAGTTCAGATAGGATATGACATAGGCAGTGGCATTGAATGCCCAAGTTGTTAACTAAGTCTGACAGTTGTTGAGATTAATGTGGATGCTATTTGCTTATATTCTTCAAGGCTGCATTATCTATTAGGGGTTTTACTTTCAAATGTTCAGTGTGCTATATTTTGTTTATATGAAGAAAAGGTAATCAAACATTTGTGTGCCTATTAAACCTTTTTGTTGCTGGGAAATATCTAATTTACTGGCAGACAGGAGACAGACATTTATCTGGTTTCATGGTTGCATTATCATAATCTCTGAATGTATTTGAGGTGGTCAAGCTTAAATTTGGATCAGGGATTGAAACACCCTAAACAGTTTCATCATGTCCTTAGGAAGAAAACAACACATCTTGTGACATGACACCCTCACACACTGGTGAGAGGATGTGGCTTGTTCTGAGTAATTTGGGAGAAAACGGAATTTCATTTTCAAGAAAATTGGGAAGAAGAGTTACTCATTCAGAGCATGGAAGACTACTTCCTTTTCTATCTCTTCAGGGTGTTTCCAGCATAATACCTCCTGATCTACTGAATCTAGACATGGTTTATGAAACACACAAACATCATGAATGAAGTAACATAAAAACTGGGATTAGCTCCATTTATGACTCAACAACAGTTCAACCTAGAATAGCAAAATGCTTAGCATAAGAGACTGTGAGATTTACCTAGTCTTGTAGAAACACTCTACTGGAGTAGAAGGCTCACTGTGTTTCCCCTCTAATGGGTGCTTATAGATCATGAGCTGAAAACACATGGTAACGCTAGCACATCTTCTTCCTTTGTGTCGGCTGGAGGTACCTTTGGTGGTGCAGACTTCCTTGGGCTACATCTGACCCCCAACATGGATTAGAGGGCAAATAGAGGTCATGCCATCCAAGGGCAGACATTCTGAGCAACTAATTTCCCACTATTTGTTAGAAATTTTGGAAATTACAAATGATAAAACAGAAAACGTTCCTGTTAAGTCAAAAATACTTAGCTGTAAACATTTGCCTTCAGAAGGTCATTGTTAAATTTGTTTTCCCTGTGAACCTTTTCTCTCATAGTATCAAAACAATCCTTACTGCATTTCTTTGTGCCTTTTTTTCCTCTCCATGTGTCCCTCACTCCTTTCATTAATCATTCCTCTGAACAATTCCTTCTAACTGAACCACCATCATTCTGACTTATTTATGATTTCTTCTCTGACGCAAGGCCCTTATCCTTCTTAGTCCTTTTACTTTCCAGTTCTCACATTCTGACCCTCCTTGCCTTTGCTCCTACTCTCCTTCTGCCATCCTTTGCTTGTATTAAAGACCCGCTGAGAGCTGTTGTAGATTCAAGAGATGCTGTCTTGAGTGTGCCATTCTTTTTCTTTCATTCAGCGCTGGATTAATTGTTACTAACGATTATGAATGTCGATGCAGAGTAAGTGTTAATAAAGAGCACGTAGTAGGAAAAAAATAAAAAAACTTCCACTCAACCCCCTAAAAACCTTTTACCTTTTGCTGTACTGGGTCCTGAGTGATACTTTGTAAAAAAAAGGGCTTTATTTTAATTAAATATTCAAAAAATTGTTTCTGATTCTTGACAATTGTCCATGTAGATAAAATAACTAGATTATTCCGTGGTTTTTTTATTCTTAGTTTACACATAATAAAAAATTAATAGCAAAATTCCAGATTAGGAGAGCGTAACTGTGTGACTTCTGGAGATGTAGAGCGCAGGCCAGTGCTGTGTAAGGATCCACAAATGCTTAGATTGCAGCAACCTGATCCAGTATATTGAAACACTCAGATAAGCCCTTTACAGGTGCTTTAAGATTGCCTTGGTCATGAGAGGTGCAAAGGATGTTTGACTGTGATGAAATCAGTGTCTGAGATTTGGGGAGAGAAGGAAAGCATGTGACATAGGCATAATTAAGTCATTCCACGGAAAGATAGGATTTGACAATATTTGTCCAGATGACTTGTTCTTAGCAGTGAGTCTCAGATCTGAGTGCTTCTGAATGCAATCTTCTTCCATAATGCATTTGGGCTGTTTTGCAATGCCAGTTGAGGGGTTAGAAGTCTTGGGAAGGAATTCTAATTGAATCGATGCTTACCAAGAGCGCAAGCATTTCTGCAGCCCAATGGCTGAATATAATTCTTCTGATAGGCCCTTCAGTAGAACGTGGGTGTATAGAAGTCACACTGATGTTGACACACCTTATTTATGAAATGCCACTTTCACACCTCTGTCCAGTTTTCTTCTCACTGTGTGTCCTCTGCCATGGAAATAACTTTAGAAGTAAAACAGTCCTGTGCTTTACAGGATGACAACCCCATTTGCAGAAGAGATGAAAGCAGGTGCAAGCAGGTTCTCTATGTTCTATATAATTCTGTATAGTTTGCATATGTTGGGATGAGTGTTCAAGAGAGCTGTGATTCTATCAGCTTGCTCTGCATCCTGGAGAATGCAATGTGGCTGCAGAGCTGTCTTCCACTTTGCCCATGCATTGGGACTTTTTAATTCCAGGTGCCACCTTCCAAGATAGACTCTGCATGGGGATTTGTGGGGTAATGAATGTGCTCACTGAATTTGATATTTAGCTCTGTATGACATTGCCTTATTTTTGTGTGTCATAATTCTGTAACCTTGCTTTTCCCTAGAAAGGTTGGACTAGATGATCGTTGAGGTCCCTTCCAACCTATGACTCTATGAACTTCAACTGTTAAATCAAAATCTTAGGGGAATCATTGAATGTGAACACATTTAAAGCCAATTTAAGGTTGAGATCTATACTCAGCAAACCTTGCTTTAAGGTAATTGTCTGTGGTAGTGCCAGGGATAGAAAGTTGAATCAAAATGCCAAGTAATTAATTACAATTTAGATAATATTATAAAACAATGGGAGACTATATGGCTGCCAAGATGTAAAAGGGCCAAGAATGCATATCACATATTTTTGGGGTGTCAGGGAGAGAAGTTGGTTTTCTGTTTCCTTAAAGTGAGATATAACTCCATGGAGGCGATAATTCAGTAATTTAAAAAATAGGGGCTCACCATATCAACCTTTAATTTACAATGGGCTTCAGGAAAGCCAAATAATTTAAGTTTTTCAGCAGTAAATAAAATGGGAGGAAACATTATTTTATTGTGAAATGGTTCTAAAGGCTTTTCATCTGCAAAGATGACAAATAAGTATGTTGTTTGTGGAAACAAGCAACAGTTTCCAGGACAGTTACCAATGTGGAGAAACAAAAAAGGACTTGCTAAAATTTCCTGGAATATGCACAGCACCTTATTTAGGCAAATTCCTGTTAGTCAATCATGCCTTGACTGAATAAAGTATGAAAAAATTATGCATCCCTTACCTGACGTAAGGAAAAAGACATATATATCAGACAAGATTTATTCAGTTCCAGCTTCACTTTTAATTGACACATAACTATTTTTTTCCACAGTGGGATGTACATATTTTTTTTTGTGAGTCATTGGAGGATTCACCTTTTCGAAATCACTGTAACTGTATCAAAGCTTAAAGACCATTATAACAGTTTCAGAAGACTGAATTTTAAAACTATGCAAAAACAAACATATAATAAAAATTGTGTGCCTCTACTAAAAGGTGCACAAACCAGTTTAAAGTAGGATCATCAGCGAATCAACATCTATTTAGAATTTATCCTGTCTACTGTAGTTTTCAGTCTTAATTAGAATTAAGGGTTTGCTACAGAATACAACCGATTCATCATGAATGTGTTTGAAAAACCAAAATTTGGAAGAACTACATGATATAGTAACAACTTAATGCTCTGAATATTTCCTCTTTCAGGTGAAATATCATACTGCTACATTCAAAATAAGGAAGCAAAAAATTTTACAGAGTAAATTAATGACAACTTTGTATAATTTGGCACTGGTCATAGGTATTCATTTGCTCTTTGAAGTCATGCAAGCAGGTTTCTCAGTCCCCCTCAGACTGAAAAAAAATCTAGTTGTGAGGTAAAGTTTTTTGTATGAATTTAAATAGGTGATTCATGAAGCCAAGGAAAATTGTGATTTAAAAAAATTAATGAGTCTCTGAAATAGTCCTCACCCCTTACCAGAGCCACAACCTAAGGAAGAGGACAAAGCATTTTCGTAGAAACTAAAACATTTGTTTTTGAAGCACCCGGGATCATAATTTCCACATTGTAAAGTCCTTGTCTTCATTCCCAGGTGTTTCAACCTACATTCAGGTAACAAATCCCAGTTGTTGCAGTGGTTGAGAAGGTAGGCCTAACTTGTGTTGTCATCTCTCTCAGCTGGTTTGTAGCTCTTGCTGATTTAAGTGGATTTGTTTTCAGGCTCAGAAAGGTATTATATAGAGTTAGATGAAGGACTAAGACTGTCATGTGTATAGCCAAGCCATGCATGCTGTAGTGTTATGTTTCTTCTGAACTCTGTTTTTCACTAGCTACAGATTTGTGCAAACCCTTCATCACACATATTGTTGGAAGCTCTGGAGAAAAGAAAAATTGTTTACTTCTTCTGAAGCTTTCTTAGTGACCTGAAAATTCACAAAGTTAAGTGTTTTACCAAAATGATATCTGAACATTTTCTGAGATGTTGTATTTGAAACTAAGATATATGGGTATTTCAAAATGAACAGCTGTTTCAAATAATATCAAGGTATTTAAACTTGAAGATTTGTTGTATTCAAATTGGTGAAACACATCAATTAGAAGTTTTGGTTCCATTTAATCTTATTTATTTATTGTCTGGAACAGATTTAAGCAAAAAATTCCTGTCAGCTTGAAATACCATAGTCCCATTTTGGTAGCAGCATTTTTCTATGCCAAACCAAGAAACTAGACTTTATAATTCAGTTTCTTGAGGGAAGAGAAATCAGGAAAATGAAGTCTGCATCTATCTCAGTTGTAACCCCTTTTTTTTTTTTTTTTTACTGCATATTATTGTCTGCTATAGGCTAACTGAGCAATGTTTAGGGTGTTCCTGGTATCCTATACTTTCAGAAATCTCACCCAGACACTGTTGCCTCTTGACTTAGGGTGAAGCTAAAGGCAAACTTCTTGCAGTTGTTCTTCGAATATATTGCTATAGAACCATGAACGAAGAAAACCTACTGAAGAAGCACCATCTTTGCTACAGTGAATAAGTACAAATTAAAAAAAAATAAAAATTTACTTGTCATATTGTTATCCTTTGGTCTTTTTCTGGCTGCTTACATTTCTATCCCTCATATTCCTTTTATAATTAAGTATTTAAACTTGAAATAGTGATTTCTGTATGTGTATAAATTACCCCACCTGGGAATGATAATAAGTTTGTGTTGCCTATACTACTCATTTTACACTTATGAATCTTTACTGATAGACAAGTAATACTGCAATTTCTATGCGTGGAAAAGCCTAATTAGGAATTTTTTTTTTGCAAAGCAAGTTTGCAGTCTTTTAACAGTGGAGGACCATATTTTCCTCTAGTGCTGCAGGAATTTTCTTACAATGCAACATGTTGTAGACTGGGACCCAAAAACTTGTGAAAGGAAATATGTTGTGTTTAAGGTCAAAATACATTTTCATGTTAAAAAATCTGCAGATAAACCGAGGTACAACAACTTGTGTGTGTGTATATACATATAAATTAGATCCACTAATTAATACCATAGCAAAGTAGCAGGAAATAAATGAATTTAAAAAACCCTGAGGTTAATCACCACAGTTCTTAAGTACAAAATATTAATTCCCGTTTATAGGAAACTACCTACTAGAGCTACCAAAACCCCCACAATGTTCATTTTTATTCTCCATAAAAACTCAAAGGGAATTCCCCGTCAGTTCATTAAGGGAAAGCTAATCCCTTCCCAAATGGGATCACAAGAAAAATTCTTAAGACAAGTTTGTTTTCAGATGTGTTCTTTCCCAGGGAATTATATTGGTTTAAATACAGGAAAGACTCCTTGGAAGTTTCCAAGTCTCTGCTAACACTGTGAGTCAGATGTCTGCAGGTTGTGTTGTGCCAGATTTGACGTCAAATGATAATCCAATGGGGTTTTCCATTAGCCTTCGTAATGGAGATTCAATAGGATCTTACTGCGTAAAATAACCGGCTTTTGTCTGAATCACCAAGATGAGCATTAAAAATCTGATTTTGTTTACTGGTTTGTTAAAATGCATTTTTGAAGGCTCAAAATATTGCAAAAGAAAAGAGAAGATATTAAGCTCAAGTATACAGAAATATTAATTCTTAAGTTTCACAACTTAATAAAATGTTAGTGCAGCACAGACAAAGTTACTCCTATGGTTAGTCTGGACTAGTCTTTGTGGTGACAGCAAGCACCAATTTCTCCTCTCTTTAAAACAGTATGTCTGCTCTCCAAGACTGGGGCGTGCTGTTGCAAGTACGGTTGTTATTGCTGGTTCAAAATTTACTGAGGAAGCAAGGAAGTGTTGGCTCACAGCTGGGTTTGGCAGTTCCTCCCTGCAGTTGGGGGTGCGGGGAGCTCTAAGGCCTTGGCCATGGGTGGCCTGTTAACAAGTCTGCCCTAGGACCAGCATCTTTGGGAGACCCCTGCAGCTGATATATGAAACTTATATTTTTGTTAGTTTTACTGAATTGCTAAAAGATTCAGGGAGCTTCCAGCTCTTGAGGATTTTTGGGTTTGTTGTATTTATTTTTTCTTTAGGTTTTTGTCCTATTTGGGCTGAAACCAATTTCAAGAACTCTCATTTTCCCACAGGCTGGGCAACCAGCTTCTTTGGCTAGCCACAGTTGTTCTCTAACCTGTCTCCCACATTCTTGAGCAGAGCTGTCGTCTTCAGTTGAAAGTGAAGAAATGAAGGTGCAGACACAAGAGTTTGGCTTTGACACATTCACCTTTTTACCCATTCTTCAGTAAGTAATAATTTTAACTACACAGAATTAAGCTCATGCTTGCAAGGTTGTTAAGTGCTATCCCAGAAGTCTGTGCCAGCTTGCCCCTAACCCTTCTGCTCCGTGTCCTGGGAGGGACTATGCTTCGAGGTTTCTGATTACTAAGAGTCCTGGTTTCAGCTGGGATAGAGTTAATTTTCTTCCTAGTAGCTGGTATAGTGCTGTGTTCTAGATATAAGATGAGAAGAATGTTGATAACACCCTGATGGTTTAGTTGTTGCTGAGCAGGGCTTACACCAGTCAAGGACTTTTTCAGCTTCTCCTGCTCTGCCGGGTGCACAAGAAGCTGGGAGCGGGCACAGCCAGGAGAGCAGACCCAAACTGACCAAAGGGCTCTTACATACCATATGATGTCATGCTCGGGGGGGGAGTTGGCGGAGGGAGAGTGGTCACTGCTGGGGGACGGGCTGGGCATCGGTCAGCACGTGGTGAGCAATTGCATTGTGGATCACTTGTTTTGTATATTCCACATATTCTCATTCCATTGTTATTGCTATTGCTGCTGTTGTTGTTATTGTTATTCTTTTCCTCTACTGTTTTATTAAACTGTCTTTATCTCAGCCCATGGATTTTACTCTTTTTTTCCGATTCTCTCCCCCATCCCACTGAGGCGGGGGAGGGAGTGAGCGAGTGGCTGTGTGCTGTTCAGCTGCCTGCTGGGTTAAACCATAACACAAAATTATGCAAGCAGTAGGCTTCTTGGGAAAAGCAGAAAGCAATTCTGTGCCTAAGTAAGACCTCCTCAGACGGGCTCACTAGAGTATGAAGACAGACTTTGGCCTATATTCAGGGAACAAGTCAAACGGTCTCTAGCTGGGAAATGGCCAGAGCAAGTCCAACAGGTCATCATCTGACTGTCCATACTAGGTTAAGATTGGCCAGTGTAGATAAGACCACGGATAGAAAGCATTATGAGGAACTGAAAGATAGAGGAGCAGCTCAGGAAGAGTCAAAAATGCTGGAAGTCCATAGTTAGATGAAACGGTAAAAGCCATAAGTCCATTAGATGAAACAGTAAAAGCCGTAAGTCCATTATTCAAAGATCTTTCTAGGGTGGGCTTAGAAATTTGCCCAAAGAGGGAGAAATGCAGCAGTAGAGATCAAAAGAGTAGCTGAATAATTGAAAACTGCAACATTTAACCCAATCTTGTGGGAAACAGAAGAGTAATAGGAGTATGGATTTTTAAGTCATGGTTAATATAATGTTACCCATATAATGTGGAGCTTGATTTTACATGAGAGGAGTAGATTTCTTCTCAGTTGGGAGCCAGGGAAAGGTCATAGTTGCTGCCTTTGCCACAGTGTTCTGAAAAATTATCTCAGACAGTTTCTATTAAATGCTGCTGTCTGTTTTACAGGGACAAATCTGTGGTATATTGCAGAGACTAGCTTCTTAGCTTTACCCATCTATAGCACTCTGCCATGCCTAGACAGGAAAAGGAGTATCGTGTATGTTACTAACAACTCCTTTTTTCCAGATAAGGAAAAGTCACCCAACTTTTCCCTTCATTCCTGGCAGCTGGTAGTTGAGAATTTTTCATAAAAAGAAACTGAAAATGGTCCCAGGGATTACTGGGTGGAGAAATTCCTGATGTTTGCCTTAGCAACTCAACGGCTCCCTCCTTTTATCGATAAGCCTCTCAACTGTAAACAATATAAATAGATCCTTTGTCTCGTAGCACCCACAGTTGCAAGCTAAACACAGAGGAGTGCAAAAGTGAGGTGAAGTCAGTGAGATTCTTCGTGGCATGAATCATGTTGAATTTGGCTTGCTCCCAAAAGTACATATTAGCAGAGAAGACTGCCACCTGAACGAGGTTAAATTATGCTGGAATAGGCGGTAGCAAGAGAAGCAGACCAGAAGCAGTACGTTGTACATAAAGTGCATTTTCATGTGGTTATGGTTTGTTTTGGTGTGAGTCAAATTGTCAGTGATCTTATTAAGTAATCTGCCAGGGAACAGTGCGATGTGGAGCTGCTCTCTCCTGCCATGCTCCCACTTGAGCAATCGCTGAGTGAAAGAAGGGCATGGTGCAAACTGATGGGGCTGCTTACAGAGTTATGTTCCTAGAAAGGAACAGTGTGGGCACCAGCAGGCAGGGTGGGTACAGAGCCGGTTTAAGCAACATTAGATACAGACACTGATAACAGCTATATTTAGGAAAATGAGGACAATTCCACTAATCCAGGAGTACTGGTGCTCACCAAGCTCTTACTCCTGTGGTCTGCACGTGCCTGTGCATCTACCTCTCTCATTGCTCCACTATCAGTGTGTGGATCGGTAACAGCTTTCACATGACTGGGGGATCAAGACACTGGAGAAGGCCACAGTACATCCCAGAACAAAAATAGTCTCTGTCACATGCTCCCTAAATTCACTGGATTGCCTCTTATAATTCAGATTTGGTTCCCCCTGAAAAACGCAGGTTGACAGAACAGCTCTGCTTCAGAGGGTTACATGAGGATAAAGGCATTCAAAGTTTATGAGCCACACAGATGACATGGTACGGCAAATCATGCAGTTGACATTGCTAAACTCGGAGCAAAAATTCTTGAAGAAAATGGCCTTTTATACACACTCAAACATCCACACACATATACATTGACATACAGAAACATAATTTTAATATAAGGAGGACCAAAGAGAAGAAAGCTAGTAATTTACTAGTAGCAGGTGTGACACTAAATGGACGTTCAAATCCCGTAGATTCTGCTGGCTTTATACACTGAAAGATTTCAGAATATGTTTCTGACATAATAAAATCAATTTTATTACTTAATCTATTATATCTATTATGTATTATATATTATTTAGTCTACTTGACTTCAATTTCTAAACAAAATTGCATTAGTTATGCCCTTGGATCCTAAATGTATTAGGAAACTTATCTTGCAGGGTTATACATTCTATTACAGTTTTATGGTAAGTCATAATACTTAAGTAGAAAGATAGCATCCACAGAAACATCTACAGTTACTGCCTCTTCTGTCATGTTTTGGGCCGATACTTCAATTATATACAGTATGCTCCTCTAGCTGGTACAAGAAAAAAATTAGGAAATAGAAAAACTACCCATTGTAGTTCTTCTGTTTTGTTTCCACATCTTAAATGCTATTCTTAAAGGGAAGAAAATGGAAATTCTACTACATTCCCAGGATTATATAAGTTGTTCCCATGTACTTAGTTTTGCCTTGTTCATTGAGAGAGAGGAAATGGGCACACAGCATGGCTGCATGAGTCACAAACATCTGTCTTTGAGTGTGTCCTATTTGATTAACAGAAGTTTACAGCCACTTTGGCCTTTCTTCTTTCCAGTGCCCCCAAACAGCATGAGTAATTTTGTACTTCATAGATTGCCTGGAGGTGACAAATATTCCCCACTTTTTCTATATTCAAAAGTGTTTATCTTTCAGGCACTAAATTCAGAATGTGATTTTATTTTTTCTTTTGGCTTCCTGATATATTTAAAGTCTGCCTTTTGCTGATAGTAAACACAGTCTTAAAAAAACCTATGAGGATAATAGAAACAGAAGCAAGGGATAAAGGCTCTGTCTTCAGCTTGACACTTTTTCCACATGGTTTAGTCATAAATTCCAAAAAAAAATTGCAGCCCTTCTCTACTTGGATGACTGAAAATCAGTAGCAGAAGCCTTTAATTCTTCTGCATTCCGGGTAATAGAACATTTCAAGGAATGGCTTCACTTGGTTGAAAGACAAAGAATGTTCCTGATGTGCCAGACTGTAAGTGTCAAGCCTGGGCAGGGTGATGATTGCTCTGTTGTGTCCTTCTGCACTGTCATCAGTGTTAAATGAATAAGGATGCTTTTGGCTCTTGTCATAGCTCTGCATAGATAAAGAGTTTTATGGGTTTATTTTGCCTTTAAAAATCATATCCATGTATTATAGCACAGACAAGGATCAGTTTACTACTGAAAGCCTCTCCAGTGTTTTATTCCCTGAACTTAACTCCCTTTGCCCCCTGTGCCCTGTGGCCAGAACACACTGCTAGTAAAATGTTCCTATTTGGTATAAACTCTTCTTCCCAGAGAGAAACCTCTAATTATCTGTAAATCAGCTCTTACCCTATTTATGTTTCTGGTGCAGCATAAAAGTAAAAGTAAAGTGGAGGCCAGAAGCTAGTCTTTCTGGTAGGGGAAGAAGTATTGTATATTCCTTGCTTCATAGAGTAAGTAGCTCCTGCACAACCTTCTTCTTTTTTTCTGAAGGAGACAGTGGGATTGAAGTTAAGAAGCCTAATTGTGTCCCTGTAAAGATTTTGTGCAGCTTCTTGTAGGATAATGATTTCTCTAAATGAAATCTGAAAATGTGTATTGTCTCACAGTCTGTGGCTGGTATCTTGTGAATTGTTTTCCCTCTACTAAGATGAGGAAAAATATCTTATTGCCTATCCACAAATTGAGGAGTTTTGGATTTCTACATCAATATTATCTATTAAATGTCAAAGAACTTGCTTTACAGAATGTTTCCAGAATGAGTAACTTAACACTACCAAATATCCTGTGTTCTCCTTTACTTGGAAGTAGGACAACTAAAATACAAAGGCAAGTTTATTTGCACAGAGAAACCTGTTAATGTCTGTCACCATTAGTCACTCGATGTAGAGGGAGATGGTATGGGAAGAGAAAGCAAGTATAATGCAGAATTAGATGTTTCCAGCCATTTACAATTGTACAAGCCTGAGTACTTGTAAATGCATGTTTCATTGCACTCTGTTCTCAATTAGTCGCAAATTTTACTTTCTACTTCCCATACTTTAGTGCAAAATGGCAAGGAAACATTTGTTTTAATCTACTTCTGGTTCAGTTATGCTAAATCCTGACTTGTGAAAATCATATAGCCCCGGTTTCTATTGAACTCTAGTGGTTTGTACCATATGCAGCCTTGTCTACCTGACTTCTACTCAGTTTAGTTTTGTGAGAACTCTCTTAATGAGTTCTTCAAGATTTTTTTAAAACCATAATTCCAGGCTTAAACAGGAAAGGGGGTGAAAGGAAGTCACTGGAAGTGTCCCTGTGATGTGGATGACTGTGTGAACCTGTCAAACCCCTGGAACCGGGGCTAGATACATCAGTGGAGGCTCATATGGTAGGGTAACAAAAGGAAACCCAGTGCAGAGCTGCTATACTGCAAGAGGTTTGTGTTCCGCAAAAATGTACCTGTTAGACACACTCACACACCTCCCAAATAAACATGAAACCAGAGTAGCAATTATTTCCAGTTCCACTCGCAAGACTAATTGAAAATAATTTTGTTAATGGCCCTCTTAAAAAATGTTTGAGAAATGTTGAGAATCTCTTTCTTTTCCAAAGTTTTTCAGCAGTGTCCTGTCAATTACCTGACAAAGGCCTAATTCATCAAATCTTCACAGTGACCATTTATAATTTACTGAAAAATAAACATTTTGACTCTTAGGTAAGATTTAGCCATTGATCCAACAGTGTGTCTAGGGTCATAACCAAGGAGTGAAATGAGCATGTGCTCCCAGCAAGAAAGTACTGTTTTAGAGAACACAGACCAATGGCTGTTTGCTTGAGATGACATAGGAGCCCCTAATTTCTCCAGGCATCAAAGCTAGAAAATAAGGACTGTTACTTCAGATACTTTAGTTGTGTTCGCTCCAAATCATCAACAGGAAGTTCACTGGGCTCCTGAAGACCTGTAGTAGACATCCAGTCTGTTACCAGTGACGATATCCAAAGAAGGAATTGTGCCAAAATGGCTTGCCAGAAAGCAGTTTCTGTAAATCACTTGAAGGTGAAGGAAATTTTTCCCTCTTGCCTTTATAAAAATGTTAATATTTATTTATTAATTCTCCATTTCTTTCACGTTCTCCTCCTTTATTTGGTTTATTAAAAAATGTAACAAAACATAGCTCTGAAACAAATGAATTGTCACAATTAGAAAAATAGGGTGGCAAAATGAATGAGAAGAAAAAAACCCACATTTTTGAAATCAATATTTAAAGAACAACAAAACTGGAAGCTGTGTCAAAAGTGTTTCTTAATTGGTCTACATAAACAAAAAGGCTTACTTTTGGCAGTGGGAGACATATAATAAATTTATATCCTTTTTTCCCCAAATCTGAATTGGAAAATCTTGCATCAAGTGAAAGTACCATCTTCACTGGATGCATGCTGTCTTACATTTAGAGGTACAGAGTTTGTCAAAAATCAGTCATATTGACTCCATGTGGGTATCCAAACAGCAGGATGTCAGATCTCACTAGCCCCTTCTGAAGGTACAGAAGGTCAGTGGTTTTAGAGAAATATTACTTAAAATATAATAAATGCAAAACCTTTCAGTCTGAAAGCAGTTAGTTCCATTTTTTTTTTTTTTTAATGTCAAATTAAATGAACACTTAGATTGACAGCTCTGTTGGCTGGACAATCCTCCCAGTATCTTTGGCAGATCCTGGACTTGGCTTTCTCTGTGAAGTGCCTTGTTTCTCTCTCTGCTGCCAGGACACACACAGGCACTCACATGTTCTCTGCCTGGCTGCTACTCACTCGCCCTCCCTGCGCGTCTCTTTCTCCCAAACAGCCCCTCTTCAGCATTCCTACCTTAAATTTGTTCCTCTTTTTTACCGTGTCTACTGGCAAGATGTATGTTTGAAAGACAGGTGCCCTCCCTTTCCCCTGCAAAAAAAGAAAAGCGCTCTTGCTGCTTGAGTACCGTAAAGGCCACAACACAGAGACTTAGGCAGCTGCAGATCCCCTTCCTCGCTTATTCCCTCTTGGCTGCACTGAGTGTCCTTACATCTAGAGGTATTTGAAATACATATCTTGTAAGAGATCTGTCAGATTTTTTTTTGGTGCCATTAGCAGGCCTGACCCTAGCTGAACTTTGCATCCAGAGCATGTTTATTATTATACCAATAGCAATCCACTCCACAGATAGAAGCCTGCTAAAAATTCTTGTAGCCATGTAGGTCTTTGCAAAGAGGTTGATGTTTCATCCACAGGATCAGTGAGGGCACAATCTGTTCACAGCATTTGCACGTGCACTTTGCCAAGTTTACCCATCTCCTGAGAGTCCCCTGCTATTCTCTCCCTGACATAGAAGATTAAAGACAAGGGTATGCAAGGAATGTAGGGTTTTAAGAGGGTTCCTGTCTCTTTGTTTTCTGTGTTCTGATTCTTCTGGTGCATTTTGCTTTCTTTAGGCATCAGCTGCACTGTCTGGGGCAGTAGGTTTTCCACCTGAACCAGCAGCCCCGCTGGCATCGGGGCGGGGGGTCCGTGTGTGCTGGCAGTGCTGGGCAGGTTGGTCTCACTGAGAATTTGGGCTGGGGGTGAGATCAGCCACTCTACGAGCCTGAGAAGGATTTGTGTGAGCTTCTAAAAGAATTGGAAACTATTACAGATGATATACCTATTGGGAATTGCCTTGCTTGTCACATCATAAATGTGCCTGTCTCCCTTCCTGCGAAAGGGGGAGACACTGGCTGCACTAGAAACTGGATTCAATATGGGAGTGGGCCAGAATTTAAAAAAGGTGGAGTGAGAAGGCAGTACAAGTGTAGAAAACAAACTGGGTCCCTGAACTTAAGATTTTTATGAGATTTTTGACATCTCCCAGCCTAAGATTCAGTGTATCTGAGTTCATACTTGATTATTGAAATTTTGTAGAGATAACTGAAAAATCAGAAAAATTGTCTTTTGAAATTTCATATGAACCCAGGTCTGAAAGTTAATAACTTTGTCGTGGGATTGGATGTAAAACTTTGGATTACATAATTACTTTTAATTTCTGTGGTCTGCGTTGATATCATTGAATTTCATCAAGAACATTGATTACACACTTCCAATGGAAAATATGCATTTTTCCAGGGCATTAGAGGAAAGAAGGTGGTATCTGATCATTAAAGGTCTTACAGGAAAAACTGACATATTCAATAAACTGCAAATATCTTAGTTATTACATTTCCAGTGGACTGCTAGAAGAGTAAGTGGGTAAAATAAATAGGACAGTGTAAAGAAACCTAGTTTTTCCCTTCTCTGGCCAATATTCTTGAAGCAGTTTCCATTTCAGAGATGCAATCTCACGTGTAAAACTCTCACTTTAGAGGTACATTACTTGACGGTCTAGACAGACTATATCCTGTGTCTGTAACTAGAATCAAAGCCACATTTTTGCTATTGTGTATTTGGACACCACAGACATACAAGTTAATTACATTGAGCACACCATTTATTTAAAAAAATGGATTAATTTCATATGTGAATGCAGTGGCTAATCTATGACTATGAAAATGAAGAAAACAAAAGAAAAAATCCTTAGGAACTTTGCCTCTTGCCTGTGTGGTAACACAGAAATATAACCATAATCTGATGAACTTTTACATTATTACTGGCATCTCAATTCCTTTTCAGTGGAAATATCAGCTCTGGCATTGGCTTACACTGTATATGTGCATCATTCCTTATCCTCTTTATGTCTCCAGGCCAGCTGTCAGCTTGCTTTGGGATGCAACGCAGAAATCTTTTCTCTCAGAAACCAAAAGTGACATACTACCTTCTGCCCATGCAGAATACTCATCCCAACTAATGTCTGCTTGCTTGGGCTTTTAAAAATCTTCTGGATGAAGAAAAATTCCAGTCTTCTGTAATTTTATATGACACAGAAATAAACAAAATGAAATTCTGGAAGTGAGATTTATCAAATTTATGTATATATATATATATGTTGTTGTTGTTGTTGTTGTTTTACATATACAAACAGTGTCTCCACATTGTATCCCTGACTACAATACAACTTTCAGTGTGTAGTGTATTGCCATTCTGGCTGTATTGGCATCAATATGAACATTGTTATTCCTCTATTACTTTTTGGCTTTCCTCGACAGTTTTCATTTTCAAAAAGAGCATTTTGTGCTTTGCTCGTTCTTAAACAGTATGCCAGTTCCAAAATCCCCTCCTGTTGAGAAATGAAATTAAATATTGTGCTCCCTGGCTTCAATTATCATATTCTTAATTACCCGTTTGGAAAGAAATTTTTGATATGTCAGGGTAGTAATACAAGAATCAGAATGTTTCAGAATGTTACAGGTGGGTTTTATTTGTGTTATTAAAAGCTATGCCCGAGTCCTCTTCTGGCTTTTGTCCCTGTAGAAAGCTTGGCCCTCCTCCAGAGATCATTTTTGCTCAAGAGACTGGAAAGAGACTCATAAAAGGCTTGTTCTGAGTTTGGAAATCGTGCAGAAAAGGAGTGCTCATTAATTTCAGTTGCCTGCATTGTGAAGTTAAGAATGTAACTTCAAAAGGGTAACAGAGAATGGGAAATGGGGATTAAGAGAATGTGGGTTAAAATTGTATATGTTTGATGCCTAAATAAAGCAGTACATAATAATAAAGTTATTAATACTACTAAACACTGAGGATAAGTGCTAGCACACACATAACTCACTGAGAGGCTAGCAAATAACCAGGCTGAAGAAGCTACCAAAGGAATACTTCTTATCCATTAAAAGAGGTCACAATTCCCTACCAGAAAGTAACTGATATAGTGCAGGGCATTTGAGTGTGAATGAACTACCACATGTATGTTTATGAGACACAATTTAAACCATTGCATCTAATGGAATTTCTTATCCCTGTTAAAAAACATGTAAAAATATTAGTGTCCTAGTATTTTTGATAACAATAAAAGAATGAGTGGAAATCATTGCTTCAGTTCGTAAAAGTCTCTGTAGTGCAACATGGTGATTGCAACGGAGCGTTACTCTCTGGGTGACCAGTGGGGAACAACCGTGGCATGTCTGAATTGAAATATTTTTATCTGAAACAGAAGTATGTCCAATTTTTGACTGAATTGCTTGGGCTTAGAATTTCAAATGGTATATAACCAATCATTCCTCAGAAAATCACTTCCCAGTTAAGAAATACTGATATTTACAGAAATGGGTAACATGAATGATTCGTTTGGGTATCTGTGCAGGGGCAGCCAAAGTACTACTGAAATCCCCTCCCCACTTCTGTGGCTGTGGGTTAAAAAATAACTCTAAGCTAAAAGTAATTTTCACCATGTTGTGGATAAAACTACTGTACACTTCTTACTGCGAGCATTAGTAACTTCTTGAGAAATAATGACCTCTGCTTTAATGAAACAATGAACAGTGTTAATGATCAGAGAGCCAGATGTACGGGATTATGCCTCTTCAAAATACTCACGCAAGTTAAGTTACTTGGAATTAACTTTGTGAAATGCTCTTTCTGCTTCCTCACACTGTGTACTTGCAAAAATAGTCCCTGTTCTCCTTTTTATTTACTTTTCGGTGTGTCTTTTCCCTGACTGTAACCAAAAGTTAGTGCTTCAAGAAAAACGTTGCACAACGCTCATTCTGCCCAGAACTTTAGGAAACTTCCAAGAAGGTGCCTGATAGCTGGGAGATGGCATTTTCTCTAGTCACAAGTAGCCTTAGAACTGATTTTCTGTGACACTGGAGTTTCTTTATCTTATCTTCTGTCTGAAAGGGACCATTTACAATTTTGAAATAATTCCTGGAAGAAAAAAATTCATCAGAGAACTCAATAGAGCAATTTGAGCTAAATCTACTCTTGGTCCCCAGCAGAAAGATGAGGGGGAGGGAGATTCCTGCAGCGATAAGAACAAGATGAAGTTTTAGTGGGCTGTTTTCCAGCTGCTTCTGGCTTCCTGGGGATGCAACGGATAAACAGGATACAAGTATAAAACAGTGCTGTTTTGAGACTACTTTAATTTACACTTGATATCAGGGTGGCTTCTGGCTGGAAAGCCTCAGTTTATTAATGTAGCAAAATTGAGAAACAGATTCCCTCCTCCCATTAGGATTTCAGAGCAGCAACACAAGCTGAGCATTTCCTTTGGAGGGGGTCAGTCCAAGCCCGCAGACTGAGAACAGGAAGGAGTTTCATTCGTTCTGGAAGGAAAAAAGCATTTGACAGGAAAACATAGGCCAATGTAGACTATAATGGTTCCAGATAGTCTTAGCTTTATGATGCCTTGACCACTTCCACATTTTTACTTTTCTCCAAGATAACAGACTGACAGAATTCCCAGTTCTCATTTTTCTTTTTTTTTTTTTTCTGACGTGCGTGTTCATTAGCCATTTCCCAGAATACAGTTGTTGATTTCTCTTTCACCACAGTATTTTCAATTCTCTTTTAATTCAGTCCAATGCTGACTATTGGCAATATGAATAATCTTTTTGCTGTTCCAGAAATCATAAGCTCCAGAAAAATACGGTCTTGAGACTGTTTAGGAAAAAATATTCAATCTGCAAATGCAGCATTTGGCCCATATTGTGGGGCTGGGCATCCTGCTGGAGACTTGTGGCAGCAGTTGTCTCTCAGTGATCTCCAGACAGCTGTGAAACTGATGCTTGAAGCAGTTTGCTTCACGTGTTTCCAGTTACTTCATCAAACTGGGGTTAATGAAGGAGAGGAACAGGGGAGCAGAGAGAGAGCAAAAGCACTTGCCACCCATCCTCAGCACTCCCAAATTTTGGACCCTACTTGTTGCACACAGGCAAATTATGCAAACAACAACAAAAAAACATTTGGAAGGGTTGAGCATCTCTTCCAGCAGCCTCTCTTTCCACCTCACTCTTTTCCCCTAACCTCCACCCACACACTGCATAAGGGTGGTTTAATGATCAGGTCTGGGGCATGCAAATGTTTTTTGTCCCACAGAGCATGAGAGGATTTCCATAAAAATTGTCCACAGACCAGACTAACCAGAATTTTTCCATCATAAATATTTTTAGGTGTTTTGTATCTTTCAAGTTTGGTTTTATTTTTTTCTGTTTACCTTTTTTTTTGTTTTGTTTTACTGAATTAAAAACTGTGTTTTTAATAGCACTAGTTATTATCCTGAATAGATGTTGAAAGAAAGAGGTTAGGCAGAGATTTCTTACAAAGAGGGAACTACCACAGTCTTTGAAAGTCAAATCAATGACTGTCTTTCCTCAGAACTTGCACCCACTTTCTCTCTCAGGTTCTGTTGGCCTTCTTGGGGATGGTAGTGCAAGAAAAAAAACAGGATTTCTGCTACCTGTCCTTTACACAAGCCCTAAAATGGAATAAACTTGAATTAGCAATGTTGGTACTCCTTTTCCTCTTTACAAATATTTTTGAAATTTTGCATAGTTTGCAATCAAATGTGGGCTTCTAAAACACTTTGTGAAGCAGAATTAACATTTCCATCCAGCTCCTATAAATAATTTATCTCAGTGCTTTTTCATGTCTGTTCAGTGGCCAATCTTTCATCAGAATGTTGTTTAATATGGGAAATAAGTGTTTCCATCTTCCTTGCCTCCACTTAACTGCGTTTCTGTAGCTGCTATTTATTTTGTAACCATGGTGATTAGATCTATTTATTGCCTGCAGTCATAATAATTCTAAACATGTATTTATGTTTATTTCATGTCCACAAACCTGAACACTATATTAACACAATTATAATATAAGTTTGAGGAATATATCCTTGAAATACTCTTACATCTATTTTCTTGAGTTGTATCAAATATTTTTAAGTTTAGGACAGTCAAGAAGTTATGGCGTGCTCTCCAGAATTTCTGCAGTAAATTTCATGCAATACTGAAAAGCAGTCTAAGGTCTCCCTGAATTTTGTTTGGTATCTAGGTTCAGATAGCTAGGTTCGACCTGTACAGTCCCTGCTAGATGTGGTTGGTGTGGTGTGGTTACCAAAATTCCTGAAGACCCATCCAGAACATGTCTAGCTTCCCGCTTTTGCTTCATTTTTTTGTGGCATTCAAAAAGCAGTGGTCAGACCCATTCCAGCTCAGACATGGAGGTCCCCAAGGCACCTGACAGCACCTGACAGCTCTCTGCCCTTGCCATGACCCAAAGATTGGCTGATATTCAAAGGACCATAGATACCTGATTGAAACTTGATGTGGTAGAAAGCACCTTCATCAAAAAGCTTGCCAGTATCTGTCTGGCAGTGTTAATATTGATGTCCTCTAACCTTTCATGAGGTTTTAAACAATGTAAAGCAGAGATAGCTGTTATTGCTTAAGTACCTAGAAGCCCTAATCCCTACTTATAAGTTTCTGCTAGTGCTGTAGAAATACAGGGAGAAAACAAACCCCAAACAAAAAACCCCTGTGTCCCATGAGAGTTTTCAAATCAATTACACAAATTGTGACAGACTAACACAGCAAGACGAGGATGTAGAAGGAGGCTAATAATCAGCAGTGCTCTTGCTGCATCGACAACCAAGATAGGGTCAAATTTTTGTAGGCAGTGGATTCTGCATCAGCTTCTGAGGAATACTTGGACAACTTTGTCGAAGTTTGAAGAAAATTCTTCGCAGTTACAAGGGACAATGTGGGAAGAGGCATGAAGGTGTTTGTTGAATATGTAACACACTGAGCATGGAATCTAGAAGCAACTTTGACAGACTTATCCTTTAATGGGTATGGAGTATTGAAAAATATTCTGACAGTAAGAATTACTTTTTTGTGCAAGCAAATATTACCTGAGTACTTCTTTTCCTCATCTTGAATTTGACAGATTTCTCCCATAACACCCAAAGCAGATGCAAAATTAAAAAACTACAGCTACCTTAAAATTATTGATTAAAATAAGCTTTGTTTCATTTCCTTAGACACACAAACACCTTGCCATCTTGGTAGTTACTCACAGGCCCTCAGAGGAATCCTTCCTAAATATTGTAAAAAGTACATTTACTAATATACAGATCAATACAGGATATAATGACCACTGCAAAAAGCACTTTGCCATGAAATGTGGTAACCCCTGTTTTTGGGTTACTTAAGTGGAGTGGTGAAAGAATGGTTTTATCCCTACAACTTTGCTAATCAGCCAGCTGAGTATAGGAGATGGTAGTTGGTCTGATAGAGTGATATTTTGCATAGATGAGGAAATGAAGCAAGGCTTATTGTAATTAGGAAAACTGCTTGGCTTGCATAAAAGGAAACAGAATGATTCCCAGAGAGAAATTTCAACTCTCTCTGAATTCTCTAGAGAAAAATCAATTAACGACATGAATACACTCCACTCAGATCAGGGGTTCTTTATGATAGTTTCTTTAATGAGTGCAATCTGAGGAGGAAAGTATATAAGAAAACTGAATGTTTGATATCTGCTTTGTCAAGGTGGCAAATGAATTGGACAAGACATTTCCAATACAATTTAGTGTAAGTTGATTAATCCTGTTTTTCTCTTACACTATATAAATTATTATAAATGTATGTAGATATCCTCTGTATGGAAATGGGTTTTATTTGTATTTTAACCTGACATGGGCTGAATTAAGTGTGATTCAAGGTGACTGGATCTCCAGCTACCTTGTCATGATTAGGCATTCCTAATTTACAGGTCTGAGTTATCTGTGGATTTAGAGGATCTTGGGGCACCTTCAGAGGTGCTTTACCTTCTGCCGCACATTCTCTAAAGTATGCAAAAGGGAAGTTGCACGTTACCTATGTGAAGAGCTGGCATCACAGTTATAGAGAGATGTGTCCTGTAGGGTCATGTGGTAACCAAGAAGGCTCTTTGGCATGCAGCTACTTGTTGAAGTCTATGCTTAAATCTTATGGGTCCTGGGGAAACAAGTAATAAGCATACAAAGGGATAATATACAGTTCCTGCTTGAGAGCTTCCAGATGAGATTTAGACAATCTGAATTGCCCACAAAAAAAGGTTTCTGATAATTGGGTGCATTTGTAATTGCAGTATCAGCATTAGCAAGATTAATAGTGTGCTAGCTAAACTGGGAGAAGGCTGAAGAAGTTTCCAATGTTTAACGAAAGTGAAGAGAAGCTGTGTGAACAGCTGTATTAACTGTTACAAACTGGGAAAAAACTATGTCCATACCAGTGTTAGAAAAGGAAGCAATTGTCAGTTCATTTTCTTTTCTAGTGCATAGCTGTTCTCCATAGCATAAATTATCTTGAAAAAGCACCTAAGAATAACTTTCAAGCAACAAGGTAATCAGAATTCCTCCAGAGTTATTGCCGTCTCTTAGTTTCCCAATTAAGATGTGTTTTAAATGGTTTCTTTGCTTTATTTGCTGTGTATGTTGTGATCTACAACACTCACGTACTTCTCCTTTTCCATACTGCACCGTGCCTCTCTCCCCAGGCACTTAATGCTCTGTCCTCTTTCCCCAGCAAACACAAGAGCAAAGTGCAGTAGCACAATGCTGCAGAAAGCTAAATGTTTCAGGTTTCCCAGTTCTGTCCTGTTGGGATCCTGACCCTTCAGAGGTGTTATCCTACAACTATTTCCATTCCACTGCTTTGTTCTTACATCTTCCCCACTTATGGATTACTTCAGCCTCTATATGGGCAGCTTTTATTCTGACATCAATTATTCCTACTGACATGTGTGTGTCAGGGAGGTCATGATACAGGGATCGCACACAGTTTAATAATCCTCAGCTAGGTGGGTTGTTGTTGATCATCTCTTGTGTGCCAAGTTTAGCAGAGGATACATGAAGGAGTAGGGACTTTCTGAGCCTTTGATCAGATTCAATCACTGAGGCAGATACGAATGAGAAACCATGCTCTATTTTTTGTACTGTGCACAAATTCAGGGTCTAGTTTAGCAATGCCAGTGTCACAGGGTTCCTGAGCCTCACCTGGGAAGAAACAGCTGACATCAACGACATCATGGGGAAGGAAAAAGTGGGAAGAAACAAGGGCAGCTCACCCTAAACAAACACCATCCACGCCAGAAGACGCAGGTTGTTAGTGGAGGGTGGAGGAACAGCTGGAAGCTGAAGACAAAGCCTGGGAAACTGGGAAGGACTCATGCCTGTTGACTCTGGGAGCGACATGGGGGCAAAGACTGTGCTACCTTGAGGTGATCCTGGATGGGGAAGGCTTGCTGGATGGTGCTGCTCCCACGTGAGGTGAGGAACTTATGATCAGTAAGTCCATCTCCTAACTCCGGCGTACTTGTGTAGTCTTCC
>NW_009260028.1:5621494-5627917 GCF_000687185.1 Egretta garzetta | reverse complement strand
GGTGAGCTCACCCTATTTCTTCTTCTTAGGGAGTACCAGGAGTCTGAATGCACAGTCCTTACTCCTAGGCTGCCATCGTCAGGTAATGGCCACACATGTTGAGAAAAGCTGAATTTGGAAATTGCATTAATATGATCTTTCTTTTCTGTTGGTGCTCATGTAGCTTTCCAAAGGTGTTATGAGGTTGGATTCTATGACAAAAAAAGACTGTGGCATGTAAAAATCAAGGTTAAGCTGCATGGCTGCAAAGTAAGTTTCTTTCCTATTCAAAATTATATCCAAGGGAATTTTCCTACTGGATGTTCCTACCTTTCTAATGTATTTTGCTAACTCTTCCTGATCACAGTATGATGCATTATTGATACATCTCAGTGTATCACTACAAATGAAAATTATTAAATGGAGTAAAACTCATCTATCCAGGCAAGGATTTTATTGCAAGTACTTTCATTGCTGCATAAGAAAGTATTAGGATGGAATTTACCAGTTTTCAGAATTTACCAGTCTTCAATTTAACAGAATTCAGGGGGGTTTTGACTTCTTGTTCTTTTAATGGAGGTTATATTCTAATGATGTTTCCAAATCCTTATAGTTCTTCATATACATGATCTTTGAGATTTTGTTGTGCCATGATTAGGAGAACCTGGACATGGCAAAACCTAACAGGCGTCGCCTCTCTTGTCCACATTCTTAATGTGTATTTTTGCCTGTCACTTCTCTACCTCATGCATTCGGCCACTAGAATCTTTTTATAAAATGAAGGGAAGACCCTAATGCCATGCGTGAGTTTTGAAAATATCAGGTAATAATAAAATTAATCACAAAAAATAAAAATCAAGGCAATTTATTTTAGGCACTTGCACGTGGCAAATTTCACAATTTGAAATCTTTTACCCTACTCAGAAAACAACAAAGCTGTACATGTTCAAACAAAAATATATAGGTTGTTGGGGTTTTTTTCCTCACATACTTTTCTTAAACAAGTTATGGGTGGATCATGTGGGAATCAAAATAATGAAGACATGTACTTTCCATGTAGACATTTTGTGTGTAGAACTGCCATAGGTTTTTACTGAAGCAGGGCAGAATTTGGAGCATTTATTAACTGCAATTTAAAAGGTCTTATGTGAGAATTTAAACATATTTTTTGAATGATGCATGTGGTTCCCTTCTCTTTATGTCCAACAAATAAAGCTTTTTGGACAGCATCTGCTTCTCTTGCTGCCTTGAAGTCAACCAAGTCTACTTTGCAAGAGCCTATTGAATATAAACCTTACAGCAAGGATGTGACTTAGCTCAGTAGATGGTGGCTGAGGAAGAAGATGGATAGAAGCTTATGTAAAATATCATTGTAGCTAGACTTTCTTTTTTTGCGAGGTGTTGTTATTGTGCGCTGGTAAATACTTTGAAAGAAGCTATCACAAATAAACTTTAATTTTTGCTAAGCTTTTCTTTATTAGTGGCACTTAATGCACACCAAAAGAGAATTATTTGAAACTATAAAAATTCATTAAACTATTGGCAAAGTAAATTTACTATACTGGGAATTAAGACAATCTGAAGGGAAAATATGTGTTTAGTAATAATGAAAGAGTTAGTAAGGAATTATGGCTATATTTCATTGGTATGATTTTGGTTTTGCACGAGATTTTAATCTGAAGGGATTTTTTTTTCTTCCCTCTTATTTTTACATCTTACTTTCAATTTCAATTTCTTTTAAAGATAAGGTACTGTATGAATATTAAAAGATAAAAAATATGGCTCGTTAAGGGGATAAAATTTGGGGTGGAAAATCGTAACAAGTTATTAAACTTTTTAATCATTAATACATGCAACACTTGAAGATTGATATATGCTGTTGTTTTGAAATGTAGAATTATAACCACTCTGATTAGATGATTACTGAATTCTAGTTCAGAGTAACTTCTGTAGATAAGGAGCTGAAGAGTAGTGTTGGTTCTTTGAGCTAGGCCACCTTTAATGAGAGCAGTGATTAAAGTTAACTGTATATTTAGTGGTATAATTGTGCATCATATTTTTAATTTTTATTTCATTCACACAACCAAACAAGTAACTTCCAATTATGGCCACTGAGGTTAATAGGAAACTCATCTTTCTTTTTTTTTTTTTTAAATTTGTTGGAAGTAAGACATTGGTCTTACTGATTCTATACCTTCCTGTAGAACCGCTGCACAGTGTTTCATGGATGCATACAGATTTCTATTATTTGTGGGCTGCCACCAGTCAAGAATAGGCAAAGCAGATCTGACAGCATTTTACTGAGCCAATATATAGTTTAAAGAAAGATCACAAATGAAAAGTCACCTTCACAGCAGCCACTAGAACCAAAATTTCCATGACTGTAAAGAAAGTGGTAAAAGATATATGGAGATTGAATTCTTCATGCTGTTCCATTCTTGCTCTGAAATCGTTAAAGAGCTTTAAATAGTAAGAAGTCTAGCTAGCAAAGAATTGCAGAGGTATCCAGTGTCAGCCTAATAGGATCTGATCAGCCCTGGCAGGCACTCAGTGCTCCCTGGTGGAATCTGGAAAAACTAGCCTGTGAAGACTGAGAATAGCAATCATCATTCCTCTTTATCAAAACCTAGCTCTTTCATCATCCTCTCCTCACTTCATGCTTACAGTTTTGGATATGCAGCTAAAAACTATACCTAACATGGCTTTGGATTCACAGTGGCATGAGAGAATGCATATTTGGGGGAACAAGTCAATCAGTCTATAGGAAGTTTTGACTGTAGTTATGCTGGGGTAACAAAGTAGGAGATGAGGAATGTCCAGAAAAATCCCTTGGGAAAAGTGTCTGATGGAAAAAACAAAGCAGCTCTGTCCTCAGGTGTTTAGCAGTGGAACTTGAGTTGGTCTTTGCGTGCCAAAAAAAGAAAAGTGTTCTATTCATTCCATGCACTCTACTGAAAAGTTAAACCAAATACATTATTCTAGCTTATAAACGACTAACTTTATTTTGGCATATGTTTAATCATTTAGGAAAACGTCCTATTCAAGAAAGCCTGTAAGTACCTACTTAAAACAAAGTAGATGTTTAAGGACCTCCTTGAATAAGGGCCAGAGTGCTTAAAATTAGGAGGTGCACATCTTTTTAGTGTAAAAACAAAGCAAAAAAAAAAAAATGCTAACTAAAAATTGAAGCAGAGCTTCCTTTATTAATACTAAGTGGTAATGAGCTCTACAACCATGAAGACTCCAAAAGAGCAACTATTTCCTCTGAGAAATTCAAAGAGCTTTTCTGAAGTTTATAAATGCTTAATTTTAAAAATACAATAAACCAATATGCCC
Source organism: Egretta garzetta (assembly GCF_000687185.1). Taxonomy (NCBI): domain Eukaryota; kingdom Metazoa; phylum Chordata; class Aves; order Pelecaniformes; family Ardeidae; genus Egretta; species Egretta garzetta. The sequence goes on along the minus strand of NW_009260028.1, from coordinate 5,624,602 downwards.
TTACTCTGTGTAATCATGTTTACAATAGATATGAGAGTATACAAGGCCTACCTGTATGCTAGTGTTGCTCTGACTGGTTTTCTGGAAACTTTTCAAATCATAACTCCTGGAGGGGCTGAAGTATTGAAGCACGTCCTTACACTATGTCCTTCATTTGCCAGTAGCTAAAAGGATAAAATTTTGGAAATATCTGCTGGACAGAGATCTTGCTTGTTTTGCTCTTGCGTTTATGTTTTTATGTCTCTGCTGAGCTTGTTACCGAGAGAGAGAAGAAAATGAGATAGCGGCTTAGCTAGGAAACTGGCATTTTGGTTCTGGATTTAGAATAGAGACTCTGTGAGGGAACTATATACAGATGAGGATTTTGCTTGGGCATAGGAGAGGCATGCCCTGTCAAAACCAGCCCTAATATTCTACAGAGTTCATATTTGACGTCCTTAGTGGAAAACCTCTAATTGTCTAGCCTTGATAGCAATATGGAATGTTTTTCTCTCTGTAGAAAACAATCTAAGTTAACAACTATTTATACTGAGAAGCAAAAGCACCTCAGTGCAATAATAAATTCTGGAAAGGCATGACTTAAACTTCAACATCTATATAATTAAAATGCTTCCTATATAGACTGAGTATACCAGAAACTGTACTGACTGATGAGAAGAACTCTGATTCACCGCTATTTATTTTAGTCATGTGAAAACTCCCACTGAGAAAAGGGGAATTTTGTTGGAGGTGTATGAGCAGGGTGCCTATAAACTCAGAACAGAGTAAAACTCCAGGAAGCAATAGAAAAATATTTCAAACAATTGTTGTCCACCATTAATAAGAGCAGTGAAAGCGGTTGAGTTCTTTTTAGATATAAATCATCAAAAGGAAGAAGGAGATTCTTTAAACACAGTTATTAAAGGAAAATGATAAATATTCATCACTGTAGCCAAGACTGATCATCAGTGAATTATTCAGCTTCTCCAGACTACACCCTATTTTTCTATAGATAAAAGCATATTTTGCCTACACTTGCAAGTTGAGAATTGAACATCAGGATTCTGATGAAGAAAAGGATAAGAATGTATATGTACTAAATTAAGACTCTTTTTGTGATTCTCCCTTTGAGCATCAGTGACCCAGTCAAGACCGTTGGTTCCACAGGTATACAAAGAATAGCAATAACCATATCAAGACCAGGAATTGCTGTCAACAGAACTATTTTCATGGTGAAAAGAATTATCTTTCTCCCAGTGCACAGCTTTCGGTAGACTACAGTAAAATGTCATGTACAGTATGACTCATCTGGAGTGCTGTGTTCAGTTGTAGGCTCCCCAGGACAATAAAGACATGGACTTAATGGAGTTAACCTAGCAAAGAGCCACAAAGGTGATTAAGAGAGTGGAGCATCTTTCTTAAGAGGAGAAGCTGCGAGAGCTGCAAGTGTTCAGCCTGGAGCAGAGAAGGCTCAGGGGGATATTGTGCATGTATATAAACACTTAGTGGTAGGGAATGCAGATGAGGGAGTCAGAGTTCTCACTAGAGACAGAGACAGGACATGAGGCAGTGGATACAAATTAAAGCACATAAAATTCCCTCTGAACACAAACAAAAACCTTTTTACTATGAGGGTGGACAATCACTGGAAGAGTTTTCCCAGAGATAGTAGAGCTTCCATTCATGGAGATAGTCAAACCCAAATTCGACACGGCCCTGGGCAACCTGCTCTGGCTGACACTGCTTGAGCAGGGTAGTGGGACAAGATGACCTGCAGAGGTGCCTTTCAACCTCAACCATTCTGTGATTCTATGAAAGAAAGGAATAAAAACTGAAAAGCCTTCAAAGGAGGCCAACATGTTTACTAATACCAATTCAACACCAATTAAAAAGGAAATGGATAATAGGCATAAACCAAAACTGAATTGTCCACATGTAATCTGTGTCAATTTTTAACAGCATGTGCCTGAACTAGTGCCCTGAAGTTTCAGAAAGGCTGTGTCATCTAGATTTTAATAAAAGTTGCTGTGCATCCAAGGACATGTAATACAAATATCTATTAATATGAATGTAAAGCTGTGATTGAAACAGTGAAGTTTTGATTTTGTGATCTGTATATTTGAAGACACTATGAATCAGTCAATAAATTCTTTCAGTATTCAAATATCCAATTCAATTGCTATTAAATCTTCACATTTAGTTTTTTGCTTTTATGGTTATATTGATTTGTCCATTGAGGGGAATCAGTGTGGAGATCAGTTTAGCCATAAAAATAGCAGACTGGAAATAATAAATAACTACAATTGAACTTTGAACCTGTATGGAAGTTGGAAAGAAAAGGGAATAAAATAGACTTAAAATTTAGTCAGAATTCATGTATACTAAAGGTACAAACTGACAAGTGTGTTATATCCTTAAATTTAGATATACAAAGGTCAAACTTTGTATGGATGACTGTAGGCAAAACCTTTAAGACAGCAACATTAACACTGCATTTTCTTTACAAAAGGAATTGCTGCTATCAGCTCCCAAGTCTGTGTCTGGCCCACAGCAGTCTATTCAACAATATAAGAAACATGAAAAAGTGCCATCTCTGCATTTTCCATCACTTCATAGCTTGCATCCAGCAGTAATAAGTCACAGCTACAGCAAAAACCAAAATAATAGTCCATACAGTTGGATATAATAGCAGTGATGGAACCATAAGGGCATCTAAATTCAGACATAAGTGGGAGGGGACCAAAACAGAGCATTGCAATTCTGTAGCCCAAGAAGCTAGCTCTCGACTGTAAATTGGGAGACACAAGTCTTAACTATGGCAATAAAAAGATTATTGGTTTATGAATGTGGTTCCTGCATCCATCTGGTTTGAGATAGAATTTTTGGCCATAAGATGTGCATTGTACTTTCCAGTTTTCACCTTATAAATGTTTGTCCATAGAATTCTTGGAAGAGGTTCCTGGATTCATATAATATTATATAAGTGGCCATTTTATATAAGCCCTTATTTTTTAAATTCAAGTGAGATGAATAACAAATGTTCTGTCCATGTTTACAAGCTATCTAACAGCAATAGTTTAAGTAAATTATTGCTTAGCATAAGTAACATTATACTAGGAAGACAGCAGG
>NW_009260028.1:5612689-5621467 GCF_000687185.1 Egretta garzetta | reverse complement strand
AATAACTGGTTAAGCACTCCAGAGCTGGTTGGAGTATCACAAAAAAAGCCAATGCTATTTTAAATAATTTAGAGGAGTCTTTCATCCCAACAAAACTATCCCCAGAAACAGCAGAATCAATAATCCACCAGGAGACTCACAGGCTGTTACAATTGTGAAATGAGGTACTAGAGCACCAGAAGTGTTAGAAGAACTCAACTTTGAATGATATGAAGTAAAATTGCACAACCGTCTTGTACTGATATGACTAAATTTTGAGCAGTGGAGAAACTTGGATAATAAATTCTAAGATACTGAAATACAATGTACTCTGATAGAAAATAAGGTAGAACATCTGATAAGGATGCTAGAGGATTATTCAAGTAATAAACTATAAAATTTAACTGTAACTGTGACACTCTCACTTTATAAAGCAGTTATCATTACCAAGATGTGATAGCCATGATGTTATTCACTAGCTGTTAAATACAGTCAGCATCCTCTGAAATCCATAGGAATTTTATTCTCAATTTAAATAAATGTTTTACTTCTGTGTGGGGGACGAGGGAGAGAGGGACTCTCAGAGCACATATCTTCTGAGACTGGAAAAGGTAGCACTAGTAAAACCAGGGGGGTGGAAATTGAGAGGGGAAATTAAGAAAAATATCTTCCTCTCTCTTCTTCTTTAACTGATCTCTCTATAGAAACCACTTTGTCTCATTCATAAAACTATATACTGTGCTCTGTGTTTGAGCGAGACTTCTTTTTGCATAGTTTTAGGAAACAAATGACTCATGTTTGAGTTTATGCATTATGTATCCTTGTGATTAATGTTAGTCTTGTCATGAAGGGAGTGATTTGCATGCATATCTGTGTCTGCTGAACTGTCTGGCACCAATTCCCTTTGAACAAATAAAGTGTTAAGTGGCCTCGTTTGTCCTTCACATTGAATCCACTTTTTTCAGTCTTTTAAAATTTATGGAAATATCCACATTTAAAATTTCTTTAAGTTGTCTTTGCTGTTCAGAAGTAAACTCTACATGCCTGGCAAATTTGGCAGATCTGTCTATTAGCTAATTAAAACTCAGCATGGCTGCTACATAGCTATTATGCACAATTTTAAATGTGTACTCTGTCACCTCTCCTGAGATACTGAATTATAATCTGAAATTATTAAAATTCAAAGCTAAAGCTATCAGTAAAGATAGAAGGCTTTAGGATTAAAGCATTTCATTGGGATGTAGTGATCCTGATGGGTAGGCATGGTTCTAGCACTGCTCCTTAGCAGTTTCAATAGCAATTTACCATGAAACTGTAGCATATACTGTGACTTGCTTAGGCATTTTCCTTGTTATAAGTGGAATTAGGATTGTAAACACTAAATCCTGAGATGTACTGGCTCTATAAATTCTTGTACAAAGGATGTCTTTCCTAAATTCCTAACTTGTTAAAGAAGCAGCCAGGCTTCAAATACAGTATCTTATGTGATCCCAAAGCTGAGAGAAGTTTATCTTGCTGTTCTGCAAGTCCACTCATAGGAGTAGGTGTTGCATAGTGGTGTGCTTTTATACAGCTCCCTATATAAATGGAGTTGATAGCACATTTATATTATTCCATTAATTCATCCTCTTGATGCCAATTCAGATTTCCTTAGGGAGAGAGATCCAGATCTCATAAGCCAGGGCATTACTGTTCAGTTAAGGAAAAAAACCCTTTAATGTTCTATGTGGTCTCTCTAACTCACTATAAACTGTCTGAAAGTTTGGGAATGCTGAATAGTCTGTTGCATGTTTTTATTGGCATCTGTCATTAACCTTCGTCTTTTGTAGAGCTGAGATAATCTGAGAGATATTATACTTTGCTAAACCTGCATTTTTCTTTTCCATTATATGAAAGTAGGACATCTGGTATGTGCTGGGACAATATTTCAAACATCATCTCCTGCTGAGCTGTGCACAATAATTAATTACATGTCAAGAGATGAACAAAGTATTTCTTCAGTTGTTATTGTTATTTGCCTTAGCTGTACTAAACTAAATATCGTTACTGCCATACCGAGGACAGTGGTCTAAATAGCCTGTGTTCTGATTCCCCTTATACATTAGGATAATCAAACAAAAAAAAAGTAATTTTCAAAAGCACACCTCTTCATATTTTTTGCTAGTATTGTCTCATTTCATTTGTTTATAGTGACCTTAGTGTCTGTGCATATTATAAACTTCTACACAGCATATCGTCTGTTCCACTGAAGGGAAGGAAGGAAGGCCTATTGACGATAGTGCCAGTAAAGGACTCAGGAGATCTGTGTTCAATAACCTTCTCCATCAGTTTCCTTCCTGTATAGTCTTGGCAAGTCTGTTCGATTTACAAGGCTAATTCAGTGCTGAAATGCTTTCTGATAATCTGGCTTTTAGATTATCAAATTCCCATCTGTTATATGAAGATAATAATACTGGATTTACAATCCTGGGGATGTTTGAACTAAATATGAAATTGCAGAAGGGAATAAAGAAGTTCTTAGGTGGCTACTCAGACCTCAGCTTCATATAATTTATTCCATTCCATCTTTTCTGAAATGGAAAGAGCTAATCTCTTTGAGCCTTCAGAAAGGGGTGGCTGCATGTGCCCAGCCTAAGCCGTGTCCAGGAGTCATTTGGGAGAGTGCTAGCTGGCACAGGCCAAAAGCCAGTGACTGGCCTTGTAGTTTAAGCACATGATCACATTAGCAGTTCCTAGGTGTCGTGGTTTAACCCAGCTGGCAACTAAGCACCACGCAGCTGCTTGCTCACTCCCCCCCCACCCTCTGTGGGATGGGGGAGAGAATCAGAGAAAAGAAAAAAAAAAAGTAAGACCCGTGCGTTGAGATAGAGACAGTTTAATAAGAGAAGAATAACAATAGTAATAATAATAATGGTAAGAGAATATACAGAATATATAAAACAAGTGATGCACAACGCAATTGCTCACCACCGGATGACCAATGCCCAGCCCGTCCCGAGCAGCGATCACTCCCCCCGAGCCGCGATCAGTCTCCCCACGACTGACCAACTAACCCCCCCGAGCATGACGTTATATGGTATGGAATAGCTCTTTGGTCAGTTTGGGTTAGCTGTCCTAGCTGTGCTGTACTCGAAGCTCAGAAAGTCCTTGAGTAGTCTCAGCACTACTTGGCAACAATTAAAAACATCAGTGTGTTATCAACATTCTTCTGGTACTAAATCCAAAACACAGCACTATGCTAGCTACTATGAAGAAAATTAAATCTATCCTAGCCAAAAACAGGACACTAGGAATATGCCCTGACATGGTTTAATTTCCTAGTATAGGTGTAGCCTTTCCCCACTCTGGGATTTTGCACGAATAGAGGATGTTGTATGTAGGTACAGCATAATGAGGACCTTTAGGGTTCAAAGGATGTTCCTTTTTTCGGAGAAAGAACGACAGTTCCCTGGGGGAATCTGCATGACCTTCACCAATTTTTAGAACCTCATCTTCTGTTAGGAGGTGTTGTCAATTCCAGCAAGTCCCAATGAGCTGTATCACTGCACATCTCAAATTGCAAACCCCGGGCTCAAGGGCTACTCAACCATTTTCTTGGGAGCCGATCGAAAATCTTTAGTGTTTTCACTGATTTCCCCCTCCCTAGTTTTTTTGAACCCTGGCCCTCCTACTTTCTTGCAGGATCATGCACAAAGGACATCATGGCAATGCTTATGACTAGGTGACTCTTCATCTAGAGATTACTGTTTACTCAGTTTTGCCTTGAAGCGTGTGAATGAAGGTCATCAATAAGAAAGTCAGCAGATTTCCGTGTGAACCGGATTTAGATGGACTTACACAGCTGTAACCGCTACTGTGGATATTTCCATACTTAGCTCCACAGCGTAATTGCCTACAAAGTCTTTTAGGAAAAGGATGCTCAGCCAAAAGCTTTTAACAAGTGCCAGTTCTATTTTTACAATTTGTGTCACGATCCCGTGTTTGAAAACCACATTTTTATTTTATGTGATTTACAACACAACCTGGAGGCAACTGCGCTGTTAAGTGCAATGTTTCAGTGAGGAGTACGAACACAAGCGGGACAGGCGGAGAAGGAAGGTAGAGCCTGTTCTTTCCCGTAGCACCTGTTTGTGAGCTTAGCCTCAGTGAAAGCTGGTCTGTGCCGGACTGGGGGGAGTCTGCTTCCTTTTCTTGGAGGAAATTGCTCTTTACTGTAGAGATATCCGGATGGGCTACTAAGTTACTTCATAAGGCTTTCAGAAATGGGCTGTCTTACTTTCCCGGCTGAAGTACTGACTCTTGTATAAGTCACCTGCAGGTCCAACACAGTTGATTCCTTCTCTCTCCCAGGTACAGGAATCGCTGGAGGCATGATGGTAAAAGAATCACAAAGCTGGCAACAATTTAGAAATGTTTTCATAAGGGAATTATTCATCAGCACAATGATTCATGCTCACCAGTTTTCCAGAGGAGATGGTCACAGCATTTTTTTCCGCTGGGAGGGGGGAGACAAGGGGCAGACAGGCAAAGCCAATTCCCAAGGCTTGGCTCCACACTCAGGAGAAATGGATGTGAATTTTCTCATCTTTCCTTCAATATTTTCTCAGCTCCTGGATGTGTGGGAGGAAAAGGAAGTTATTCAGAATCAATTATTACTTTCCACTACGTTGCTGCATTTTAGATTACTGTTTGTCTTATGTCTACAGCCCATTGTCTCCTGTATGAACTGATTCCTACCTCCCCGCTCCATTATCTCTCAATCGCAACAGTGTGAAAACAGTTTCAAGGCAACTGAAATTACCTGTAAAAAGACTACACAGGTATGCTTTTCAGGCCTGGTTAAAAACCCTTTTAAATGCAAAATTTCCAAAAATTAAAGTGGGCTTTCTTTTGGGCCTATGGTATCAAAACCATATTTGGGAAATCTGTGGGTATTAAGCTCTGATATCCATTCAGGAGCCGTATGACTAATAAGAGCAAGCCTTACTCAGAAAATTTAGGAAAGAGCAGACGAGAACTGTGACCCTGCTTGGGAAGAGGAAAAATACCCGCATAGTTTTTAAAATCCCAGTTTGAATTTAGTGTAGTTTCTTGGGCATCCTCCAGAAACAATGTCCTGATGGTTCCTCATATTTTTAAAGCTTTTAGTCTTCTCACGTTATTGATACAGAGGCAATTCCCCTGACCCCTAAACTCAGAACCTAACAAGGAAGATGCTATTAATAAAGTTAGCTTGTTAAAAGTATTCCATATTCTATATAATTTCAAGCTCTTTACTTAAAGAAACAGGACTATTTTTTTTTTACAGAATGGAAAACTAAATGCTTATTAATCTTTTCCAGGTGTGTAAGAGCAAATAAAAAGGCCACACTCTAATCTGTGTTCAACATTTAAGAAAGAATCTTACCGCAGATAAATGTATGCTCTGATGCTGACCATTAAACAATCCATTTTCAAGGTGTGTGGCCTTATTAAGTTTGGAAATTCATATACAGCTCACACATACGTGCCTCTGTTTCTAGTAGTGAGGGTATTTTGGTACGTACCAAACACCACAGCCTGGAACTGACATCATTCTTTGGCAGACACGTGAATATTTTGTATTGTAATTGCTGGCTTGCATGTCAGTACACTCCCGCTGTCTGTTAAACAGAATGATATACTTATGCTTGGGGTGTTTTGCCAATCCTTTCTATTGGCTAAGCAAATGAAGGTTTTCTCACCAGCTAAAGGGCTTAGTTTATGTGTACAGTTTGCTTATGCGCAAGACAGAGGTCTCTGTGTTTAAGCTGGAACAACATCTCCAAAAGTTATATGAACAGTCACTTGAACATTATATTTTTACTTCCCCATTTAAGTGCTTTCAGTGAACATTCACAGTGAAATGAATTCTCAAGCTAGGGTCTACTGGGGTCATAAACAGGGTCAAGAATACCCTCTACAGCTATAACTCTTCCTCTATAGCTAAATTCAAGGGGGGTGTCCCAGACAAATTTCATTGTAAAATAAGGCTATAAACATGGAAAAATGTTGACAATCATTGCTGTAGCGGACCAAGTTATTGGCAGCAATATTAAAACATTTTAATTTCAATATTTAGAATACATTCAGATAAAGTGAATTAATATTCCTACAAATGATGAGAAATCTCAACCTTATGCTAGAGTTTACTTTTTAATACAAAGAGCTGCAGCAGTACTCTAAACAGGATGAAGAGTACTTGCATTTTGTGCTGATTGCAATGCATATTATTGAGCCAGTTTAATAGATACATGACTTATGAGCAGCTTAATTTTAAAGAGCTGAATTTTTTCAGTTATCAGAAACAAACTAATTTTGCTGGAGGAATAATTTTCTTTGATTCACTCAGATTCACTCAGCATTGGTGTAGGCACATAAATCACTATGTGAAAATATTGTTAATAGATGCTTTAATTCTTGTTTGTCTAGAATCTCCTCAATCCTTCTTGTAATTTGATTTTAATATTTCTTCTCTAGTTTCTGGAAACTGCTGTTTACTGGTAAAATATGTCAGCACTGAAGCATTTACTGGAATTTTCCCAGTTATGCAAACCAAAATGCAACTAATAAGCAATATCACAAGTAAAAATATATTTGTGGACAAGTAGTAGTCATAAGAAATACTCCCACCACTCTGAGAAAAGAGTAACTTGATACTGAGTCCAAATTAAAGTCCTAAGCGTTCAACACTTTATTTCATATCTTCAGGAAAAAGCAAAAATGCAATCAGGAGGCTTATAAAGTTAGTAACATTGGTAAAGACCAAGCTTTCAATATCAAATAAGGAAGCAACAGGTAAGAAAACTCTTAGATAAACCTGTTGATTTGAAATTGATTGAGCCTTACAGTCTTCATCTTGAGAATTTACAGGCACGGTAGCTGATGTCTCCAATCCTATTTTTGTGGACAATTGTGGAGGTACTGAAAAACAGGAAGAGGACAAGACTAACAGGTTATGGAGAACGTTCTTATTAAAAATGCGAGTAGGACCAAACTGGGAGAGGCTGCTAGCACATTGCATGGCATAAACAGAGCTCAAAATGACCTTTAAAAAATCCAGGCAACATCGCGGAGAAGAAAGCGCCATTATTCATTAGAAATAAATACAACATTCTACACAAAGAAAGGAATGTTCCTTTCAAGCAAGTTCCCTGATGCTTTTGTGGCCAAGTAGTATTTTTACAGAAAGGATCGAGAAGCTGTAGTGAACCATTAGCTTATCCTCAAAAAGGATGTCATGTCATTGCAAAGAGGTAAACCGGGTTGAGGTGTGAACAGAAATATGGACAACAAGAGATGTGTGTGGCATACAATATAGTAGAGTCCTGAAGGATGGGACACCAAAAAATGTTGTGCAAACCATTCCCTTACACTGAGGCAGAAGCAGCTTTATTTAAGCAATTCCTGACATGGTTGGAAGTCTTTAAACTCAAATTAAACAAATTAAGGTTGTTCTAAATCTGCTACCCCAGGTAATTTAGACCTGTTACTTTTGCCCCAGCATCCAATGACATGTAAAACAGACTGTCATCTTGTTCCTCACAGCACTTTGAAAACTGGTGTCCTGCTTCTTCTGAGTCTCTGTCTCTTCAGACAAAATAACACCAATTTCTTCCATTTTCTCTTGAAGGCCATATTCTGTGACCCTTCTTGTAAATCTTCTAATTCCTGTTGGTCTCTAATTTTCTTGAAATACAGCACCTGGCACACCCAAACTGATTACTGTTTTCCAACCTGAGCATTTCAGTGCTAAGCAGAGAGAAAGTCTTTGAGAGGGACCTGATCGTATCTGATTCTGTGCTGAAATCTGAATGAAAAGGAGTCAGTAGCTCATGAGCTATTGCTGTTTGTTTTGGGAGATGACCCATATAACTCAATGTGATATAATAAAAATCACTTCAAAATGCTAAAGCTGCTAATATTTTTTTTTTCCCCCAAACCATTCATTCTTTCAAAAAATAAGTCCCAGAGGTAGCTTCCAAGGTTTCTCAGAAAAGTGACCACTGTGCTTTGGTGCTTCCCATATTCATTGACTTTATTCTGTTTTCTTCAAAGTTCACTTCAAAATGCAGGCTAGAAAAATTCCCCAAGCTGTTATCTAGAGGGAGCTCTTGTCTTTGAATGGGAGCTGAGTGTTTCATCATAGAAAAGTATGTAAACTTGTTTGAAAACTGCATTATTCCTTGGTTTAGATGTTTAAATGGAATTGTCATTTGGAGGAATACTGTAAATTATTAGGTATAATCAGATCTAATATGTCTCATGTACATATATATATATATGCACCTATGCATATATATATCTATCAGTCTGAGAGGTTCCAACCTTTCTGAAGTGTGAAAGTATTGGATACCCAGTCCCTCAACGGATAGTGCTTACTTCAGATATTGCTTACTTCAGTAGCTCTTTTTCTTTCCTTTAAAACAGCAGCTAGATATAAACAAAAAAAATCACTTAAACATCTTTGAGAGACATTATATAATACAAGAACACTGTAATTATAATTCATAATCTATTTTAGTACATATTATGTATGTAACTTATTTAAAATGTATTGACATCTATGAGCAATCTGTATGCACATATGCATTATTTTTTTCCTTAATTCAGATTCTATTACTTCTATGCGGTGTTGGGCCTTGTGGTGAGAATGTATGTAGGAACTGATGCACCATGGTCTAATAAGCATGCAGAGCCCTACTGAAGTTGTGTAAGAAATGTGAGGGTGCTGGGACTCAGGGAGAGAAGAGATGTTAGTTCCTTTCTAGAACTAGAGAA
>NW_009260028.1:5610897-5612610 GCF_000687185.1 Egretta garzetta | reverse complement strand
GTGGGGGTGGGGTGGGGGTGGAATAAGCCAGTAACACGAATTTACTTGCTCTGCATTCACAGCCCTCAGCTCATACCTGGAATAATCGGGTGAAACTTCCTTGACCACGCTGTCATCCACCTGCATCAGTGAGGCCTGTATGAAGCAGAGGAGTGGTGCTTGGTTGTAGTTGTGCTTTCAGTCAGCTTGCTATCAATTTTAAAACTCTGTCAGCTCTCAGCTCCATGGAGTGATTATGTACAGAAATTTAAAACATGTTTTAGAGTGCTGTTATTAAAATGGTAAGAGTCAGAGTTACAATGTTTAAGGATTCTATGTGCTTCTTACAGTGAACTGCCATAGTTTCATGAATCAAAGATTTCTTCACTAAAACAATTTCTGAGATAAAGTTTTAGTGAAGTTTTCATGAGTTAAAATCAGTTTTTTATACATAAGAATGTTCTTTCTCTTTTCAGTTGAGCAAAACCAGTTCTTGATTGCTAAGTTGAAATGTGCCTGTCAGCCTGCACCAAATAAGAATATATTCTTCAGATTCTAACACTGGGAATGATCAATTATCAGGTTGAAAAACTTCAGGTTCCAGGTTGATTTGAAGGGACAATTTATTTATTTCAGTGAGGGGAGACCCTATGCTGTCTAATCACGCCCATGCTACTGTCTCTGGGTTTGGACACACTGGATCAGACCAGATTTCAAAATACAGGTGAGCAGAGCCATCAGCAGTTCTGGGAGTTCTCATTTTGGACAGTCTTCAGGTCCAGATAGGCCCTACTCCAGTCCTGTTTATCAACCTTTTCTTCATATTCAGAAAGGCAAAACATTTCTTATGATGCTGAATAATAGCTAATACTCTGGGCTCCTCATGCTACCTCCATGGCTCATGCCCATGCCATGTCTTTGGGCTTGTGGAGGACAACAAGGCAAGGGCTGTGCAGTTTTTTGAGGACACGGAGTCTTCCATGAACTTTCCCAGATGATGGTATTTGAATGGAAGAAAACTCACATGCATGCTCTATCCTTCCTGGTGCAAATTCCTGAATAAAGTGAAAATGGAGTCGGTGCCGCCCCAAGTGGGAGTGGGCTGGCACCCCAAGTAGAGCCATCCTGGGATAAAGGGCTCCCTGGGTTGCACAGGTCTGCAGCCACCCTCTTGGACACCTCCTTCTGGTTGGAGAAGTCCTGGACTGTGCCAGGCAAAAGGGACTTCATCCCAAGATCAAGGATGGTCACACTGCCCTGTAGTCATGTTGCCCTTTTTAGGCAGGGAGCTCCAATGCCATGTTTCTACAGACAGAATGCTTTCCCAGGCTTGTCGACTCCATCCTGCACCCTTGCCTGGCCAAACGAGAAGGCAAAGACCAGTTCTGTCCCATAAAACTGATCTTGGAAAGATCTGGATCACATCAAGAGCAAAACAAATAGGATGAGTTCTCACTCTGGTTTAAGTAACTGGGTATGTTTCCATTTGCTTGGATTCAGCCGAGTTCTCTAAAATGGTCCCTGGGCATTAAGAGCTCAGAGTAAATAGCAAACCCTGTATTTGCAATGCCTTCAGGCCTTCCCCAGGGTCTCAGTGGGGGAATGGAATACAAATGTATGTGCCATTAATAAATCTTTCCAGTGTCAGTTGTGGGGTTCATCATGGTAATTTTGTCCCTTCTCCTCCCCCTTCACGTTCAATACTCTGTGGTGTACTGTTATGTAAATGCTATC
>NW_009260028.1:5590217-5610838 GCF_000687185.1 Egretta garzetta | reverse complement strand
TTCAGGTGGCGGGGGGCTGAATGATGCTGCGTTTGATCTTAGTCTGCCTGCCAGTTGTCTGCTGCTCCTTACGGTCTCAGCTGTTCTCATCTGCAATTGATACCCTCTCTATACGTATAAAGTATGATACTGGTTGTACATTAATTCTGTGTAACTTCTGGATTTCAGTCACATTGCCGTATTTCCATACCATTTGTAGTTAACTAAATAGCAATATAGGTGACAGAATTGACAGCTAGGTACTGGCCCCAGCTGCTTCTTCCTGTAGTTCCTATTAGATAAACTGGATTTGGTTTCTCTGTGCTAATGATTCTGTGTCAAGCAACAGACCATTATTTTATTTCAAGATTTTTAATTGAACTGTAATGTTTCTGTGATATTCTGAAAAGTGTGTCTAATTTTACTCACCCATGTGATTTTCTTGTTTCCCTGATGGGGTCTACTGTGCAAAAAGTTAGGTGTGCTGGCATGCAGGCAGATGAATCATGGTTAGGTATGGTTGAGAATCCTTAAACTGAAGATGGTTTATTATTTATTTACCAGAAGAAATAAAAGTTTATGGTTTTGAAACGTCAGATTTCCAATTTCCTTTTCTATTCTGAACACTGACAGAAAAACAAACTTCAGATTTTAATGTTAGCTAACAAATTTAAACCCATTTTATGTATAAAATCTTATTGTATCAAGCTAAGAAGAATGTGGAAGCAACATGAATCAACTGTACAGCCAATATATAGGTGCCCTATCTCATCAAAGAGAGGAAATTTTAGAACGGAGCTTGCTCCAAAGTCTTAAACTTTTGATGTAGATTTCACCATTTTCTGTTTAGTTCTCACTATTTTCTTCAGCTATTGATAGCTTGTGTAAACCAGAACAGTTCTTATTATCAATAGGATTTTAAGGAGTTTCTCTAGCTTTCTGTTTTTTTAAAAAAAGAAAAGCACCTACTGATATTAATCTCATCATTATTAATTTCTCAGTTACACCCACATTCACCCTCATGTTTGTAAAATTCAGTTTTTCCCATATTCCAAAGCTTCCTAATGGTACATGAATAATATGGTTCAGACTATACTGACAGCTGCTTGTGATGGATGTGAAAGTATGTGGTAATGTGATCCCTGACATATAAACTAAAGCTATCTCAGAGCAGTTGAGAATTTGGGTCCGCTTTAGTAGAAAATATTTACGGTATTTTAGACAAGCATACCATGAAGGACAACAGCTTCTGGTTTTGTGGCAGGATTAACTGTTGGAAAGCATGATCTACTGTAGAAAGTCAAAATGCAGAAGATGTATTTTGCTATGGATGTGTATAGGACCAGGTGCAACAGTGCTGTGAATGGAAGGATCTGGGCAGCCATTTCTTTACCACCATGTGCCTGGGGGGTGTACCACACTGGGTAGGTTAATGAGGCCAAGGGCTAAAGTTCTTCCCACACATGTTCATTTGAACTGTATTTATGCACCACTTCCTTTCCTGACAGTGTCTATGTCTGTAAAAGTCATGTAGAGAGACCTTTGCCCTGGAGAAGAGAATGATGCTGTCAATTGCCTGAAATGCACTTTATCAAGATTTTGGTGAAACTGATGTTCTTTGTGAGGATGCAGGGTAAGGATGCTTTTCCTCAGCTTGAAGTCAGTTCAGTGAGCATCCCCTTTCTCTCTTTGCTTGCTTTAGAAACATCTTTCCTTTTGGTATTGCCCATCTGAGGACAAACTTATGGCTGTCCTCTTGGCTCACCAGTTCCGGTCAGTCAACAGTATCTTCCTTCTTTGGGGAAACAAAGTTGGAAAAGGTGCTCAAAAATCAGATAGCTTCTTTGTATTGTTCCCTGCCTGGTTGTTGTGAACTAGCTGGATTCCAAGATGCATGGAGGTCAAGAGCAAGCAATTTGATTTCTGAGTGAGTTCTAGGGTTTTATTTCCTCTCCATGAATGTTTCCTTAGAAAGACAGAGTTCTGCTGCACAACTATTGAGCTGCAGGGATCCTGGCTTTTTTGCAATTCCCAATACTATTGTGATATTAAGTGGCAAGTAGGTTCCAGATGCTGGGTTTATTTTTGTTTCCCACTGCCTGGTTTTTGGAGAATATGTGTGGTCAAAACACCAGTCAACAGAATTATTGTTTAGTATGTGTGGTGATCAGCCACTTCCAGAGGCTGCAAGTCCTATTTAGTCTTGTTTACTGGGGACAAAGAAAGGCCTAAGCCAAAATATTGTTTAAGTGCTTAAAATAGGAGCATGCATGGATTTCAGAATTGTGGAAGGCTTGACAGGTCCTCTGCAAAGCAATGAGTAGTGCTCAGAAAACACTTAGAATATCTAAGGGTTGAGTTTACTCAAGGTCATTTCATTTATTCAGGGTCAATTTCATACAGTTTCTTTAACTTCAGCCTATCTCATTTAAGTGTTGCATTGACTTCACACCTGGGCATTCACTAATAAAAACATTTAGTAGATTTTAAAATGGAAAAGGCTAAAAAAGGAAATGGAAATACTTCTAACAGGGAATTATTGCTATTTTTGTTTTGATATTTTGATATTTTCTATTGATTATATTGATATTTTCTATCAACTACATAGATACAGTCCTGACATGTATCTTATGCTTATAAATGTTCTATGTATTTGAAGTATTTGGGTTTATGGAAAAGAAATAGGGATGTGTGATACCATTAAACCCAATAAGTCTGGCTAACAAAGGACAGTGAAAGATGTGATATTTATTCTGATCCCAGTTATCAGAAATAGCTTTGTAATCATCTACTATACAAACTCAATGTCTGATGTCTCTTTTCTCTTGCTAGGAAACATGGTGGCTTGTTAAAGAAGCTTGCCACTCAGCAGTTTTGAATAATTTATTTCTCCCCTCAGTGTTGTGGGTAGACCATTTAATTTTATATGTGCCAGGCAAAAAGCAGAAAAGTTCAGAATATTGCCTATCACTTTACATAATTGCTGACTGGTTTTAGTGTTGGATGTTCAACAGTGAAAGGAATTGTCCTTACCAAGTGTCTTAAAGAATAATCTGCTAAAATATCCATAACACTATGGCAACTTTATGCCCTCCAGAAGCTCATTATGCAAAGCAAATTAACAGTTCCCTTCTCTTTCTACTCTGGAGTAAGAATTACACATGCAAGCACAGGGTTTATTTGCACAGAACAGATACTGCAGTCCTGCAGACACTGGGCTACATTATGCTACAATGAATGCTACAGGCCTTTTGCTTCAGAGGACAGAGATGTTTTTAGAGGCACTGGCAATTCCTTTATGAAATTTCAGATCAGCTAATGAAGAAGCTCTGTCTTCTGCAGAGGTCTGCTACATCATGGTGGTGTTCCTAGGGAACCTGGCTTGGCAGAAGATCAAACTGTATGGAGAGAGATTTACCCTTAAAGAAGCAAGTAGTGCTGTGCCTGAGGAGTGTTATTAGCTGTGCATGTAACTAAGCACAAGTCATTTTTCATGTGCAGCAGAGCATGCTCTTCAACTGGAAAGGATAGAAAGCGGTATGTGTGACACTGAGAGTTTAGTATCAACAAGATATCCAAAAGTACTTTTAAACTATGAAATTCAGCTTAGAAAAGGTGGGTATATGTCTTCAGGTATTGCCTGCACCATGACTGTAAACTTTCCAAAGCTGTTTTCTCCTGCCTGCCAGCTGCCTTCCTCAGGTTTAGCTTTTTCTGGTACCTTTGTTTCTCACCCTGACTGTTCCAGGCATGCAGCAGTTCTGGAGCCCAGGTTATGGACTGTTTAAGCTGCACTTTTCTTCCCGTTTCTTTCCAGATTATTTGCAAATTCCCTACAAGTAGATTTTTCAATATGACCAGAAAAAGAGGCAATCCTTTTCTAGTAGTCTAACAACAACATTTTAGCACATTTCCCTAGAGTTTTCCCTCTTAGATGCTTAAACCCCTGATTTTTCTTGCCATTGAACATTTTTCTTGCCATTGAACATTTTACTGAGTAGTAAGAGTTTTTCTAGCATGTCTTTGCAGTGTGGTTTGATCTTTCGAAAAACATTTAAGAGATTGCTCTGGTTAAATGGTTTGAAAATCAGAGCAAACTGAGATTCCAGAGATTTCTTCTCAGTTGTCTTGTTATCCCTACTAGCCATGGCTCTAGTTAAATACACCTTTGGAAACTCAGCAGGGTAAAAAAAGGAACTGGTCTTTAGCAATGTAATTCTGTACAACACAACGACGCAAGTGTGGGGCCAGGATCAAATTTTGAAACCCAGCAGAGAACTGTTATTATGTCTCAATTTTTTTTCCTCATTCAAGTCTGTGATGTACAATGTTCTGTGAGAAGTATTAATGCAGGATGTGGTGGTACGAAAATTTACAGGTCCAAGTTGTCTTTTCTATTGTGTATCTAATTGGCTCCCTAAACAGGTACATCATGCTTACTCTGTATAACACACTGGTGCTTTAATATAAATTTCTGACAGGTTGACTTCTAAGTTACATCCTAAAACATTGCTTATAGCAACAAAGTTTTGCAGAATAAGTTGTATCTAGATATCAAGGCCTAGATCTGTTTGGTGACTAAATCCTCAATTTTTGTTTCTTTATCAAATAACACACTATTTGAAGAATTTGTCAATTGATTCAGTTCCACAGAATAGAGCAAATGTGGTAACATTCATAAAACCTTGTTAAGTGCATAGCACTGACAGGCTGGAGTACTTTTACTAACTACAGTTTTCCAGATCCATACTTTTACTTTTTTTTTTCAAGATAGAGGAAATATGTGCCAAGTTTTTTAGACCCATATCTCCCAGATGCATTCATTAGCCAAGATCCTTCCTGTCTGGAAGGGTGTTCCCAGCAAATGTAGTTTGGCTTGCAGTTGCTGTGACCTGATTCAGAACAGGAAACTTCAGTATATTATCCCCTCCTCTGACGGCATTTGAACTGTTCTGGAACAGAGGTGATATGAAGCAATCATTAATGATGTCTAATACTTTACTTGTATGCCATGCAGTTTTAAAATGCTGAATTATTGCTGTGGTTTCTGTAAGTCCAACTTTTATTAAAAAGTTGAATAATCAATGCAAGAGTCCATTTTAGCTTTTTATTTTTAATTTTGAAGGAAAGCATGATTAGCCATGAGTTAATAGCTATAGACATCCCTCACGTGATGCATAATGTCAATACATGAGGCAAGGTTGAGATAAATTCTTAACCCCTGCACTTTTCTTTAGCAGTTTGGAGTATGTGTCTTAAAAAAATTTTAAAAATAAATAAATAAGAAATTAAAGGCCCAGATTAAAGGGCCAGACCTCTACTAGAAAATATTGCATTCAAAGGGCTTTTGTAAAGACATTTTTGAGAGGGGACTGACAAAACTAACTGTGATTAGATGGAGCAGGAAAGTAAAATCTTTGTGAATTAATACTGACAAGGTCACTGGCTCAGGACTAAGGCCAATGATTCCACAGCCACATAAATGGGTAGAACCAACTTCCAATCCCCAAACCTGCAGCACAAACATTGAGGAACACAACAGTTTCTAGATATGACGAATATAGCATCATAGCAGAAATAATGAAGAAGAATAATCTGGTTAATCTTTGATTATTAATTAAGATATAGTTCATTAAGAGAAATTCAGCACGGATTTTTGAAGAGGAAATAATGCCTGATCAACCTGATACCTCACTACAAAAAATTACTAGTTTGGTAGATGAGAGGAGAGCAGTGGATGTTGTTTATCTTGACCTTTGCAAGGCTTTCAACACTCTCTCCCACAACATCCTCATTGACAAACTGATGAAGTATGGGCTAGATAAATGTTCTGGGGAGTGAACTGAAAACCAGCTGAACTTCCAGGCTCAGAGGGTTGTCATCAGCAGCACAATACCCATCTGGAGGCCAGTCTCTAGAGGTGTACCCTAAGGGTTGATACTGGGTACAATACTGCTTAACGTCTTTGTTATTTGTCTGAACAATAGGACACAGTGCACCTTCAGAAAGTTTGCATATGACCCAAAACTGAGAGGAGTAGCTGACACACAGATGTATGTAACACTGTTCGGAGTGACTTTGGCAGGCTGTGGAAAATGAAATACCTGAAATTCCATGAGAACCCAAGAAAACACTTTTTTACTGTGCGAATGGTCAAATGCTGGAACAGGTTGCTCAAGAGTTATGGAGTCTTGGAGACATTCAAAATGTTACTGTTCTAGTTGACCCTGCTCTGAACAGGGTGGGACTTGACTATATGATCTCCAGAAGTCCCTTCCAATCTCATCCATTCTCTGTTCCTGGGAAATGGATAATCAAAAAAGAGGAAAAAATCACAGTGAATGCATAGGGATTCATTATAGAAGTATCATCACTTACCATGGCAGGACATCTCACCCTGTTCTGCAACAAGCTTTCATATAATTTTCCTAGACCTGAGGAAGTACAATCCCATGCACCAATATATGCTAGGGGCCATGCAGCAGGAAAACAGCTTTGCAGAAAAGGCCCTGGGGGGAACCAAGTTGAACATACACCAGCAATGTGCCCTTGCAGCAAAGAAGGCAAATGATATCCTGGGCTGCATTAGACAAAATATTGACAGAAGGTCCAGACAGTGATATTTTCCCTTTATTCAGTGCTAGTGAGGCCACACCTGGAGTGCTTTGTCCAGTTCTGGGCTCCTCAGTACAAAAGAGACATGGACACACTGGAGAGATTTCAATGAAGGGCCACAAGGATGATGAAGGGACTGGAGCACCTCTTCTATAAGGAAAGGCTGAGAGACCTGGGACTGTTCAGCCTGGAGAAGAGAAGGCTCAGGAGGATCTTATCAATGTATATAAATGCCTGAAGGGATAGTGGACACATCCAGATTCTTTTCAGTGGTGCCCAGTGACAGGAAAAGAGGCAATGGACACCAACTGAAACACAGGAGGTTTCATCTGAATATCACGAAACCCTTTTTTACTGTGAGGGTGACCAAGCACTGGCACAGGTTTCCCAGAGGAGCTGTGGAGTCTCCATCCCTGGAAATAATAAAAAATACCCTAGACACAGTCCTGGGAATTTGGCTCTAGGTGGCCCTGCTTGAGCAGCGGGGTTGGACAAGATGACCTTCAGAGGTCCTTTCCAGCCTCAACCATTCTGTGATTAAAGCTATCAAGGAATGTTAGAATGATAGAAGAGTATAAACAAAATACTAGTAAGAAATTATCCTGAAGGGATTCAGTGAGGCGCACACACACATGCACACACACACACAAATTAGCTGTAAATGCTTAAAAGCAAATACAGTTTATTGAAAGAGATGGATAGACAAGCTAGCTTTTCATAAGCAGGAGTGGGTACAAGAGATGTGAATGGCAATTTCTTTCTTACCTTCCTGGAGTAATAATAGAGATATTACATATTCTTCTGAGACAACAGGATACTGATATTTGCTCAGTGCCAAGGATGCTTTTGATCTGATTTTATTCTGTTTCTTCTTGCTGCAGAATGTCTTTCTTGGTTTAAAAGGTCCTAGAGAATCAGCTGTTTGAAACAGTATTTTACACTATCATTTGGCCATACACAGCTTGCCCAGAGAAGGGAATAGGAAAGAATTGTTTTATAACACTTTCTTAAGAACTTAAGAATCTGAAAAGAAAGAACAGAAGAACTAGGCTGAATGAACAGCCTTTCAATGTTCTTTGCAGTGTTGCTGGTAGATCCTGCAACACCGTGATGGGTTGACTCCTGGCTGGACACCAGGTGCCCACCAAAGCCACTCTATCACTCTCCTCTTCAACATGACGGGGGAGAGAAAAAATGTATGGAAAGGCTCATGGGTAAGATAAAGACAGGGAGAGATCATTTTGCCAGTTACCATCATGAGCAAAACAGACTCAACTTGGTGAAATTAGTTTAATTTATTACCAATAAAATCAGAGTAGATGATAAAAAAAAAAATAATCTTAAAACATCTTCCCCCCACCACTCCCTTCTTCCCGGGCTTAACTTCACTCCCAAATTCTCTACCTCCTCCCCTGCTCAAGCAGCACAAGGAGATGAGGAATGTGGGTTGTGGTCAGTTCATCACATGTTGTCTCTGCCTCTCCTTCCTCTTCAGGGGAGAACTCCTCACACTCTTCCCTGCTCCAGCGTGCTGTCCCTCCCACGGGAGGCAGTCCTCCATGAACTTCTCCAGTGCAAGTTCTTCCCACGGGCTACAGTTCTTCACAAACTGCTCCAGCATGTGTCCATCCTTTCCACAGGGTGCAGTCCTTCAGGAACAGGCTGCTCCAGCATGGGTCCCCTGTTCTGCCAGCAAACCTGCTTCAGTGTGGTCTCTTCTCTGCACAGGTCTGCAGTTCTTGCCAGGAACCTGCTCCAGCCATAGGACCACAGTGTCCTTCAGGCATCCACCCACTCTGGCATGGGGTCTTCCCCGAGCTGCAGCTGGATATCTGTTCCACCATGGACCTCCACGGGCTGCAGGAGGACAGCCTGCCTCACCATGAGCTGCAGCAGGGGCTGCCGGGAAGTCTGCTCTGGTGCCTGGAGCACCGCTTCTGCCTCCTTTTTCACTGACCTTGGTGACTGCAGGGCTGTTTTCTCTCACATCCTCTCACTTCTCTCTCTCTGGCTACCGTTCCACAGCAGGTTTTTTTTCCTCTTAAATATGTTATCACAGAGGCTCTACCTCCATTGCTGATGTGCTTGGTTTTGGCCAGTGGCAGACACAGGGAAAGCTTCTAGCAGCTTCTCACAGAAGCCATCCCTGTAGCCCCGCCCCCTACCAAAACCCTTGCCACACAAACCCAATACAAATGCACAGGAAAATAGCCCATGACTGACAGTTCTTGTGACCAACCCAAGTTCTCATCCTGGAAGGCTGGATGCTTCCAATGCAGGGACTAGGGACCAGTTATCACCTGAGCTATGTTAGCTGCTGATCTCAGCTCAGCACTAGCAGTGAGGAATTCTACATTCTTGTTAAGGTTATTAAAGCACATTTGTCAAACGAGCAGGGGTCTGCTCATGGACATGTAGTAGTGCTATTTATCATGCAGTGCCATTTTGGTAGTAAGGTGTCCAAAGCAGAGCAATTCCTCTTGATAAGTTTTCAACATCACGTATCAAAACATTGCAGAAGCATGACACAACCAAAGGCTTCAATGTGCTCAAATAGACACAGGTGCTTTAACCAGAAGAATACAAGCAGCTCTTCAGACACTGCAGATCCTGCCCAATTATTTTCATTGAGATGGCTTCAGTGTTTCAAGGTCAGGGATTTTCAAGAGTTCTGAAGATAATTTTGTTTGATTTCCAGGGGATTCCAGATGGCACCTGAAATATTATGGGCCATGTATCAAAAGATTAACTGCTTTGCTGCTCTAAAAGCTAATTGAAAAATCTACATTGTATCAGGAGTGCACATATATTGTATCTCAGTCAACAGATATGGGATTTTTTTGTTATGCAGGAATATTTAGAGATAATTAATATGACATTTATTTTGCTAATTGCCCTGAAGGAAAATAAACTTATCTCATTTCCTGCTATAACTCACTCAGTTTTGCTGCTTTCCTCACCAACAAAGAACGTAATAGAATAATCTTAACAATAGGAGTCATTCTCATTAGTTTTGGAGGCTTTGATGGTACATCCCTAGTTTGTTGACAAAGCCAACAGATCTCAGTGGAGCAGCTGTGTGCACATACATACCCCAGCTTTGTATGTTTCCGTAGAGTTAGGAAGACCTATGATGTGGAATTCAACCACCTTGATCATTGCCATGTTTGTCATGTTTGGAATAGAGCAAAGACATGACTAAGCAAAGGTCTTCTATGAAATCATCTTCTGTGATACTAAAAGGTATATATAAAGCATTCATACATAAAACAATATAAGCCTTTGCTGGATTTTATACACACACTCACACACACAAACAAATATACATGCATATAGTTATATATGTTTGTACACAGAGTAATCAATACAGAATTTAAAGAGACACAACACCTCCTTATTTCATTCTACCTTGGCCCTGTGTAGCTTTGTTTATTCTTTGGTTGCCTGGCGACTGCCAGGTTTGAATTAAACCTCTTTCCTTCCCCTGCAACCCTCACTTACTTGCGAAGGTGGCCAACAGGAATACTGGTTTTGTTATTTATATTTCCAGCTCAGAAGCTATCCCAGTAAAAATAAAATGTCTTGGCATGGGACAAAAACCCATTGTATTCACAGAAATGGGCAGTGCCACCCTTTCCCTCATTCCCACCAGGGGTCAATGAAATTCAAATAAATACCATGACTCATTCCTTGCTCAAAATTTCTTCTTTCAGTAAATCATAGATTGATTTACTGAGTGACGTAGTAAAGAAGGCTTGGAACACAGTGAAATGCATACGCAGGTGCACAATGGGAGCGGAGTTTAACCACAGCTGATTTACTAACATCTTACAATTTAATGGCTTCACATTTTTTTTCCACAGGAGTGTGTGTTCTTATGTCAATATGTGTTTTTGACACTAGGACTGTAGCCACTAAATTTTTATACATCCTCTGTGTACCCTTTTCACTTTAAAATTAGGATTTATGAGCTGAAAATGAATTGCATACTTCATCCATACCTTGTTTTTTACTTTCATTCAGTCCCTACAACACCATCATGGCTTCCTTAGCTTCATCTAGGCTTCATAAGCCTCATCCTCATGGATGCACTCAAACACATAAGAGTAGAAGGAAGTTGTGTTTTGTGTTTCTGTGAGTACATTACATTTCATTCGATAAAGAAAGTTGAAAAGATGAAGGGGTGAATACACTTTCTGTCACTTCTTTCATACATCAGATGGCTACTGAAGAATGTGTCATTGGTATATCTTGTGCAGGATCATGGAGACAAAAAATCCAAAATAGTATTTGTACCTGTGTGCTCAATAATCTACTACAAACATCAGCCCCCCTGTTTCCAAGGCGGGAGTGGGAGGTGGTGGTGGTCTGTCTTCCAGCTTCCATCTGTATTAGGGATCTTTCTGCACCCAACTACATTACTGTCTTAGTTCATACCAAAAATGTGCTTTTAAGGACATTCTCCAGATAATCTTCACTTAATGTGCTTTGGTTTGTATCACGGACCAGTCTCAAGTGCATGAGCAGGATGCCTTTTAGATAAAATTAAGCTGAAAGGGCACCTGGTACATTCCAGATGTGGAAAGGTATGCAGCACATGCAGTCAGATTTGAGTTAATCCAAACCATAAACCCCTGAAGCGTGCATAGTGTGGATGTCAGCTCCTCAGCACGAGCTCCTTCACTTTACAGAACCATTCTTTGTGAATGCAGACATAGACCAGCAATCCAAAATGTCACTCTCTGGTAGACTGGATGTGCTTTGAACCTGAATGGAGGAGGAAGATTCTGATGTTCAACAGCTTCTGCCATTTAGAAACTTTCAGATGGCATCAGAGCCTGAGCGTGTTACACACAGGAAACCTGATATCCTGATGTGACACCCCTCTGCACATAGACCACTCGTTTGTTTTCAGGTCCCTGCTCTGCTGATTCATTCTGAATTGGGCAGAAATCAGCTTCAGAAACTTAGTTGTCTTTTGACAAAATGTAGCCGAAACCAATACATTTCAAAGGAAACTTAATATTGCAGAAAATGTTACAGCTGAATCTTCAGGCCCTCATAAGAAATGGAAGATTTAGGGCTCGGGTCTATGAGGATTTGAATACAGGAATCTTTCTATTCACAGATGTGACTTTGATAGCTAAGGAAAGTTTCCTTTCCTTAGTGAGTGTTTCAGTCTTGATTGCTTTCACCACATTGAGGAGTGGATTTAAGAAAGATTGGGATGTGGACAGGATGATTGCTTTTTTGGTTTATAACCATTTTATAAACTTAAATTAAAATAAACGTGCAATCAATCAACAATGTGTCTGGAAAGGCTGAAAAACCCAAAAGAAAGAACAAACAATGATGAGCTCTGATGAAATCCTCTGTTGACGCTACCTGGTGCTCTTCTCAAAGAGCTCTGAAGGCTGAAAGAAATAGAGGAGCAGGCATGGAAACACTGGAATTTTGTATGGCTGACTGTCAGGGCTCTAAGGTGCCTAGTGGGTTTAATTGCCCTGACTGGCCTGACCTGGGACCCCTACCCAGCCCCTCTCTGCTGATAACCCAGGAGCTCCACTTAAGCTGAGGCCCAGGCAGCTAGCCTTGCCTAGGCTGCACTGTAGGCAGCTGGTCTCCTGTCTCCAGCTCCTGGGTGGCCTTTGCACCTATGTTACCTCCAGTCCTGTGTCCTGAACTGTACTCAGCCACTGCCGTCCTCTGTCTGGACTTATGGAACTGCCTGCTGCCACCACCCCAGGGTCCTGTGTGTGTGGTTCCTCCTGACTTGGTCTCTTTTTGGAGCATTGCTGTCACTGGTCCCTTACAGCTGACTATGCTAAAATCCATCTTCAGCCTCCCCATCTCCTTGAAAAGCATCTCCCAAACTTCTCCCATGTTCTTTGCTGTCAAAATGAAGGTTGAATTGTGAGGTAAGGTCTAGATAGAAGCGTCTATCTAGATAGATGGGCATCTATAATTTTCAATGGAATCAGTCAGAATTGTGGAGTAGAAAATAAATAATACATATATCCCTGAGTCATTGAAAATCATGACTCTCTGATAACACACTGGGGTTCTGAGGTATATGATGAAATCTGCTTTAACAAAGCAGCAGGGAACTTTTAACTTAACAAGCTTATCCCCTGAGGGAAGGGACATGGATGTTTGGTGATACAACCTATTTCCTTGTGCTCTGTATTTCTTCTTTATGAAGAGTGAGGCCTTGGCCTTCATTGTACCTCTGAACTCCTGAAGTTGGGCGAAGACCAGCTGTTCAAACAAAGGAGAAATGATGTCAACTACTGGCACACAGAAGAAAATACAGTAAAGAATTCTGGGTATGTAGGTACACTTTGAGATTTGACATTTTTGTAAGGAAAGCAAATGCGCAGGACATACTAAAATCCTTCCTGTTAAAAGAACCTTGGTAAGAAATGAAGTACAGTGATAGAAATGTTTGGCTGGGTTTGTACTTTAAAATGAGGTTACCATAACACTTGATTAATGCTGTTTGAGTCATACTGCAATTGCAGTACACATACAAACTGTTCTAAGATTTATTGTGCAGTAAAACAGTCTCATTAGAGAGATGTGTGGATATTCAGTGCTATGTTAGTCTCCTTTTAGCTCCAGGCTAGCTTCAAAATCCTATTCTGTACTTTTTTCGGAAAGTTGGAAATCCAAATACTTGCTTCTGACAGAATTTAGGACAATTAGGTATTAACAGCCAATTTAACATCCTTTTTTTGGTTTATGGAAATAGCATACTGCAATTGCAGTACACATACAAACTGTTCTAAGATTTATTGTGCAGTAAAACAGTCTCATTAGAGAGATGTGTGGATATTCAGTGCTATGTTAGTCTCCTTTTAGCTCCAGGCTAGCTTCAAAATCCTATTCTGTACTTTTTTCGGAAAGTTGGAAATCCAAATACTTGCTTCTGACAGAATTTAGGACAATTAGGTATTAACAGCCAATTTAACATCCTTTTTTTGGTTTACGGAAATAGCATTTTTTAATGCTCTTAAAATCAGAAAAAAAAAAAAGCTTTTAAGTTCCTGATTTTTAGTACCTATTACTGTTTGATTTTGTTGTTTGTGAAGTAGGGGGTTTGTGTTCTTTTCTGAAAAGTTTTAATGCATTTCGGTGCAAATTGGCTATCATAATTTTTTTACTGCAAAGATGATGGATATATTTTTCTCCATCTTTCTTGGGAATGAAAAGGAAATAGTCTGTGTCAATATGGACTCTTGTTTGAATGTTTTAATCTAATCTTTGCCACAGGTATAAGGCCAAATTCAGATCACTTGCTAAACAAATTAATTGGAATTGATTGTAGTAATATTGGTTTCTCCATAATTCATCTTTTATAGGAATATACAGGTTTCTACATCTTTTGAAGCAGAGTTTTTTGGGCAATTCATAGATGATACACATTATGACAGGCGC
The DNA here is from genome assembly GCF_000687185.1 of Egretta garzetta. NCBI lineage: Eukaryota > Metazoa > Chordata > Aves > Pelecaniformes > Ardeidae > Egretta > Egretta garzetta. Next base: position 5,596,807 of record NW_009260028.1, on the reverse strand, counting down.
CATGTCACCTTCTTATTCCCACACCTCTTATGACAAGCATTCCCCAATGTCAGATGATATCTGATCTTCAAGGAAGTTGGATAAGCAACAACACTCGTGGATCAATTTGTAATGGAGGCTTTTGATCACCATTTCCTATAAAGCAAGCCCTCAAATTTAAGCCCAGGGGACTTGCAGCTTTCCATATTTTACCATCTGCTGAGAGCAGACAGTGTCAGCATCTAGTGAGCTACACAAAAATACTTCATGACAAAGCTGACATTTTGAATATGGGGGCCCTCAGATTAGTTAGTTTTGAAGTCTCCTAATAACTGTTGAAGTAGTTTGTTATTGAGGAAAAAAATGAATATTTAGTCAACACACAAAGAAGGTGTGTTACATCTGATCAGGCTATATGAAAAAAACCCCTGTTACAGCTGCTTTAAGAAAAACAAACAAAAAAACATTGAAATGATTTCTAAAGGAAAAATGATGTTTCAGGAGCACATTGTTGCCCTGGCCACCTGTAAGAAAAAAGGATTGTGTAAGCGTGTGTCTGTTTCCTTTGCCTGAACCAACTTGCTGATTTTAACTAAATTTGTTAGACGAGTCATGTTAACAAAGATAGTTCGAGTCCTGAAAGCTTTTTGAAAACAAGAAGCCAGGTAAAGAACAGTAAAAGGTGAAATATGAATACTGGAATGTTCACCTATCTTTTAAATATGGGAAAAATTTTGAGTGGACTTGGCTACCAGCCACCAAACTTGCATTGATAGGGAAACTAGGTTTTACTTTCTCTTCTTTTATGATTTACTTGGTGGTGGTTTTCAGGCTTTGTTTTATCTACAAGTAGGTGCATCTTCTAAAGAAAATGCCTAAATGCTCACAACACTGTCCTAAGTTTGACCAAGAAAGAAATGTTTCCCTGAACATTTTTAGATCTATGATAGAAGACATTTTCCATTAAGACTCCTCCCTCTTCTTTCCCACCTTTTTTCTTATACTGTGTCTATTAGAGTAGAAAAAGAGGTTTGTGGAAAGGGATAATTTGGTAAAGTTCAGGGGTCAGGGAAGCTTAACTGAGAGGCGCTGAGTCGGAGAATAAAATGACACAAGCCTAATCTCTACCTTTTCAAGGAAAATAATTTCTCCGAGTTCATTGCCATGCCTTGTTCTCTCAAACTTGGGACCTTTCTCCAATACCTCCAAGGTTAATATAAATCAAATGTTGTACTATATCTGTGTGACAGATGGTGCCTGCTGCTGTCAACAGTAGTGAGTAGTTTGTGCTGTCCTGATATCAGGGACTTTTTGTGAAATAGTAACCTCTTCAGACATGAGTACCACTGATAAGCAGGCATCCTCTTGAAATCAGAGCAGAAGGTGAGGTGTGTGTGTCGGGATCAGCTGCGATATCCTCCCCACCACTTTGTTGGTGTTTACAACTGAATTGAACACATAACTAAAACAGAAAACCACATTGCTTATTCTTGGAATCAGTATCTCAGTTTCTCAAAGAACAGTCAGACAAGATGCATTTCTGATTCTCTATATTAGCTTTACTTAAGTATCACAGACAACTGTAAAGGGGTTGTAAAAACAAAAAGTCCCCAGCCAGTGAGCCTAAGGATGACAGTGTGTAGAGTCTCTGGTGTACTCATCTGCTGCCAGGAGCACTTTCCTGTAAGTTTGTTTATGTACCTCCCCCTGGTTTTGTCTGTAGAGTTAATATACATGAAGTGTTTCCTGGAAATAAAATTACACTGTAATACTTTAATAGTTATAGTATTCTTTTTATTTTTTTTTTTCCCTTGGCAATGGGTTTAGGGACTTTTCTGCTTCAAAATGCTATATAAAACACTTTTCTTTAAATGATATTGATCCTGAAGTAAATTATCTTTTTTTCTGAGTAAACAGTATGGTGAGTTAAAATACATGACTGAAGAGAAAAAAATCTACCTTTCTCCTGTGCGCCTTTCCTCATGACACACATACCATACTCTCCCATTTACCACAAAAACTTTCATTTTGTTATCGGTATGGGTCATCTCTAAACTTTTTTTGCAATATGTGCTTAGATTTACATGAGAAAATATTTACATATTAATGTCAAGAGAAATCAGCAGGGTCCTGTTTAGCTATTTTTATCCTGGTACTAGCACTACTCTAGAACAAACAATCCATAAAATATGTCTGTACATCAAATACTTTACCTTTTACCCTTGCTCTCTCCAGCCCTATTTTAAAATTAGCTCTAATATGAACTTCCAAACATGGTTAATTTTTAGAAAATACAAGGTTTGTGGAATACTCTGTTAAATGCTTTCAATAGCCAAAGCATTATGTTTGAGCAAGAAATCAAGCCGTGTAGACAAAAGTCAAAGCTGACTTATCTAATAAAACTGCTTTATGTGGATGGGGTTTTAATATAGGATGATATTTCTGATTAGGTTTCAAGGAAAAGAGGAAGCGGAGTCATTGTCCTGATTCAGGAAGAAATTAAATCCTGAAGACTTTAAATGTCTTAAGGAAGTTCTGTCTTTTGCCTTTATCTGTCTAACAGATGTATAAAAGTCTAATGAACTTCTTTATTAAGAAAGAGGACATCTAACAATGCAGATGGCATTTGCTTTCCTATACCTTGTCTAGAACTTCTGTTGATTGAAAGCTGAGAACTGAATCATACCTTAAATAGGCTTAACTAATGTAGAAAGCTTAAAAGTGAGAGAAAAATTGGTCAAACAGTTGTTGTGAAGTGATTGTTGCTTTGATAGAAACAATAATGGCCACTATTATAGGAAATTGAAAATTGAAACATTAACTTAATTTCATGCTTTTGAAAGGTAAATTATTCTGAAGTGTTAGAGAGTACTGGGACAGATATTTAAATCAGGTTTTTACTGTATAAAAGCAAGACTGCACACTATGCAGCAGTGTTCTACATCTCTTCTATATCTTTGGAAAAGTGGATCTGTACTTCTATACTGAAACACTTCACTAACTGAATTTCATAAATCATAAGAATATTTGAAGTACTTTTTTAAAAAAGGAGAGAACTTACTATTGTATCATCATTGGCAGTTTAAACCAAAACCAAACAGTGGATTCCCAGTTAAGATCTGTGAATTTTAGAGAACTTACTGCCTACAGTGAAGGTCATCCAGCTGATGCCTATGAGCATTTTGAATAGAGCTGCTTGTGCATCATAATATTGTCCAATGGAAATGTAGCAATGCTAGGCCAGGAGAAATAATTGAAAATGACTACATATTCTGCAGACTTTGTGACAAATATTGGATGTCCCTTTCCATACCTAAGTCCTTTAATACCAAAAAAGGCACCAGGTATTTTCAGTGCTTCCAGGTCCCCTTGTTTCCAAATCGCAGGAATAAGCTGCAGTACAAAGTGGCCTTCACAATAATCATTGCGATTAACCAGGGCTCTGGGAATTTTCTGACACCAGTACAGTTCTCAGTGGCCTTGCCTAATAATGACCAGTGCTAATGTATAATATGAGACTCATGTGTTAGCATTTTCAGAGGAATTTCCCAGCCTGCCTTGCTGGTATTTACTGTAGTGCTGTGGAGTGAGGCATTGAGGAGGAGGGGGCGGGGGAAAGAGCATTCTACAATTTCCTTTCAGCACATTTACAGCTATTTTTTCAAGCTCAGCATGTGTGTTTTGGAGGCAGGAGAAGGCCAGGGCACTAGGATTGTTGTCTTAAATGAAATTCCAATCAGTCTAAAGGCTGGCTCTCTAGACAGCCGTTAACTTGCAGGTGTGCCAGACTAAACTGTGCAATGTGGTTAAACAAATGAAAGCCAGGCTATGAATGTGCAGCCTTGAGATGTTTCTTAATATAAGAAGGACAAACAAAGATACCTATGCAAATGTATTTTGATGTACATACATAAAATTAAAAGACAAACAATGAGGCTTTTGGCCAAAGCAGTTTCAAATCTGAAATACTCACTCTGTTTAAAAGGACATGTATTGGGAGGCTATTTAGGCAGCAGAATCTGACACTCACAGAAACTTTACCTGTAAAATCCCTGTAAAGTACCATGTTTGCCTGTAGCCATTCATAACATCCCACTGGTAGAACATAAATGTAGCACTGATGTCTTCTCCTGGCTTTGTTTCCTAGGCCTAAATTTCAATTATTCTGAAGTGATGTTCCTTTCTGAGAGTACCGTGAGAGTTCTTTAATCTGTTTAGTATTGTGTAGTAAGTGGGCCTGACTTGCTGACATTGAGTACAAACTCAGTCTTAAAATACTTATATGCTTTCAAAAGAACAAAGGGATCCTTTAAAAGTACAGAAGCTTTTACTTATTAGGAGTATATTTCCCAGCCTAGGACAACATTACTAATCCCAGAGCTGGAGCTCAGCTCTGAGATCTTCTGCCTGCTGCTGAAGATAAGAACAGTTTTTCTGAGGTAATACTCATTACAGGTCATCTTTCTCTTGTTTTTGTTTGCCATCTGGTTACAAATGGTTGGATTTTCTCAATGCATGTGTTATTTCAAACATTTGCCAGAAGAATTCTGATTCTTAGCTTATTGCCATATGTTGTTTCTGTCTGCTGTCTGATTAAAGGTCATAAACCAAGCAGTTTGGTTCAGTTTCCATCTTAGATAGGGTGTCCATAATCAGCACAATATTTACAGGAATTTGAAAAGAATTTCTTAAAAACTTAACATAAACAATGCTGAGAGTAAGCACATTCCACATGGTGATGAGACTAGGAATACTGCTTTTCGTCTAGGGGTGTCTGTGATGCCTACAACTATAAGTGAAGCTGTCCTGGAAAGATCATGGTAAAATGAAGATTAACTCAATTTCTCAGATGAAGAAACTGAGATAAATTCTGTGAACTGTACAATTTCATGCAGGAGGTATGCAGCAGAGCCAAGAACTGAACCAGAAACGGAGTTTCAGACAAGTGCCTTAGTCACAAGTACATCCATAATCAGAACAGTCTGTTTTAAAGACCCGTTGTATGTGTTTCTCTTCTTCCCGTCAGTCTTGTCATCAAAAACAAACCAAAGAGGGAACTGAATGAAAAAGGAAATACTGAGGTGGATTTACTACAGTCAATTCAAATGTCTTTATTCTGTAATAGATAAAACAGTATAACTTAGCTTATTAGAGGAATGAAATGGTTACATCAAAATTAACTGATTTTAACCTCCAGTGTAGCAAGTGGATGTTCCAGTATACTCTTGCCAGTTCTCACGTATTTTGGATGGAAAATGAGGTCAATAAAAGGTGTTCTTAAATATCATTTTGTTTTTTACTACACGTCAGCCAACTGACACAGTGGATTTCCTCCCCTACACTATGATTGACTGGTCTTTTCCCGCAATCAGGAAGAACATTACTTTCCCATCAGACATTTAAGTAAGCATACATGAGGTTCATATTTACTTTACTAGCTACACAAATTTGGAACTAAAATGAATATTCTCAGTCTATGTGATAGCTGATAGGAAAAGCTTCGGTGATGGTCTCTGTGTTTGATCCCTAGACAGAAGGTTGGGAGGACATATTACCCACCCAGGAAGTATATTTTTCAAAGCCAGCACTAAAACCTAGATTTGTAATTAGCAAGTAGCAGCTGGACATACCATTTTAAAGTAGAGTGTTTATAATCCCTTGATAATATTCAGCAAAAGTTTAGCCAAATGGAAACTTTGATTTCATTCAAACACTGAACCGATGAAATACCTTTTCCGGAACAACATCTGTGAGTAAGAGACTCTCTGACCTTTTCTTGGGATTCAAGTAATCTGCATTTAGACCCATACTCTGTGGCCAGACTGTGGCTTCAAACCAGTGCACACGTCAAAGAGTTGAAGAGTCCATCATGGAGAGACTTCGCAATAACAGCTCCTAGAGGTGAAACCCTGAGTCTCCTCTCAGTGTACCACACTTAATCACTGACAGATGTGCAGTGGGGATGTGCAGACTCCTTTCTGGCATGTTAAATCCTCAGGCTGGGGACAATGTTGACCAAGAGTTGGAGGCACATAGCCAAGCTCACACTCTGGCTCTCCTGGTTGCTGGCTTTGCAACCTTGAGAAAGCGCTTCCCTTCTGCTTAACTTCCCTTTTCTTCATGTAGTGCTTGCATTTTCAGCTTTTGTTGTGAGATTTATGGGATCACCCTGTGGACCAATTCTAAATAATTGGTCTGGAGTTCTCCTTTTTTTTTTTTCTTTAAAACCAGGAAATAAGGGCCATCAGTATTAGGATTCCCCTTTTACAGATCACATGGTATAAACCTAGAGTTTATAGTTACTTATGGAAAGCATACCAGAGGTTGCCTGTTGAGGCAGGAATTTAATACAGAACCCTATGACCCAATATAGTTCCTTAGAGAAAATCTTTGAAAAAGAAATATTGCTGGTTTTTGTCTCTTATCTGTTCATCTTTTCTCATCTGACTCCTCTGTCATGTTTCTTTCCCAAGCAGTTTGTCCTTTTCAATCTCAACAACGCTTTAGAGGTTTACTAGGGTGCAACTGTCAGGGGAACTTAGTTCACTGGTCTTCTTGTGCTACAGCTTTGAGGTACGTATATGGCAGCAGGAAATGAAAGAAGTAAAGAT
>NW_009260028.1:5582296-5590114 GCF_000687185.1 Egretta garzetta | reverse complement strand
AGAATCTGGATCTATGCAGAGAAGAGACTTAAAACTGTCACCATCAGGCATTTTGGTTTTAATATTTGAACCATTTTTTCCTTTTCTTCTCAAATTTGTAATGTAAAAGAATACAGAGTGTGTGAAGATTGGAAACAGAGCAAAGGCTAGGAGAAAAAAAAAATACAGGCACTATGCGACGAAGCATGTGGAATACAAGAGAAGGAGGAGAACGAGGCATTGTTCTGGTCTATTGTAGAAATGAGATCCATTGCTGAAAAAGAGTATCAGCCACTTCTTTCTACCTGTTTGTATCTAAACAAGCACTATGAGTAAATAGGTACAAGTTCAAATCTGCAAAGTAAAGGAGTAGGTCAAAAGTTTCACTTTTCTTACACAGCTATAAGAAATGAGTGAAAATAAAGAGACCTGGGAAACAAAGATAGAAGGTAATCTTCTAAAATCAGGGTAAAGGAATTCTGATGCAGAAGCAATGACTTAGTAAGCAGAATATTCAAAAGTCTGCTGGTGTTTAACATCCCGTGCATCTAGGAGCTGTTGGTCCGAGATATTTTTCCACTGGGTTTTACTTCAAGAACTACATGGCCTCAGCTGGAAACAAACATTTCTCGTTGTATTTAGAGTAATTTCCCATTAATAACTTCTTGTTAGTCAAAGCAATTTTGGTTTCTTAATGTGTTTCTAGAAAATGCTGGTCAGCTGGTTTGAAAACTTTAGTGTGTGCTGATCCTCATCCATTTTTTCAAGACACAGTGGAAAAGTTGTTCATGCTTTTTATTTCCAGTATTTTCAGTAAAATGTCCTCTCTAAATGGCAACAATGCACAGATCCCATGGCCCTCTGCTTCTCAAGTGTGTTGTTTTTTCCATGTCTTTGCACCCAAGTCTTCTGGACATTCCAGTCATTCCAACAGTACAAAGCCTTGTTGTCATTTTCAGTGTTTTCTTGTTATTAACATTTTTTCAGGTACTTCATGACAGGTGCTTTCAAAAACAAAGTATTCTTTCAAGGACTTCAAAAATATTTCTTGAAGGTGGAAACAGTGGTTTACTTTTCCAGATTATGAGGGATTTAAATTACTATGTTTTGTTTACTTAATCTTCTCATTGTACATCTCTTCCTGAAATGCAGAAAAGTAAGGGTGAAGGGAGTTCAGTCCTGAACCACAATACATTTTCTTGTCAACAGTTGATATTAAAACAATTGTCAGTATTCAAAAAAGTGCCAGCATAGTATTTCTCTCCTATTCATCTTTCAGAATGAATAAGAAGCATGGTAGAGTGCATTAGCATTACACTTGGATTCAAGATTAATTGCTGTTTCTGACCCAGCATGGATTTGGAGTGTGAAGCCAGTTAATTCATTTCATCTGCTTCTGTTCTAACCCTTACTACATATCTGTCTTATGTCTTTGAACCATAAGCTCCTTGAGACATGGGTAGTTTCTTAGTAGCTGTGTGGAGCCTAGTACAATATACCCACATTTGAACTAAAACTCTCCTATCTGTATAAGTGGTTCAAATAATAATGCCAGGACAGGGTTTTTTTGCTGTCTCACAGAAGCACAACTGGGATCATTTACATAATTATTTTGGCTATGTCTACAAATCTGTAGGAAGCCATCTCCTCTGCCTGAACCTAGACATTTATCTCTCTCTAGAGAGACTCTCTCCATTCATTCCTCTCTGGTGAACCTATAATAGATTCACAGAGATGATCCTGTTTCTGCCCTTCAGAGTTTCAATGACACTTGAAATAAAGATTTTTGACATAAGCCCTGCAGCTTCCTCTGTTTTCAGCTCCCCTTCCTAACTTTGGTGTTTGCTTGGTGAGGAAAGTAGTGAAGCAGCGTGTATTGGCCCTGTGTTTTGATCATGGGCTGCTGAATTTCAACTTGACCTCAGTGCCTTTCAGACTGCTTTGCAAAATAATGTTGGAAATCGGAAACAGAGATGGTGGTGCTCCATATTTGTCCCCTGCAATTCTATACCATTTGCTGGTACTAATCTTCTGCCTGCTAGTGATCTTTAGTGTGAACTCGTGCAACTTTCATGATCCATTTAGAAGGGTTAGTTCGTTCTGTGTAATGTATTAAATCCTGCAAGGTGTGCATCTTGTTTTGTCAGTGATCTTTTACTGATATTTTTGGAGTTGCTAACAAAATGCTCAGAATCGCCTAGAATGAATAATAGGAAGAGGATGTATTTAGGGCACTTCTGTAGGGAACAACATCTTGGGTTGTTGAAGGGACATCTATAAACTAGTGAGCTCAGGTAGTTAGTAAAAGCAAAACAAGCTTGGTGCTGACTATGCAATCTTGTTTCTTAGTAGATGAGACTACCAAAAGACTGTAGACTTTTCCTCAGTCTCTTGGGTTCAAAATGTTATGTCTGAATATATGATATGTTTATTCCTGCAGAAAAATACTAATAATATGGCCATGACCTAGGGAGATTTGGTTTTGAGAGTCTTGCCTTTGTTGTTTGTTGGAGAATTTCATGGGGAACTTGATGTGAAACTGCAGCCTTTGGGTCACTGAGGGGTGCAGAAGACTATTATCCTTTATTGTTCTTATTTTTCTGTTACCTTCCAGTTCCAAGGGATCTTTTTTTGAACATGATGTAAAATAGTAGCAGATGGGAAGAGAGAGGAAGTGATCTCAAATATTTTCATGCAATGGGAAAATGATTTCCTACTTGCATCCAAGCAGGATGCAGATTTCTCACAGGTGCCTTCATTGCATACATTAGTTACAAGATAGAAAAGCAGCAGTGAAGGTTGTGTTTATCTTATTTCCTCCACCTGTGCTGAACAGCTACATTCTATAATACTGAGTAAATCAGGAAAGAGGTTGCTGGGAAAGTGGTGTAATCTTATATACACATCGTTATGGAGCAAGTTAAGATACTGGACTTTAAATCACTTTAAAGCCTAGGGGGAAAATAAACGTTCTCTTCTGGGTTAGCAATTGCATGAAATGTAGCCTTCTTGTGCAGGGCTTTTTCCCCACTAAAAGATTTCTTCTTTGTTTCTTTTTCATAAATCCCAGATGAGACTTTCAAATCCAAGTTAGTTTGAAGCCACTGAATTTTTGTAAGATTTGCTCTAGCAGCTTATTTGCACTGAACACAGAAGTCTGAGGCAAGAACAACTGTAGACTAGAAAGTACTGTAGGTCTATGCCAGAAGCTTTGAACTCAGGTACAAGTGAATCATTTCCAAGTAATCTGGCCCACACAATGGAATATTTCCTGCCTGGATGAATTACACGCTGCCTGGGTGGGCTTGTGAATGGTGAGAAAAAAACAAAGATTAAAAAATCACTGCTCCACTTAAACCAGGGAGGCAACCCAGTGAGGATGTCTGAAATGCTAAGGAGTGCTATAAATGTTTCAGGTTTGGCCTGCCATGGGCTGATCAAATTGTATGTGAAGGGCTGCAGCATGTTTTGCTTTAGCAAACACTCTTGTTATCACCTTTTTTGTACCAGATATATCATAGCAATCAGTTTGTTTTGTCCTGTCAGTGTCCACATGGTAGATTGAAAAGAAAGAAAAAAGTATATTCTTTTAAGTTTTTACTATTGAGGTGTATCATTTGAATGTCTGCAACCACTAGGTGGAGTTTGGGGAGGGTAACAAAAATTTGTGGCAGCTTAAAATCTTCATTTCTGGACCCAGGGTAATTTCCACCTGACAAGAATTAGAAAGAAGTTTCCCTGGCCTCAGTTCTCCAGGTGCCAACCCCTGTTGGGTCTGCTGGTGTAAAGCATCTTCAAACTGTTGTTATATAGCCTGGAACCTTCCATGTGGGAAGAACCAGCTAAGAAGTGATTCAGCCCATCGGGCAGATTTCTGGGAGTATGGCTGCAGGAGGAAAAGCTTTATTTTGCATAAAGGACAATGTATCTTCCTTAGTGCTAAAAGTGAATTACTTTTCATGACTCACTTTCAAAGTGTTTGCTCTGGTGAAAAGCTGAAGTTTCTCAGCAAACTGTGTCCACCAGCACAAGACTAGTTTATTCCTAACACTGTGCAAGCTAATGATGGGCAACCATCTTACCCTACAGGGTACATATAAGCGCTCAGATACCTCTATGTCTCATTCAGACAGCTGTTCTATCACCTTGCAATAACTGCTTCCTTCTTCCCAAAAGAACCAGATATGTTCTAGATCACCTTCCCACAGTGGGGATGAATCTCTAGTTGGTCATCACTGACAGAACAGGAACACACAGTGGAGAGTTCCACTGCACCGTTTTTTCCAAGGGAATAGGTTGAAGTCAATTTGTTTAATTTCTATGAACCAAGCATACAGATGAGCTCATGATGTCTTTGAGGAATCAGGCCTGTGGTCCCCAAGGCTCCAAGCCGTAATGTTATCCTTCTCCATTTATTATTTTTGAGCTAAAATTTAATGTAACTGAATAGTTTTATCCAAGATTAACAAAAATCAATCCCTCACGTAACGTCATTAAATTCATTGGAGTTGCACCAAGCATGACTTTGGCCCATTATATGTTTTTCCTGAAGATGTGAATCATCTCTAACACAACTTCACTGACTTAACATTTTGGACAACAGATTGATGCAAGCAATTCTACAAAACCTCAGAAGCCATCCTCAAAAATTTTCATAACCACCTTTTTCAAAACCACATAAATGTCTTGCAATTGTGCAGAATGAAACATCAGGCCACAGAACTTACATTGCAAATTCATCATCATCTGATTTTAAGGCATTGATCAGCACTGAAGTTTCTGGCAGTAGCTTTCATCTGAAATAAGAAGGCAGCTGTTCCTAGGTCTTACTATTGTGACTTTGAATATGATCTATCAGGTCCTCTGTCTAAATCCCCTTTTGTAGTTTTGGTGTTGAATGTGATCTACACTGTGGATAGGACCTTGCTTAGTGTGCTTTCCCAGAAGCAACAGGCTGCAGCTAAAATGTAAAATGTTGTGATACCACATAATTGCATTTTCTGTTGATAGAAATTTTCAATATTTCTGTTCTAAAAAGCATCAGTCGGGTTTTCTGACTTTAAACAGATTTCCAGTTGTTTTCTTATAGCTATGTAAAAATGCTTGAATTCTTTCTTTTAGTAATGCTGAAATATATGCTTGTTTCATTGCACTTCCCCCCACATATAGAGGCAATATATTTAATAAAAATATATGTTGTATTCTCTACATGCAGTATTCTCTACTTTGGAGTCTAACAACTGAAATTTTTCAAATTAACTGATATTTTAGCCAAATTGGTCAATTTCAGGTTTTTTTCATTGTAGAATTAATCCATTAAGATTATTCTTTCAAAATCTAGTTGTTGAAGGTCTATAAAACCCTTATACAGCCAGGAATAACCTGGTTTGTATATTTTTCTAACAAGACAAGCATTTAAAGAACGGAAAGCTGAATTGGTTGCAGTACATAGAAGAAATTTTACCACTGGCTGTAAATGTATTTAGATACCTAATTCATAAGAATGTCCGGGCTCCAGTCCTGATGAGTTCCTGGCTTCATCTATATGATGGTGATATGTAGCTTTTCTCTGCTCTTTTTTACTAACCAATTTTGATTTCAAGATGTCTATTGCCTGAGATTATTCCTTGTTTTAAGAATGAACAACACCTAGCTTAAATGGGTTTCTAAATAATTCTAAGTAAAAAAAATAATATATTAATAAAATTATAGCTTACTGACAGGTACTCACTAGAACTTGAACTTATCAGCAAATATGTTATAGAAGATTTTTTTTTAGTTGAATGTCTTTGGCAGAAAGAAATCTTTTATCTTATATATTAGAGTGATGGTCGTTATAAAAGAATAGGAAAAATAAAACTGTTTGTTTGTTTTAGGATAATATATAATAAACACACACTGGGAAACAAATGTTTTAAAACCAAGGAGATCTCCGTAGCAAAGTGATATGAAAAAATAACATAGATTATTTGGAAAAAACACCAGAGGAAATAGATTTTTTAATAGAAAGAAAAACTATTTCCCCATGGAACTGACTGAAAATTCACCATCCTTGGCTTCTTGAAAAATTCATCCCTTTTTCTTGATATAGCAATGAAAATTATAGCAAATAGCTGTATACACAGAAAAGTATATTTTGTCATGATCAAGGAAAAAAATAATAGAGGATCTTGATTTTCAAACAAAGCTACGTCTTTGGAAGGGGAAAAAAAATGTAGCCCTGTGGTAGCCCTTCCTTTTTTACTTTGAAGATTCAGTGAATAAAATATACTTTTAAATGGTACCAGGTTGTACCAGCAGCACTATAGCTCTGCTATGAGAAAGATTCTTTTTGTCCTTATGAGGCATTTTGTATGAGTAGAAAGTCTAATAGTTTTCTCCTTGTTTCCAGAGGAAAATATGATTTTTAACTACAATTAGAGCAGTCCAGTAATAGCTCATTAAATCACAGTTTAGTCACACAAGGATCATTTCCTTTTTGAAGGGAAGTCCTTAATTTAGAAGACTTATTCAATATATGTCTCATAAACTTCTCTATAAAGGGGAAATCCTTTTTTCCCCCTTAATATTCATGTATTTTAAACTCTTTTTGTATACTTATCTTTGTTCCTGTAATGAATGAATAATTCATTCAGCTATCCTTATTCAGTCTTTCAGTATCTGTGGTGAAAAAATAATATATTAATAAAATTATAGCTTACTGACAGGTACTCACTAGAACTTGAACTTATCAGCAAATATGTTATAGAAGATTTTTTTTTAGTTGAATGTCTTTGGCAGAAAGAAATCTTTTATCTTATATATTAGAGTGATGGTCGTTATAAAAGAATAGGAAAAATAAAACTGTTTGTTTGTTTTAGGATAATATATAATAAACACACACTGGGAAACAAATGTTTTAAAACCAAGGAGATCTCCGTAGCAAAGTGATATGAAAAAATAACATAGATTATTTGGAAAAAACACCAGAGGAAATAGATTTTTTAATAGAAAGAAAAACTATTTCCCCATGGAACTGACTGAAAATTCACCATCCTTGGCTTCTTGAAAAATTCATCCCTTTTTCTTGATATAGCAATGAAAATTATAGCAAATAGCTGTATACACAGAAAAGTATATTTTGTCATGATCAAGGAAAAAAATAATAGAGGATCTTGATTTTCAAACAAAGCTACGTCTTTGGAAGGGGAAAAAAAATGTAGCCCTGTGGTAGCCCTTCCTTTTTTACTTTGAAGATTCAGTGAATAAAATATACTTTTAAATGGTACCAGGTTGTACCAGCAGCACTATAGCTCTGCTATGAGAAAGATTCTTTTTGTCCTTATGAGGCATTTTGTATGAGTAGAAAGTCTAATAGTTTTCTCCTTGTTTCCAGAGGAAAATATGATTTTTAACTACAATTAGAGCAGTCCAGTAATAGCTCATTAAATCACAGTTTAGTCACACAAGGATCATTTCCTTTTTGAAGGGAAGTCCTTAATTTAGAAGACTTATTCAATATATGTCTCATAAACTTCTCTATAAAGGGGAAATCCTTTTTTCCCCCTTAATATTCATGTATTTTAAACTCTTTTTGTATACTTATCTTTGTTCCTGTAATGAATGAATAATTCATTCAGCTATCCTTATTCAGTCTTTCAGTATCTGTGGTGAGTCACGATTGAAAATATTGAAGAGGATATTTATAAGAAAAGGGTAATATTGGGAGTATTTGAGATACTCATCATGAATTTAGGATGAATTGCAATAAATAAAATGTATGTCAGATCCCATTCAGATACTGAAGTAATTTAATTAAAAAAAAAGATGAATGGTTAAGGAACCCTGATGCACTTCCGC
>NW_009260028.1:5581352-5582251 GCF_000687185.1 Egretta garzetta | reverse complement strand
TTTACATGCCATATGTCATTATATAACCACATCAGATTATAATCACCATAAACTATAAAATTTTTATTTATATGTTTCAAAAGCACCATTAAGGATGGTTTAGGTTTTGGGTTGTTTTGGTTTTTTTTTTTCCAGAATAGTCCCCCTTACCTGCACCAAAAAACTCACAGATTTGAAAGAAGCAAAATTAATTTGAGCCTGTTTGTTTAGCTTATCTAATACTGTACTCTATTTTTTTTAAACCTTTCTCTGAAGCATCTCTTAAGATCCACTGTACGATGAAATTCCCATAGAACAATGTAGATTTATCTACATACCTTTGCTTAGTCTAATAAAATTCTGTTTAAGTTTTGCTGAATTTTAGCAAAAATGTCTCTCACTCTCCTCCTTGGAAGAACACTGTTAGCAAACCGTAATAATAATTTGGACACTGAAGTGACAAGACCCACGGTAACAGTCTTTATATTGTGCATAGATGGTAATACAAAGGGGCTTTTTTTAAGCAGTTCATTTTTACCAGCTGTCATTCTGCCTCATTCACTATAAGAAACATAACACAAGATGTATATTCAGAAATACAATTGTATAGAAAAGGTAAAAGCAGGTTTGGGGTTTTTTTAAGCTTTCACCTGCCTGACTTTAAAATTTAAGTGCTACTGTTTAGATGTATCCAATGATGATTATTTCAAATGGTATATTAGGGTTGAAAGTCAAAGATTCAAAATTCAGTAATGACTAACCACAAGATTAATTATATGAACCTGCTTCACCTTTCCTTCTTCCTTTTTCACCTTCCAGCCTCCTCTCCCCCAGGGATTCCTTTCTTAGTAACCTCTTTCCAGCAAAATAAACTTAGGTATCTCCTTGTCCTCTCCTCTTTCTATTCCTTCTTTTGCCAA
>NW_009260028.1:5564165-5581297 GCF_000687185.1 Egretta garzetta | reverse complement strand
AGTTTGTGTATCTCTGATGTTACAGTGTCTCAGACAGCTGGGGCACAATTCCAAGAGATTCAGCAAAAGAAGACTTTGAAAATGCATCAAACAAATTAGCAAGTTTTAACTAACTTATGTGAGAACAGGTATTTCCTAGGTTTAAAATGTACCAACACCTGGGATGGACTTTTACGGAAACAAGAGCAAGCATATCTCTGACCTGTTCTTAGTGTCAAAGCCAGTACCAAGAGCTTCCAAGAAGCTGGTGGTGTCATGACCAGCGCCAAGATCTTCCTCCACATAGCGAAAGTATTGGACCTTTTGCATAATTTGAGAATTGGAGGTGGTAAAAAGACTGTTATCTAAAGAAGTGCTGGACCATTAATTGTAAGATATGTTATGCTGAAAAGTAATGTCTGCATCCATTCAATTGAGGTCTTTTTTTCTAGACCCAGTAAAACTACATTTGCAAAGCTAGTTCTACTCCATTTTAGCTAAAGGAAGATGACAATAATTTAAATATTTGTAATGAAGCCAATCAGTTTAAAACCTATGGTTTTGGTTGGTGCTTATTGGACATAACTTACTAATTATGCATATAATTTTCCCCTCTCACTATAAGCACACACACATAGAAGCGTTTCTCTATAGAGTTATGTATTTGGGGAATATGAGGTATTGCAGTTTTCTCAGTGTAATTTCTTCAATTAAAGTTTTTTTAGCAAATAGACTATTTTTAGAAAATAGGCAGAACAGAAGTGCCTCCTCCATTCTTGCCTGCTTTGCTGGAAGGATGGAATACACTCCTTCTTTTTCAGGTCTTCAGGTCTGCAGCACATCCTTTGAGGCCTATAGCTTCAGATAACCCCTTCCACATGCATTCTTAATGCAGGAAAGATTTCTATCTAATGCCTACATTTCTGTGGTCTGAGACATGTGCTGGCCTAGTCTCTGCATGCCTGGGTGAACTGAATGCCAAGGTGTGTTACAGTGCCTACTGCCAATCTAGGTGCCATCTTGAGGCTCTTCAGAATTCATTGAGGAGTCATCACTGAGATGAGCCCACAGACAAGGAGATTGCACTTGTCATAGTGGTGTTTGTTTCACCAGAACTGTGGAGAGAAGAGTGGGGTGCACATTGCTCTTTTTGTCCACTTGCGTTAGTAGAATGGAGCATATTGGGGAGACCACAGTCCTTACTAGCAGCCAGTGAGTGTGGCTACCACATTAGACATGGAGGGTGGTGTATCTTCTTGAAGTACAATTACAGCCACAGCTTTTACTTGTAACAGTTCACAGAAGCCCAGACCCAGCCTTCTGTGTAACCTCTCTGGGAGGCAAATGTGATGGGAATTTCTGAACTTCAGTAGTGCCTCAAAAACATGAAGATAGGTGGTAATGCATAACTGGGGTCCACTGAGACACATTTGACTGCTTTTGCTTGATTAAGTGAAAACAGAACTGTCTTGAGGGGTTCATTATAATGATATCCATCAGATGTTAAAGAAATTAGATCAGAAGGGAAGAAGGGTGGTAACACTAGCACTCAACATGTTGCCAGTCCAACCAGATTCACAACAGCTGTAAGCTAAACGTTATTCACACCGTTCAGGCCTTGAAGTACTTTGCAGATATGTCAAGTTTTCCAGTTCTTAAAAGCCAGTTCTTCTGCCATTTGGTTCCTGGTTTACACTGGAGACAGTTTGACTCATAACTAAATAATCTTCAGGCTGTAATACTGAGGGGATTACAAATAACTCCCTTTATAACTATTAATGCCATTACACATTGTGTTATTTCTCTTTCTCATATATATATTACTGTTAAAAACCCCATAGTTCAGTAGAAAAATACATATGGATGTCAAAATAGATGTATACCGTACTTATGGACAGCTCCATGGATCTTGTAAGTCCGCATAATTGTAATTAAATTATCTGAGTTAGAACTCATTTCTATTTTACTATACAGAATGTAGTTTTGGATCTGGCAGTTCCATCTGGATTAATCTTAAATCCCCTTGACACTGTAATTTTTAACCTTTTCATTCTAGTTTGATAATACTCTGAGAAGGGTTTTTCTTTTTGCTCATGCTTCTGTAACTGTGCTGAAGTTTGATAACAGTAGTTGAATAAATTGTATGCTAAAGGAAACACGGTCTGGCAGAAGACTGGGTTTATTTGATCTATTGGTGTTTCAGAATCTTCCAATAGCTTACAGATTAATGTTATTTTGTATATTGACTTGAAAATGTGAATTTTGCACAGCTGTATTTAACACTTTACACTGAGAGAATTTTTACAATACATTTGCAGGTAATTGTCCATCTTAAAAAAATCTCAAAAATCTGTCTTGTTAATGAGCTGACTTCAGTCTAAAAGAACTATGAAAGCTAAGTTAAAAGAAGGTAGTGCATAACAGAACAAAAGACACTTATGATGATAGTCTTGAAATTTAGTTTCATTATTAATTTTGGATGTCCTAAATTATATAATTTATCTTCTGTCTTTTTCCAACACTTCTGTGCACTGCAACCTTGCCTATACTTCATAAAGACTTACAATGGTGGATGGGTTTTTTTGTTGTTTCGGTTTACTGAACAGAAGTTGTCTCTGGCACATGCATAACAATGCAACAAATCAATTAAAATTTCCCATGGCATTAAACAATACTAGGTAGCTTGATCACCTACAAGTAAATCAATAAGCCATAAGTCTGGAACAAGGAATACTTGCCCTTGGTGAAGGAGGTTGATATTAGGAAACAAACAAAATGAACATATATAAGTTCATGTGGCCTGACAAGCTGTACCCACAAGTGTTGAGGGAGCTGGCTCATGTAACTAGAAGGCCACCAATCTCAACCATCTTTGAAAGGTCACAGTGATCAGGAGAGGTTCCCCAACACTGGAAAAAAGTAAATGTCACCTCTATCTTCAAGAAGGGCCAGAAGGGAGATCCAGGGAACTACAGCCTGGTCAGCCTGTACTCAGTCCTTAAGAAGATGATGGAACGAGTAATCCCGGACCCCATTTCCAAATACTTGAAGGACAAGGGAGCCATCAGTAGTCAGAATAGATTTACAGTGGGTAAATCATGCTTTTCCAACCTGACAGCCTTCTACCATTAATGAGTTGACTGCCTTGATGGATAAAAGGAGAGCATTCAATGTTATTCACCTTGACTTTAATAAGGTTTTTGACACTGCTTCCAATGCCATCCTCATAGACAAACTGACAAAATATGGGTTAGGTAAGCGCATGTTGCAATGGACTCAGGACTGGCAAAATAGCTGGGCTCAGAAGGTTAAAAATTCATGGCACAAAGACCAGTTGGAGATTAGTCATTAGTGGTACACCCTAGGGATTGATCCTGTGGACAATACTGTTTAACACTTTCATTAATGACCTGGGTGGACAGAGTGCACCCTCAGCAGTTTTGCTGATGATATAAAACCGGGAGAAGTGACCAATACACCACATGGGTATATTGCCATTCAGAGGGACTTCAACAGGCTGGAGACAGGGTCTGACAATAATTTCATGAAATTCAACAAAGAGAAGCGCTTAGTCTGCCCCTGGGGAAGAATAACCCTATGTTCGAGTACAGGCTCTGGACTCGCCATCTGGAAAGCAGATCTGCAGAGGTGGACCTTGGTGTCCTAGTGGGAACAGACTGACAATGAACCAGCAATATGCCTTCACAGCAAAGGTGGCCAATGGCATTCTGGGCTCTATTAGGCAGAACACTGCCAGAAGATTGAGGGAGGTGACCCTTAACACTCTGCTCAGCACTGGTGAGACACATCTGGAGTGCTGAGTCCGGAACTGGGCTCCCCAGTATAAGAGAGACAGGTACCTACTAAACTGAGTCTAGCAAAGGGCCATGAAGATGATTAAGGGACTGAAACATCTGTCCTATGAGGGGAGGCTAAGAGATCTAGGACTGTTCATCCTGGAGTGGAGAAAGCTCAGCTAGTTCTTATCTATGTGTATGAATACCTGACGGAAGAAAATGAAGATGAAGGAGCCAGTCTTTTCTCAGTGGTGCCCTATGATAGGACAAAAGGCAATGGGCACAAATTAAAACACATGGAATTCTATCTGAACACAAGAAAACATTATTATTTTTTTTTCACTGTGAGGATGATCACACGCTTGGAACAGCCTGCCCAGAGAAATTGTGGAGTGTGCATCCATGGAGCTATTCAAAACCAGACGGAACATGGTCCTGGGCAACCTAGTCTAGCTCACTCTGCTTGCATAGGCAGGGGTTGGACTAATCAATCTCAAGAGGTCCCTTTCAACCCCAGAAACTCTGTAATTCTGTTATTTTTTCCATATATATATTGCCAATACTCTACTTAGGCTTTTAATGTTTATTCTAAACACCAATTCAAGGATTTGTACTGAATGCACCTTTGAAATTGAGCCAGAGAAAGAGGAAACAGATAACAGCAACTATAAAATACCTTGGAGGCATAAAAGTTCAGGAATGAAAAATGATGCGTAGACTTACTAGACGCGACATTTTCTGGGGACAAAATCAACCTATTGTGTAGCTGTCCAATGTAGATAGTTATATAATGACAAACATCAAAAGTCTGGGGATTGATAAAATGTTCATTTTATTTCAGCTGTATATGAGGATGTCAGCAATACAAAATGCTGGTAATTGAATTTTTTACCCCTCTCCAAATTTTCATATGTAAGCTGTAAACATCTAAGCTAGTATTAAGAGTTTCCTGTAGGGGATAATATCTATATTTATATGCACCATAGACTGGACAGCTGAGCTATATGACTTCCAGAAAGCACCATCCAAATGCAAACAGTAGTTTAAAACTGTGTACAGTTTTAAAAGGAATGAAAGATCTAAATATGTGATGCGCTGGTCACATTGGCAACAAGTATTCTTTTAATAAAAAAAGAAGTTTGTTTTTTTATCAAACCTAGTTCCTATCCTTTCCCCTGTATGTCATTTGCTTTGATCATGTACTGCCATTTGTTTCATCATTGTTGACTCTGGATATTGTTATATTCTGATGCAACAGATGTAGACAGCTAATTTGATTCATTTATTTTAATCAGAATTGTTCATCACAGAGGATGTCTCACTGAAACCAACTTAGTTTATCTTAAAGAAGAAAAAACAGATCAAGATAATTAGAAACAGAAAGCCCATGACCCTTCTACCTCTTTTTCTGTCTCCTTCAGAGTTCAGAAGCTGAGTTGTTCTGGCTTTTTACCTCTCTCTATGCCACCTATATTGTTTTCAAAGAACAAATCAACCCCTATTTTTTTATTTGCTTCTCTAACGAAACAGTCTGATTCATAAAGCCTGGATTTTATTCTATCTATATTAGACACCAATGGAATGTCTACCAGCACTGTGTGCTTGATTCCATTCCCCAAATATAGGCACTTCATGCCCTTAGCTGTCCCTTCTGGCTCTCAGCTGCTGCTCCAAAGGGCAGAGGTTTTCTGCAGGTCCTGTGCTGCATCTGGCAGACCCAGGTTGCCTCAGGCAGCCCAGAGAATCTCAGAAAGAGTTAAATACCTATGTTTAGGGAATTAACTGATCCCCTGGATTCAGTGTATGAAAGTAAGGCATCTTTCCTCTATGATACTTGTCCCTTCTTTTTGTAATATCCCTGCAGTTAATTCTGATCTTCAGAAACCCAGTGCTGATTACAATAGGCCAGATTTAAGAAAATCATAGTTCAGCAGAGCTGTGAAGGCCTGAAGAAATTATTCGATTTTAAAGCATACTAAGACAAGAAGACTTTGCAGTCCACAGGTGTACTCAACTGTCCGGACTGGCAGACCTGTGCAAACGCACCATGACTCCTTCCTTGCAGAGGAACCCTGAGGCATGCAGGAGAACATGCACCAGCCCCACCTCCTCCAGGCATGGCCAGTGTGAGTCTGGGGACTCGAGCTTCGGGGCATACCAGGGAGCACATCTGTTCCGCAGTGTAAATGCAGATTATAAGCCTTCTCAGAAATACCTAAATAAATAAATAATCCAATATTCTTTTAAACCATCAGCACTTACAGGGTTTTGTCAAACAGTCCAGAAAAAATGCCACTGACTGTGACTTAACAAGTGGAATTTCACAGAAATGCCCTGTAAACCTGCTTAGAATTGATAAGCAATGTGGTTCAAATAAGCTATATTGTGGGCTGGAGTGTAGAAGTGCAAAAGAGCAGAGAAATTGCATCTTTTGTAAAGGTTCTCGGGTAATTTTTTAAAAAACTTAGTCCTGTTGTGTTCATACTGCCCAGTTTTGAAACCTGTGAGCAGTAGATTTCCTTATGAAAGAAAGGAGCTATTGTTCCACAAAGAGAAACAAGCTAAACTCAGCTGGAGTTATAAGAAAAGAGAAATAAACATCTTTAAGGGAACAGAAATTATTGATGAGAGTAATTTGTCACAGTAATAGTAAAACAGTAGCACCTTAAGCAGTATCATTAGAATAGATGCTGATGTTTCCAATTCCCTTTCATAATGATGTAAAATTACTAAATAAGTAGGGGAGAACAGGCGGAGAGAAATGCAAAAAATTATCATGAAGGTAGCAATGTCAGTCTCTCTCAATAATTTTCCAAGCTGATCAATTTCAAATGTTAAAAATGCTTTTTATGTGCTTAAGTACAGCTTGTTCTACCCCAACCGCAATGTTTAAATCCATATAATTTTTGTACTATTACCTATTTCTAAAAGTGCAATTATAGGTCACGTTATTCTGCCTCCGGACCAACTTCCTCTACTATTGAGTTCACAGGATGTCTTATGGCCGAGGCACGAGACTGAACATTGATAAATGGAGGAGTTTTTTTCAGTTTGGCAAAGTCTTTCTCCCTGGCTTTGCTCAGTCGTTTGGACTGAGAATAGCAGCAGATTAAACTGACTGTTTGCAGAATAATTTGGGCCCAGATATGGAAAAATTGCAAGCATACAGCATGGAACTCAAACTAATCAAGCTGAGCAAAGATGACAGGCAGGAGGCAAAGTTTCTTAACTTACAGTGAACTCTGTAAATGACACCATGACTGTTCATTATCTGACCTAAGGTCACCAACACCTTGCTGTAGCAGCCAGCCTCACTAGCTCAAGTTGCCATCAGGCAAAGGTGTCTTCATCTACATCCACTGTATAGTTTTTACCTCCTCAAACCTCAAGTGTCAATATAGGAAGTAGGAAGTAGGAATAACTACATAGATTTTTCAAGTAGAAAAATACAAACTGTTTAAAGGAAGGATTGTACAATTTTCCAATCCTAATTTGCATTGCAGGTGGATCACAATTACAATTTATGTCTGCAAGTGATTTGAGAAGTAAAATAATATTTTGAATAATGCAAGGATTATGATAGTGATATAGGCCTTGATAAACAACCTAAAAAGAAAAGATGAGCCATTGAAAACAGAGGAAATATTTTCATTTTTCCAACAAAGGACAGTTTTATTTGGTCTACTAATTCACATGTTTAAATTATCTGAACAAGTGCTGGTATTTTCTACTGATATTTCCGTTTTCTTTGGGAACTAATTTTTCAGTCTTTGGAAGAATCTAGTTTTACAGCTTTCTACTTTGCAACCTAAAATGTTATAAATGAGAGTTTTGTCTTCAGATCTTGTCTCAGATAAATTCAGAATATTTAAAAAATTTTGAGTGTGCACATTCTAAAACAGACAAAATGATTCACTCCTTCCTTCATCAAATGGATAATCTGTCTTCCTTCAGAAGATAAGGTCAAGTATGAAGTAATGCACTAACTATTGCATACTGACCAGAAAGGTTTCGGGTTTTTTTAACTTTGAGTATTTTATGGTACTAGGTTGTAAATCACAGGAACAATAAACAGCAGAAGTAACATCACCCTTTAACTGGGGGGTAAGTCATTCCAATTATTAAATCTGAATCAGACAGTGGATGAATGGCATTATTATCCATTGCTCCTAGTGAGCAACTTCCAATGTGAAGATTGCATGGAGGCTTGGAAGGGTTGGTTGGGGGAAAATAGTATTCAATGAGACAAAGCACGCACTGTTAGGTCCAGCTGACGTAATCTGTTCTCTCAAATAATCATGAAATGGTTACCTCTTTGACTGAAGAAAAGAGCAATTTGTGATTATTAAGTGAGACGTTCTGGTACTGTTCTGCTCCAAAAGACTAACAATAATTCTTGGATTTATAAGAATTACAGAATGTCCATAGATGAGGTTGATTACCAAACAATAGATTAAATCATGCCTGTCACAAAGCTTGTTGTTGCCACATTGGTGCATTGATTAATGGTATTTGGCAACTCTCTGAATGGCCGTTTGCCATTCATTCATGGGTGCCCTCTGGAGTACAATATGAGAGTGACCTGTTGGGAAAAGGATTTTTTTTTCATCTGTTCATTGTTTCTACTGTAGTAACAGGGAAACACTGGGGGTGGGTGAAGTCAAGAATTTGAGTTAGCTATTTCTTAGTGCATACAAATTGTGAAGTGGGGGGAAACTAAGGAAAAATCTGTTGCAATCCAGACAGTACAATGTGATTGTTTAAATCATGATTCTAGACGACACAGTTGTTTCTTCCACAGCACTGTAAATGTCATATGATTAAAACTAATTGGGGCATCAATAATTTCTTTTGAAAAGATACTGAAAATTCTTATGGAATTTTTTTCACAAAACTTTGCTGTTATATGTCAACCTTTCATTCAGAACCCTAGAGGTCTATGGGAAGGATTGCATCAGTTTGTGTCACAGCTTAGAGCAATGGGGAGAAATACTGTCTGCCTCTCCTTCCCCCCACTCCTCTCAGCAGCAAGGGTGGCCATCTTTCAGACATGGTCTGAGTGGGGGACAGAGGTTTTCTTAGCCCTCAGGTCTCTTCCCTAATGAGTAGTGAAGGATGGAGCAGAATCAACCCCAAGTGTTTTTGCTCAGATGGGCAGCTTGAGTCTCTTGGGCTTTCCTCCTATATTGCATGCTCTAACAGTGAGTTTGGATGGACTCTCATGAGTAGAGAATTATTAATTTAATAATATATCAAGCTTTAAAGGAAAATTGACATATCTTGACCTGAAAAAATAATTTTATCTCTGGAATAAGACAGATCTCATTTTATATTTATTCATTTTTTTTCAAGCTTTATGCAAGCTTCTGCCTTAAATCAAAAATTGCACTCTAGCTGAGATCTGAGATTGAACATCACTTATTTGAGTTCTGTTCAGCTGACCTTCAGATGACATTGCATACACTTCCAAGTTTTTCAAAGAGCTGGAGATAAACACCCAAGCCTTTTGTAATCACAGTTCCTTAGAAGTCCATATAAAACACTGAAGAATCTTATCATCATATGGGCACTTTGAAGGATGAGAAAGGAGGTTTATTTAATGTCATTATTTCTTCTTATGTCCTGCAATTCTCTTGCACTTCTGTTCTCACTTTTTTGCCTGTTACACTATTATTCCATTCATTTAGTAGCACTGTCCAAAGAGATTTTGCTTATTAATTCTCACTTGCTGTACTTCCCTGGCCTAGTTATTGTTCTTCCAAGGCATGCTTAAGCCAACGTAAATCTAACAATTCATGTCACCCAACTGAGATGCTGAAACAGAGAAGTAACACTTACTCCAGGCCCCCAGTGTTGAGGCATAATGGAGGATTACTTTTCAGTAACTTACTGAAAGTCAGATACTTCAGTTCCTTAAGTCAGTTACTTATTGACTGGAGGAAGTCACAGAATAGCTTTTTCCCTCAGCCCCTAGAACTTGTGTTCAGCTCTCCTAATGGTGTTAAGATGACACCCACTTGTGTTTCTCTCTGTCTTAACTTCAGGTGTTTCTTATTTATAATGCTGTTCTAGTAAGCTGATAAAAAAAAAAGAAAAAAAAAGAAAGAGGTGTACATACCAACCCATAGATTTTTTAATTGTAACTAGTGTATCTATTTGATATAGTTATGTAATATACTGAGTGGAGGAGGGAATGTAAGTGGGTACTGCTGAAGGCATTGCCAGTGACACACTCAGAAAGACTGAGTAATCATTTAATTGCACCCTGCTTGAAGGCCTACACATAAAATGAGTACAGAAACAGCATGTACAAATTACCTGCTCGGGTAGGAAAGAATTGAAAAACTAATATTAAAATACTTTCCAGATTCCTGGCACAATAAAAATGAATGTGCATGTTTACTTTCACCCATGTATTTCTTGAAGAGGAAAGTAGCTATGCAGGAGTTATTGAGAATAGAAGCTATAGTCTGGACACAGATTGTTCTCCACTGTCTCTTCCGAGTAGGCTGACATTATTTCTTGGCAAGGCAGTATTTCCTGTGCGCCACTTAGGAAGTCAACCCCAATGAGTTTTCCAAAGTCATCTACAAATCCTTACACTGCTGTCTCAAAGTTAATTTTAACACACTTATGTTTCTTGTTAACACTTTTTTTCCATTCAAAACACAATGATTTATGTTGAATGGTTTCTACTATATCCTTCTTCGTTTCTTTCCTTTACTATGTTTCTTACTAAGAAATTTTCGTAAAGTCCATACAGGACTTGTTTGGTTTGCACATTATTGCCATGGGGTTTTCATATAATATGCCTTTTCAAGGCAGTTCCATAGTTGTTATTTTTATGAAAAGCTGATTTATACTTCGTGGATTCTAAGTGGTCATGGTACAACCGTCGCTGTTTTTGAAGGGCATCAGAATACGTGCATTTTGGCTGTAGAGTATTAGAGCTATATCAAAATGAGAAATGCATTTGAAAATACAAGTGTATTTTCAAATGTTTTATTGATAAATATAAATATCCTCTGTTTTCTCAGAATTTAAACTTCTGGTTTTTATATATTAAGCTGATTTTTTTTTATTTTTAAATCACAAGAAATCTGGGATTCATATACAAGAAAAAACAGTTCCACTTTAGAGATGGACTTCTCATCTGAATACATTGGCACTTGAAGTGAAAGCTGCAAACTTGCTGCAAACTTACTGCAACCTGAAGCCACTTTCATATGTACCATACCTTGAACGCCATGGTGCATCTGGCCAGCACTTCCACTGCTGTTTTGGTCTCCTCTTCCACTGAGGTCTGATAGATGCTATGGTTTAGCTGGTTTGGGAGAATTTACTGAGAAAGAATAATTTCCTTCACCTCCTGAAATTAACAGTGTTTGATGGGAATTCCTTGACTTCTGTGGAAGCAGAATTTCCCTCACATTTGTTTGTCTGAATGTGGGCGTTTTATCAGTTAATCCATACTTGAAAAATCTCACACTTAATTTTGAAAGATAAGAGTTTTACAAAATGTCAAAAGGTTGATCGGGAGCCTTTGTGAACTGTTGGTCTCAATTTATTATCAAAACCAAGAAATTGTTCCTGTTATACCTTCAAATATACTTTATTTATTTATTTATTTTGAATATGTTTGCACAGAAAAATTTAAGTATTTCTTCCTACCACAGACAGTCTTTGGGACAAAGTCAGTTTCCAGGAGACTGTGTGCATGTATGTCAGATAAGCTATTTTTGTGGATACCGTATTGAAGTAAATGAGCTGGTTATCTGAACTACGCTTTCCTCAGACAGCAACTGCAGAGCCTTATTGAGAGAAATGTTTTCTATAACTTTTTTTTCCCCTTTCCTTTCTGTAAATTCTAGTTACTGTGTAAAGTCTTAAAAAAAACCCTACAGTGTAAAAAGTTGTTTCCACATACATCCATGCCATGGAAACTCATAAAAACTGCTTTAATGTTCTCCAGTCATGGCATTTCAAAACACACCAGAAGCTCATCAATAGATATTAGGATTGTCTTGGTTCTTAATGACCCAGTATTAGTAATGCCACTTACACCTATTCATTCCTTCATCTCAAGGGAATTTAGGCAACATGCAGACTTTGCCATATTCGGAATTGCTTGCCTTTCTCTTATGTCAGTTAAAAACCCGCTGCTGACAACAGCAGCAGCCCTTCACAGAGATCATCAGGTAATTCTAAATGGATGTATCTTGAGATTTAGAAAATGTGAAAATGCAGGAGCCAAAAAATCACACAAAAACTTTTTGATTTTTTTTTTTTTTTATGAATACTTGCAGGAGTAGTAGTAACTTTTAAAGGTCTACTCATGTTTTCTTGAAGAGGAAAGTAGCTATGCAGGAGTTATTGAGAATAGAAGCTATAGTCTGGACACAGATTGTTCTCCACTGTCTCTTCCGAGTAGGCTGACATTATTTCTTGGCAAGGCAGTATTTCCTGTGCGCCACTTAGGAAGTCAACCCCAATGAGTTTTCCAAAGTCATCTACAAATCCTTACACTGCTGTCTCAAAGTTAATTTTAACACACTTATGTTTCTTGTTAACACTTTTTTTCCATTCAAAACACAATGATTTATGTTGAATGGTTTCTACTATATCCTTCTTCGTTTCTTTCCTTTACTATGTTTCTTACTAAGAAATTTTCGTAAAGTCCATACAGGACTTGTTTGGTTTGCACATTATTGCCATGGGGTTTTCATATAATATGCCTTTTCAAGGCAGTTCCATAGTTGTTATTTTTATGAAAAGCTGATTTATACTTCGTGGATTCTAAGTGGTCATGGTACAACCGTCGCTGTTTTGGAAGGGCATCAGAATACGTGCATTTTGGCTGTAGAGTATTAGAGCTATATCAAAATGAGAAATGCATTTGAAAATACAAGTGTATTTTCAAATGTTTTATTGATAAATATAAATATCCTCTGTTTTCTCAGAATTTAAACTTCTGGTTTTTATATATTAAGCTGATTTTTTTTTTATTTTTAAATCACAAGAAATCTGGGATTCATATACAAGAAAAAACAGTTCCACTTTAGAGATGGACTTCTCATCTGAATACATTGGCACTTGAAGTGAAAGCTGCAAACTTGCTGCAAACTTACTGCAACCTGAAGCCACTTTCATATGTACCATACCTTGAACGCCATGGTGCATCTGGCCAGCACTTCCACTGCTGTTTTGGTCTCCTCTTCCACTGAGGTCTGATAGATGCTATGGTTTAGCTGGTTTGGGAGAATTTACTGAGAAAGAATAATTTCCTTCACCTCCTGAAATTAACAGTGTTTGATGGGAATTCCTTGACTTCTGTGGAAGCAGAATTTCCCTCACATTTGTTTGTCTGAATGTGGGCGTTTTATCAGTTAATCCATACTTGAAAAATCTCACACTTAATTTTGAAAGATAAGAGTTTTACAAAATGTCAAAAGGTTGATCGGGAGCCTTTGTGAACTGTTGGTCTCAATTTATTATCAAAACCAAGAAATTGTTCCTGTTATACCTTCAAATATACTTTATTTATTTATTTATTTTGAATATGTTTGCACAGAAAAATTTAAGTATTTCTTCCTACCACAGACAGTCTTTGGGACAAAGTCAGTTTCCAGGAGACTGTGTGCATGTATGTCAGATAAGCTATTTTTGTGGATAACCATATTAAAGGAAATAGCTGGTTATCTGAACTACGCTTTCCTCAGACAGCAACTGCAGAGCCTTATTGAGAGAAATGTTTTCTATAACTTTTTTTTCCCCTTTCCTTTCTGTAAATTCTAGTTACTGTGTAAAGTCTTAAAAAAAACCCTACAGTGTAAAAAGTTGTTTCCACATACATCCATGCCATGGAAACTCATAAAAACTGCTTTAATGTTCTCCAGTCATGGCATTTCAAAACACACCAGAAGCTCATCAATAGATATTAGGATTGTCTTGGTTCTTAATGACCCAGTATTAGTAATGCCACTTACACCTATTCATTCCTTCATCTCAAGGGAATTTAGGCAACATGCAGACTTTGCCATATTCGGAATTGCTTGCCTTTCTCTTATGTCAGTTAAAACCCCGCTGCTGACTTATCTTTAGATTTAAAAAATGGGAAAATGCAGGAGCCAAAAAATCACACAAAAACTTTTTGATTTTTTTTTTTTTTAATGAATACTTGCAGGAGTAGTAGTAACTTTTAAAGGTCTACTCATGTTTTGCAGAATTAAACATTCAGCTGGACATGTCTTTTGAAGGGCCTTCCAGAGGACTTTGAGACCTGAGAGAACAGCATGTTGATATATTCAATAAAAGCAGGATGAGCTGAAAATATTAAGAAGGCTGTTAAGCAGTGTTCACCTGAATATTTTTAGCCAGATGATGTTAGAGCCTGCAGTGTTCCTGAGTTAAAATCTGCTCAGGGATGTAGATGTGACAAAAGGTAGCTTCAAACCAAGTTTATCTTCTGGAGTGTCTGAGGTGAGTTCTTAAACTGATGGAAGTGTACTGGGTTTTCATGGCAAGGTTTTGGTAGCAGGGGAGATACAGGGGTGGACTCATATCCAATAGAGCCAATGCCAGCTGGCTCCAAGGTGGACGTGCCGCTGGCCAAGGCCAAGCCCATCAGTGACAGTGGTAGCACCTCTGGGATAAAGTATTTAAGAAGGGGGGAAAGAACAAAACCT
This sequence comes from Egretta garzetta, assembly GCF_000687185.1. Classification (NCBI taxonomy): domain Eukaryota; kingdom Metazoa; phylum Chordata; class Aves; order Pelecaniformes; family Ardeidae; genus Egretta; species Egretta garzetta. Next base: position 5,566,836 of record NW_009260028.1, on the reverse strand, counting down.
CTGCAACTGCAGCCAGGAGAGAGTAGTGAGAATATGTGTCAGCCCTGCAGACACCCAGGTCAGTGCCAAAGAGGGGAGGAGGGGCTCCAGATGCTGGAGCCGAGATTTCCCACTTTTTTTTTGGGAAGGAGTCACTCTGAAGAAGTTCATGGAGGACTGTCTGCTGCGGGTGGGACCCCATGCTGGAGCAGGGGCAGAGTGTGAGGAGTCCTTCCCCTGAGGTGGAAGGAGCGGCAGGGACAACATGTGATGAACTGACCTCAACCTCCACTCCTCATCCCCCTGAGCCACTGGGAGGGAGGAGGTAAGGAAAATCAGGAGTAAAGTTAAGCATGGGAAGAAGGGAGGGGTGCTTTAAAATTTGGTTTTATTTCTCATTACCCTACTCTGATTTGGTTGGTAATAAATTAATTTCCTCAAGTTGAGCCTGTTTTGCCCATGATGGTAATTTGTGAGTGATCTCTCCCTGTCCTTATCTTGACACATGAGCCTTTTGTTATATTTTCTCTCCCCTGTCCAGTTGAGGAAGGGAGTGATAGATGGGTTTTGGTGGGCACCTGGTGTCCAGCCAGGGTTAACCCACCACACAAGCATTTTTACTCAGGGACACTTACCATGACTTGACAGTCCCTGTGAACTCAGTCAAATGCATCTGTGGTTCAGTTTCTCATTTATCAATGAGAGGATGGAATTCTGCTTCCCTGTCCCACAGTGGTGTCAAACATGCAAGTAGTTTGAAGTCTTGAAATGTGTCTGTCAGTCATAGCAATGTGGGCTATATAAATAATTTAGCTTGATAGTGAGAGTGAAAAGACGGAGCAGAACACTTCGAAGGTGGGGAGAGGAGTTTATATTGGGTAACCAATGTAACAACATGGTAAACTCTTCTCTGAACTGAGGCTATGAATTAATTTTTCTGTTCTTAATTCATACTTGAAAATATGCTCTCTTAGGCAAAAAATATGAACTGGAGAAGACGCTTGATAATAAGGACAATTTAAAACCTACATTTTAGAGAACACTTAACATTTTACCCCATTTGGAATATCAGTTTTCATAGTATTTCCAGCCAGTGTACATTTTTATTTAAATTGAATTAAACTCTTTAGCCACATGTGCATGCCAGTTTAAATAGTGCTGTTTGGAGAACATTATTTTCACCTTTATTGGACAAAAAGTATCATAGGAAGTTGCCCTGCGCTGGAAATTGAACCCAGTTGGAAATAAATGAACTGGGATACAGCCAGGCCTGGAAACTGTAAAATAAAAATCTTCTTAGCAGAGAGGTGCACATCTTAAATGCTTCAGCGTTGTTATCTTTTAAGAAGACGGAATGTTTTCTGGGACTATATCCCATGAAAATAGCTGAACTTTACAGAATTCATGTTATAACTCTGCATGCTTCCATAGATAGACCAGGTTTCTAATAGCATCCATTTGTTTTTAAACATATAAAATATGTCTTACTACTGCATATCCTACAATCTCCAACCACAATTACTGTCCCACTACAATACATTCTGTGTACTGAGAATGTGACAGACAGTCCTGGCCTCATGGTTTGCAGACTAGATACACGGATGATGAGGAAAAGACACTTACCATCACCATCCTTGTTTTGTTTGTGAATTGACTTCAGAGGGGTTTGGATAAAGTCCTAGATGAATGCTACATCCATAACACAGCTAATAATTCAGTATAGGTCTCTTGACTTCTAGAAGTATCTACAGATCATTCACTCCAAAGAAATTTCCAAACAGCAGAAGCCACAGATTTCCCTGCAGAGTCTTATGAACAGGTCATATGAAAAATATGGCCAACATTAGCAGAATTTTACAGATTAAAAATATCCCATAGGACTATTCCTCTGAAAGCTTGGAGAAACATTAAATACCTATAATCAAGAATACATGTGCTTCCTGAAAAAGAGAAACGTTTTCTTTATAAATGATGGCAACTGCTTCACACCAATCTATTCTTTTCCATTCTTCATGCTATTCAAATTTGAAAACATGATTCATTCATCCAAAATACTATATTTTTAATACCTGTGTTTATTTGATGATGCAACCTATGAGAATATGCATTCTCTTGCTACTTGGAAGATAATATTTCTGTTCTTTTTTTATTTGTATTTAAACATTTCATAGAATAGTTAATTTTGACAGGTCATCTAGAAGAATTTATGTGCTCTCTTTGTACTGGTGGTTAACCTGGGACAGACAACCTATTCACCAGAGGAAGCTTGCCAGTGTACTGGCCCAATATCATTGTACCACCACCTTGAAAATAACCTTCCAGTGGATGCTATAGCTACATCTGTACTGATAAATAAAAGAGTGCCATGACAAAGTCTGTTCTGGAGCTTTCTCATCACTATGGTTAAATTGCTAGAAGACAGTTTCAGTCTGGGCCAGTTTGTTCTCTCATCCTAAACGCTGCACTTCCCATCAGACATCCTGTGGCTGACAAATTCCTAGGCCTACATCCTTTCTGGGAGATGTGAGTTACACCATTATGCTAATAAAAGTTGGGGTATAGAATCATAGAATCATAGAATCGCTTTGGTTGGAAAAGACCTTTAAGATCATCGAGTCCAACCGCTAACCTAACCCTGCCATCCCACCACTAAACCATGTCCCTAAGCACCTCATCTATCCTTCTTTTAAAT
>NW_009260028.1:5486617-5563744 GCF_000687185.1 Egretta garzetta | reverse complement strand
GTACTGGCCCAATATCATTGTCCCACCACCTTGAAAATAACCTTCCAGTGGATGCTATAGCTACATCTGTACTGATAAATAAAAGAGTGCCATGACAAAGTCTGTTCTGGAGCTTTCTCATCACTATGGTTAAATTGCTAGAAGACAGTTTCAGTCTGGGCCAGTTTGTTCTCTCATCCTAAACGCTGCACTTCCCATCAGACATCCTGTGGCTGACAAATTCCTAGGCCTACATCCTTTCTGGGAGATGTGAGTTACACCATTATGCTAATAAAAGTTGGGGTATAGTTATCTCAGATACATATTTCTTAGGTTAATTGGCTCTTAAGATATTTCAGATTTTCATTGCTGCTTTCTAATGCTCTAATTTTTGTGTCCAGATCTTGTAAAACAATTAATGTCAGTGGGCAGTTGTATCCCAGAAGAATCAGAGTGAATTAAAAAAACCTTCGTGCATATCTCAGAGTAACTCAGTTAAAATTGCTTTCAAGATGCAGTGTCTTAATTTCTTTTTCTCTAAATCTGGATATCTTTCCATTCCCTATCAATTACATAAGACTGTCAGCAAATTATTAACAAGTGAAATGCTAGCTTTAAGAGAGCATTTAATTTGTGAAGCTGTGGGATTTTCTTTCTTTCTTTCTTTCTTTCTTTCTTTCTTACTTTCTTTCTTTCCTTCTTTCTTTCTTTCTTTCTTTTCTTCTTTCTTTCTTTCTTTCTTTCTTTCTTTCTTTCTTTCTTTCTTTGTTTCTTTCTTTCTTCCTTCCTTCCTTCCTTCCTTTCTTCCTTCCTTCCTTCCTTCTTTCCTTCTTTCCTTCTTTTTTTTTTTTTTTCCCCAACACTTTACATTTTATATTCTTGGGAGCTCATTCTGGCAGCATGTCACCAAAGTGACAGATGATATTTGTCTGCAGGAAGACAAACTGTATCATTCTTAGTGAGCACTGTGTGGCAGGCTGACCCTGGCTGGGCACCAGGTGCCCACCAAAATCCCTCCATCACTCCCCTCCTCAGCTGGACAGGGGAGAGAAAATATAACAAAAAGCTCATGGGTCGAGATAAGGACAGGGAGAGATCACTCACCAATTACTGTCACGGGCAAAACAGGCTCAACTTGGGGAAATTAACTTAATTTATTACCAACCAAATCAGAGTAGAGTAATGAGAAATAAACCCAAATTTTAAAGCACCTTCCCCCCACCCCTCCCTTCTTCCCATGCTTAACTTTACCCCTGATTTTCCTTACCTCCTCCCTCCCAGTGGCTCAGGGGGATGGGGAGTGGAGGTTGAGGTCAGTTCATCACATGTTGTCTCTGCCGCTCCTTCCTCCTCAGGGGAGGACTCTTCACCCTCTTCCCCTGCTCCAGCTTGGGGTACCTCTCGTGGGAGACAGTCCTCCACGGATTTCTCCAAGGTGAGCGCTTCCCACAGACTGCAGTTCTTCGTGAACTGCTCCAATGTGGGTCTATCCTTTCCACGGGGTGCAATCCCTCAGGCACAGACTGCTCCAGTGTGGGTCCCCCATGGGGTCACCATCCCTGCCAGAAAACCTGCTCCAGCCTGGGCTCCTCTCTCTCTATGAGTCCATGGATCCTGCCAGGCGCCCGCTCCAGTGTGGGCCTGGTTGGTCACAGCCCCCTTCAGGCATCCCCCTGCTCCGGCGTGGGGTCCTCCACAGGCTGCAGGTGGATATCTGCTCCCCTGTGGACCTCCATGGGTTGCAGGGGGACAGGCTGCCTCACTGTGGGCTGCACCAGAGGCTGCTGGGAATCTCTGCTCCAGTGCCTGGAGCACCTCCTGCCCCTCCTGCTGCACTGACCTTGACGTCTTCAGGGATTTTTTCTCCTACATATTCTCACTACTCTCTCCCAGATGCACTTGTGCATTTTTTTTTCCCTTCTTAAATACTTTATCCCAGAGGTGCTACCACTGTCACTGATGGGCTTGGCCTTGGCCAGCGGCGCGTCCACCTTGGAGCCAGCTGGCATTGGCTCTATTGGATATGAGTCCACCCCTGTATCTCCCCTGCTACCAAAACCTTGCCATGTAAAACCAGTACATCTTGCCTCAGACTGCCTGGGAAAGGAATCTACAGTGACTCTTACTCAGAAATGTAATCTCACATCAAAGTATGACACGTTTTGCAGGGAATAGCATAAACTCTCTGTACAGAATTCACACATTCTGTCTACGGAGTGAAGACTTCAGAATTTAACTAGTTGGCTTTGTATTAACATTTATTCTGAAAGAAATGAAAGACAACTTAAATCCATACTTAAGTATCAAAGCAGGCTCCTTCTTCAGGGAAGTCTCAATCAAATTCAAAACTCAGTCATCCCAAATCTTGAGCCTAATAAAAGTATTATTTTTTTGACCAGAGAACAAATCATATGTACCAAACCTAAGTACATCATCAGTCTTTCTCTTGTCCTGATTTAATTAATTTCGTTCTATAACCGTGACAGCTAACCTTGTTTATATAGTTGTAAGCAGGAGAAGAACAAAAATAGCTAAGAAAAACAAATTTTCCAAACACATTATGTCATTGGAAAGGATCCTAGATGAGATTTACATGGCAAAAATAAGTACCTAATGTGCTCAGATGAGAAATGATGAAAACAAGAAAGTTGCTAAGCTGACAAAAACTAAATACATTTATTTTAAGATGTTGATAGTACCTAAGCCCTTCTGATATTTATTATGGCAGCTTAAACATAAAATGCAGTTTTTCCCTTGTTCTAGATAGAGTGAGGCCTGTTTGGCACAGCTGGGAGGAGGTTGGGTGCAGCTGTTGTAAATCACTGCAAGTTTGTTTCTGCTGGAGGATCTTTATGAAGCAACTGGAGTACCTCCACTGGCAATGGCCCTAAGGTAAAAGCAAATTGCAGTATGACTCCAGCTTGCTCTTCCTGGAGTTTCCTGCTTTCTGTAAGTGGATTTCTCTTCAGAGACATACCGTTCTTTAAAATGAAACATCATTTGTCTTTTCTGTGGCAACATATATGATGGCTCCAGATTACCTTTGTACTGAATAACCATATGGGCTTGCCTATTTTGGTTGTATTTTGTGGGCTTAGAAGCTCTGAGGAAAAAAAAAACCTCTAGTATACCGTTATTTTGGTTTGAGATCCTGTCAGATTCTCCTACTGGCCAAATGGGTCAATATGTTCTTTGCCACGCTCTTTTGGATGATGCGTGAAAAAATATGGAACACTTTTCCATTTATTTATGATTTTTTTTTAATTAATACTTCAGTGAAACATAACAATTAAGTATTGAAATTTCCCCTGTCTGATAACAAATATGTGTATGGTTTTCATTCAGAGGAATTTGATTTACTCCTCCTTTTTACAATAGACAGCATAAAAATTTTGTTTGGGGAAAGTCTAGAGATTTTCATATCCCATTTTACCACGCAATGTCTTTTGACTAGTCTTATGACACAGTCCTCTGTGACCTACCAGTTTCTACATCTCAGCATTAGAATTAAAAGATAGTAAAATAAAGTTTGATGGCTACCAAAAAAGAAGGACTTGGTCTAATTGTAGTGAAATCTTTACCAGCTCTTTCTTCGTGCTAACAATCAGTTAATATTACATAGCACTGCAAGACACTGATCATTTTGACCTTTCTCATTCTGAAGCAGGAAATGTTTAGCTTTTCATTGCATTTCCAGTTCAAATAATACTAGTTCATTTTGTTCAATTGTATTATTTCAGACTACACTACTGCACACATTTGTATATTTGGTATGGTGTCCCTGAATCATCCATGACCAAGAATTGTGAGGTCAGTTGTTGTAAAAACATTTGGCTTGAACTGAGCTTGCAGCTAGGGAAACCTTTGCCTGTGTTTTATTTGCTATTTAAGTAGTTTCTGTTTATTTTCTGTGCTTAATGGATACTGTACTTGACCTCATTGCTGATAACACTATGCAAGCTGGCACAACCATATTTGCAGTGATACCATTTCCATTCAATCTGTCCATATATTTAAAAGGTGGTTTTTTTTCTTTTCAAATAAAACCAGTGTTATTAAGGTCGATACAGATTGTACTCAAGTGTTCAAAATACTGCTCTAAAGGCTCATTCTCTGTGTGATATACTACTTGTGAAATGCGCAGCAGTGTTAGAACGCAGCACCATCACCACATACATATATATACATATTCATATTGATTGACTGAAGGTATTATATATCCAGAACATCCAAAGAAGTTTTGCTTTTAAAGGCAAAATTAACACACTTTAAAATGAAAGGAGGAACAGCATTGCACAGATTTTGTCTTCTCTACTTCTGATGTGAAGCATTTGAATCCAGCATAGAGAAGTTGCAAGATTTTTTGTTTTGTTTTGTTTTGTTTTAACTTTAGGTAGTTGTTGATTGAATCAACTCTGCCCAATTTTCTCTGATATAGCTATGTTTCATCAGGACAGATATAACATTGTAGTTCAAACTGTAGAAATTTCCAAACAAGATCAGGAAGCCAATTGCCTGGGATAGAAATAACTTCAAATTTCACACAGTAGGCCAATCTTGGTAGTATGGAAGTCAATGGAAAAATTCCCCTAAACTTGTCTGGGGACAGCATTTCAAACAGAGGAACTGTCTACAGCTTCTTGTCCTTCCACTAACAGTTTGTATTTAGAGTTCCTGTCACTTTTGTTTGCAGAAGTAACTTAGGGAATCAATCTGGTTCCAAAAAATACCTTTAAGTTCATGCATCACATGGATACTGAATTCTTTGAAAAATACCACTGTAGAAGAAGCTACTGTATTTCCATTGAACACCAATCAGCCTAGAAATATCAGAAGCTACCCACTGTAAGAGTCCTAGCACTTTGGCAGTGCATGTCATTGGCCTCTGCACAATACATGGGTATTGTTCCAGCTGCCCCTTCGGGAAATTTTTTTAAGTGCTGCTCAGAAAGTGTTGACATTTTCTGCTGTGGATAGCAATGAGCTTAGGAACTGGCCATAGGATGAAAAATGCAAGCACATTAAGGAAAGGAAAGAAAACTTTGGCTCCCTTGTGTTAGTCTGCAGCACAGTTTCCCCTACATGTGATGGACTTGGAAAAGATTGAAAAGTAGTTGTTGAAGAAAGGGTGAAAAAAGATACCTAGTACTGTCTTCACAGTGTCTTAATTCCATGGGTAGTGTTAAAGCTGTTTTATCTATAAAGCTGTTTATCTATAACCCCTTATTAAACTAAAAACAAACAGCACTTTTCAAAATTTATGGGGTCTGATACTTTTTTTTCCTCAATAGCATGCAAAACACTTTGCAAGGCTAATGTAATTCTTATATAAACTTACATGTACAATTTCATCTTCCTCCCAGTCATCAAACCACACCATTTTTAAATGAGCATCCTATTAGTATACAATGCTATAATGTAACATAGGGAGCTGTCATTAGTCCATATTTTCACGCTTTTGATATGCAGAAACTCCTTCAGCAGGGAATGAGAACTTCACAAAATGTTACCTTGTAAACAAAACTAAATCAAGAACAGATTTAGAAATAATGTGAAAAAACATTTGAGGTTTGTCTCTCACCCAGTACTTCGCAGATTGCAAATTAGGATTTCGTTACAAACTGTCCAGAATATTATGTATAAATCTGCTGGTTGAGAATGATGCCAGCTCCTCCAAACTGAAGAATCATAGAAGAAAAATGTTTAGTATCCTTTACTGGCATATATGTATTTGTCTATCATCACCTCTTCAAATATCTAAATTGTGAACAGTTTTATTTTTCAGCCCGTTTAGTAACCCATTTTCCCTAACTCTGGCAGTGAATTTTGTAGCCAAACTGAGATCACTAGCAAAGTAGAAAGGAAAGAATTATTAAAAAGCTTGGCTTCCACCTTTAACTGAACACAGCTTCACGAACTTATAAATAGATGTCCTGGTAGGATATGAAGTAGTACCCTTAAAACTGGGGGCAATTTACAGCAGCTGTACTGAACCATACCAGTGAGAATTTGGTCTTAACTCCATGTGTTCCTCATCTTATGTTGATAAGCCTGTTGTGCAAACCTTCATTAGAACTGTCTGAACTTAAGAAAAAATAAAACACAAAATGCGCCCAGCAGTTAGGAACATTAACGGCCAGTTGCTGCGTGTTGAGACTCAGAGCATGTCAGAAATGTCTGCAAAAATGCCAGATTTGGAGCTAGTGTCTATAGGGTAGCTCCCTGAAAAGATCAATGGCAACCTCTGCGTGTCTTTGGCATTTGTGCCGCTTACTTTGAGGACCTACAATGAGCAAAACATCTCAAGCTTGTGTGTGATGGAGCAACAGATGCTGGGGAAGTTCCCCAGCCTCCTTGTATACGGGACTGAGTAGACTGCATTTCTGCAGAGATTGTCTAGCAGTTACCTCCTGAGAAGTCCTGTCCTAGCAATGCTGTACGGTCTCTGCAGTTTCCTAGAAAAAACCTTTGTCTTTTTGGCACTACAGCAAAACTTCAACCAAGTAAGTTCAATACCAGAGTGTAAATTTTATACCTTGGCTTGACTTTTAATAGTAGCACCAGGGGAATTAGTGATGCTGCTGGCTACACCCTGACTCCACATCAGGGTGTGGATCCCTGGCCCATCCCATTCAGTGTATCAGTTTTTGTAGTACATAGCCTTACTGCAAATGGCTAAGTTGCCAATCTGAGTAAGAGCTTATGGCCAAGCTGTTATATCTTTCCGCATGCTATTTCAGATACAGTCTATATGACTGCCTATCTTTTTCTGTGGAGACTGTAGCATCAGTTGTTATATCAGAAGGTTCTTACAGCAGCTGCAACAAAATATGGAAAGTCTTGCAAGAACATATGCTGTTCTTGTCTCCTTTTTTACTGAGATGAATCTCTGCTTCAGCAAAATATAAGTATAGCACATAGAAACTGGATTGGGAGTCAGAAATTTTTAAGAGTGTTCATATCTGGTGTTCTGTTTCAGGCTTAACAAATTTTCTTTTAAAATGTTTATGTAATTGCAGTTGGTATCAAATGGCATGGTAAATATAACCCATAGTTTAAAAATATTACTTATTAAGAGACTGAAAGAAATAAGTAAAGGAAACAGGATTGTAAATACACAAACCAAAAGCTGAAATTCTTTTTGAAGTACTACCATAACAAGATTAATTGGTGCTAAAGCTCTAAATTATGTCATTCTCTGTCATGTGTCCAGAAAGTACAGAATGTAAAATGTTCAAAGTATCCTAGAAATGGTCTGTGTTGTAAGAATTGCAGTAAGTGCTTGAAGATAACCAGATAGCGGCAGATTCACTAATTCACACAGAAACTATCATGCTTACCTTTAGAATACCTTGGCTTATTACTGGTGTTCTGTGAAAAGCAGTGCTTCCAGTACAGTTTTTACACCATTTTAAATATAAGGTCTCAACAAGAGCTGAAGTTCCATAATGGTTGAGGGGTGGAGTAGAACTTATCTTGTCTTGAATTAAAATTTTTGCGGTAAAGATAAAAACAGAGCCATATCTTTTCTTTTTACTCATTAGCTGGTGCAGTGAAAAGGTCACTAACTGCATGAGCCTGTAGTGTCTGTACACAGTCGCGTGATCCAAGCCTTTCTGAGCAGTTGTTGAAGGAGAAGAGATGGCCAAAATGGCTAGACTTGAAAACCATTATCTAACTTATTTTGTATTTGGTTTTTTTAGACAAGGAGACAAACACCATCTCCAGTGCAGCAGGAGAGTAGGACTCTTTACTGTGACTATGCTCTCACTCAAAATCAGGGGTTAAATTGCTGTAGGCTTTCTCTTCCCTAAACAGACCCTAGGGAAGAAAGAGTAAGAGTAATTTTATTGGTTCCTTTGCCTTTCGTCACTCAGAGAAAGCATAAGAAATGCTGAAAATAGATATTTATGAGAAAAACAATTGCTCCCTTAGACAGTTCTGCAGACTGTGCTTCACCTAAAGCCCTTGCGATGAACTTGTTGAGGGGTTGCAACATCCAGTCAAATTCAGATTCTGAGTCATGGCATGGGACCATGAGGAAAGAGATCCATGCCAGTGTACAACATCAGTGATTGTGCAACTGCTAGAAGTGATGGGTAATACTGTAACTTCAGTTTTATTCCCAACTTTCCTCCTTGTAGATTGTAAGCTGTGAATAACAAAGAGCTCATATACACTCGTAGGTACTATAAGAACATGCTTATGTCAAAGGGTACAGTTATTTATTCATTCTTGATTTATCCATCTGTATTAAATGGAGGGAAAATCCAACACATGCTGGTATGTGAGGAAATTTTTACTTTTTTATATAAAACTATTTGGAACTGTTTATATCCACTCATTCTGGGATCTGTGACCTGATCCATTTGTACACAATTCATCTGTATTTAGCTTGGACACAGTACAAGTGTGAAACTTCTTGCAGGCTGCATATAATCATGACATCACCCAAGATTTCATTTTGGGTCAGATGCAGCATTGCTGTGTCCTCTCTGGAGCCAGGGCAGGTTGAATACAATTCACTATATGACTGAGTGTCTCTTGTTTAATACTGCAAGTCTTGTCCCATGGTAGCACTAGTGAGGATCTGAATGTTCCATTCTCTTCCTTGATCTGGCAGGAATAGCAATGCAGATGTTATCTAGTCCAAGCAATGACACATGCTTTGCTAGGGAGTAGTGAATCCAATTTCATTTGTGCATAATTAAGAAGAAAGAGCATATTAAAAATGAAGCAATCACTTCTTTTAGCAGCTCTGACAATATGTAAAAGACAAAAGTAAAGCAGCAGACATTTTTATACATGTGACTTAGTCTGTATGAGGTATTATTGTGACAATCAATGTCCATGATGGATGGATATTATTTTTTAAAGTCTGCTATGATTTGTATTTATATAAGCAAAATGTGCAACGTGGACTGTAATAAGTACATGTAACTTTTCTGAACACATAGTATCAAGGCTATTTTTATGCTCTCATTTGTTGTCCATAACACCTTTACCGCGTGTCTTTGCTACTTATATCCTGCACAGAGGTTATACAGTGGCTCTAAAGTGGTAGCACACCATATAAACACTTAAATCAGGAGGGTGGTCCCTACTGCTCTGTATTCACCCACACGGAATGAGAAAAGTAGATGGGTTAACTGGCTTCAAATACCTAAGGGCAGAACAACTGTAAAAAGCTCTGAGAAGATGCTTCAGAAGCCAGCAGGTTCACAGCATTCCCTGGCTGCTGTGCCTCCTTTGACAACAACGGCTGATCAGTGATGTAGGAGGTGTGTGCTGGTCCTCGGTGACAGCCTGTTCTGCTGGAGAAGTCCTCACGTGCTGGGTACACCAGCATAGTTTATCCTCACTGTAACTAGGAATCAGCCAGAGTTCCTGCTTTTGTTGATATAATCAAATCTGTACCAGAGTATCTTATTCTATTAATGATCTTCAGTAATTCAATTATTTGAATAAGGAATGGTGTTGTTAAAGGAGAGGTTAGAACTCAGTGTTGGCCAGGATTTTTAAAAATGGGTGGTGAAAGAAGTTCTTCCTCCAAAGAGTGTCCATCTGGAGACAATAGGAAGGACTGTACTGTGAAAAACTTTCTCAGAGTTTTAGAAAAATGGGGGATTATTACTTGTCTTCACTGAAAACTTGAAACAAGGGCACTTGAAATCCGGAAGTAACATATTTGAAATTTTTTCCTCTCTATGCAATAATTTGAATATCTGAGGGTATGAATGTCCAGCTTGACAACAAGCACAGTGAATATAATAATTCACACTGTGGAATCTGTGAGTTCAGAATATTGTCTGAATTGTGATTTCTGATAATGATGTTCTGCAGTTCTAGATTATTTTTAGCAAATGCTCAGTCAGACATTTATGTGGATTTGAGGAAGTCCTCTCTGATCCAGTAGTGGTTCTCACAGCTTTGTATCAGTTTAATTTTTATTTATATGTTTATTTAAATTTTGTTATTTTTTTAATTTGTTTTGGAAGGAATTAGATTTCTGAACAAGAATATATTTGGTATTCATAATTAGGACCAAATAAAAGTGCATTTCTGATGTCTGCACTTAATGTGTTGTGAGAGGGTTGGCCCTCTAACTATGGAAATGAATTGAGGTTCTGAACCAACAAGCAGCTTGACCTGATACATATGGGAATTCAACTGACTTCAGTGTGATGGGCATTGTGCTGATCAGGATTATGACAATCTATGATACGAGGACCTAAAATACCACCTTGCATATCAAACTATTATCTGTGAACATGAAAAAATGGAAAACAAAATCGCACACCCCACAGGAAATTGGAGTTTCACACGCAAAACCCAGATGGCCAGAAACAAAATCACTGTTACAAAATAAGTGTTTGCCTGTTTCTACTTTACATCGACCTAAAAGCAATGGCTTCTGGCAAAAATGATGATGGATCTCCTTCAGTCTTCACCCCCAAACCATGTGTATGTTTCCAGAAATAAGCATTTGTTTATTATGACATATGATTGCACCACAGTATAATTTAAAGCTGTGCCATTGTTTCCATTATAATCTCTTATTTACAGGAGCTTTCAAAAGCAGATGTAAAAACTTAACTCTGAGTTGAAATTTGCTGAAGAGTTACTGGTCCAAAAAAGGCACTTTTGCCTATAGGAACACCTTTTAAAGTTGTTGATGTTGTTTTAAATATCATGTTCTAGTTCTGCAGCACTTTTGCTCAAATGAATTTTGATGCCCTGGGTAACTCCAATGCTTTTTCTGCTCTGCTCCTCAACTTCCCTGGATACTGGTCTTGAATCCTGTCACTAAATTTCCCATACAAGAGGGGCAGTGTAAAAGTATGTGCAGCCTAATCTTCTACTGTGTGCTTAAATATCACATGGTTTGCATGCTTAATGGATAAATTTCACCTAAAGCAAGTAAAGATTTTAATGGTGTTAATATACATTGCGAGCATGTGGCAATTATGGAATTTTCCATAAAAGCATCAAGTGGCTTCCGTACTTCATGTGACCATACAAGCCCCATAAACCCATTGTTGGGGGTCTTGCCTTGCAGGCATCCACAGCCTCATTGCCATTTCCCCTATTAAACTGCTGCCTTTCTGTAATTGGTTGCCCATAGCACGTATATTTGCTGATGACATAAGTGAAGAAAACCTGCAGTGTTTTATTGAGGTGTAAGTTGGTGAGACAATGCCCCCCCACACACATACAAGAGCAGGAGAGAGAAAACTGAAGAATGAAGTCATCTGACTGGGATTCCTTTGTAACAACTGTGCTGCTGCACATGGCTATAGACCAGCAGTCCTTTACAAAGGCATTCTCGCCCTCTCCTCCAAGAGTTCTGATGCTTTGTATAGGCCCTACTATTTTATTGTGTGAATGGATATTAGCTTTCCACATCCTGCCTCTGCAGCTCCAGGCTGTCTCTCTTGTGTTGGGCATAATCTGTGCAAAGATAAAGTGACAGTGACAATCCTAACACTTGGGAGTTTAGGGAGCCTGTCCCTTGCACTGCTTGCACTTTCTTGGTTTCCCAAATCTTGGCTAGGAAGTGGTGGTGGATGGTGATCAGCATATACTCCTAAACCTGGCAGGTGTATCGAAGAGGCTGATTACATCATATCAACAGATGATGAGGTTTGTTCCTTTCATTGGAGGATAAGGGAAGGTTGTGTTTGGATAGTCAGTCCCCACCTAAGTGCCAGAAGAGACCTTTGTGTGATAAAGTGAACTGACTTCACGTTTGCCATTAAAGACACCCTGGAACACTGCATCTGAAGCTGGTGGGGCAGACATGCTGCTGCTGGTAGACCCTGCTTTCCCTGCCAGTCTTTGGAGTTTCAGGAGCAGAGTCCCATGGAGGCTGCAAAGCAGAGCCAGGGTGGGCAGGAAAGAGGTGTTGCTCTGTGCTGGACTTGGACACCTCTATGGAAATTAAATCTGGAAGTTGTATTACTTCCCTCTGTGTCCCATTAATGATTGTTACTAGGCAGCTGCAGTGGGACCCAGCCAGTGTGGAGGCAGTTCCCACAGAAACCCCACATGACTTTTAAACTGGGCCATATGTAATCTGTAAGCACTAGAAGAGGGAAAAAAGGCTCTGACTGAAGGCAACCATGCTGAACTCCAGCTGGATCTGTGGTTTTGCTCAGAGCTGATGGAGACTTTAATGGCAATATTGACAGATGCTTTATTTAAACTGGGGTAATCCAGAGCTACTGGAGCACATGGACAGGCATGCCACAGCACTTCAGATGGGTGGTGTGGTGTAAAAAATAACAAGGCCTATAAAACCCCATGCTTTGTCTTAGCATTTGCAAGTTGTCACTCTCATACACTTCTAAATCTCTATACCTTGAGATCTTTTTACATAAGAGTCCTAAATAAGGAAAAGGTTACATTAGTAGCCACAGTAATCCCATCCTTCAACTCAGAGCAGTTTCAAGAGAGTTGTAAATAAAATGCATTTTTGTCCATTAATAGTCATTATAATGTAAATGGATATTAAAATAGGTTATTTACCACCTCATCTCTTTTTCCATGTTGTTGCTCAGTAGTGATTATTTTAGGGTATTTTATTGTTATTACCCTTTTAAACAAATGTATCCAACCAAACAGTCTGAAACACAGTCTTGCATTTGCCAATAGCTACCCACTTGTTATTTTCTCATACAGCTGTTAACACTCTATATTCTTTCAGAGGAACATGTATTCATGCCACCATTCACATCCCTTTTGTCTCTGACACTTGTTTTCTTTCAATATATCCTGCAGGGAAGGTCATTGTGAATTCCTCTGTGAAACTGCTCTACAAAACACTGCCGGCAAGCCAAAGAAAGCAGTTTGCCCACTGGATTCCCAGCTATATGCAGAGTTACTACATTTTTGTTTGGCTATTCTAACTATTTGAGCTAATTTTGCACTTTTGGACATGATGAAACAGCTGCCACCTGCCAGGATAGCAGAGGAGATCCATAACAGTACCGCTAGCCTGAAAACTCTAGCGGGAAGCGATGTGATTCCTAAATTCTGTGCCTGGTGGACAGGGAAAAACTTAAACCCATTTTCTCTTCAGTATTGCTTATTGGTCTACTTAGGTGTCCTTTCTTAACCATGGACCCCATTTCACAACACCTAATTCTCCTCACTCATTCTTTATAAAACACTAAGCTTCCTGGAAGGGCTTTATGAAATCCACACAAGAAATACGGGTCCCAGAAGGTAAAAATCCTCTCATTTGGATGGTCTACTCACCAACTCTACCCAACACTGTTTTTTTGTTCCTTAACTTGCATTAGGAATGGGCAGGGCAAAGATGCTGCTTGTGATTTTGAAGGCTACTCCCACTCTTTTATTGCATTTCTGCATCATCCAAATTCTCTGATTGAATGTAAAATGACAGCAAAAATTAAAGAAACTATCCATGACCAGGTAAAATGTTTGACTTGAGCAATAAGAACACTGTGAAATTTATATTTCATGCTTTCTGTTGGTTAATACTTGTGATAATTCTATCTTTTGATATTCTATATTGGCTGCTTTACAGATTTATTTGTGATAACTGCACACTCCTACTGGTATATCACAATACTCCACTACTGAATAAGTAAGCAGTTAAGAGAATTCCCAGCTCTGAGAAGAGTGAAAGTCCAACTGAAATCAGGAAGTTTGTTGTGAAATATGTTTCTAATTAGTGAGCTAAAACAGCAAGGAAGAAATTCATTAAGCAGCTCTGTAAATATTGATTTTTACAAACAAAATACAAATCCTAAAAAAGTAAGACCTAACTCTGTATGTGCGTATATGTATATTAGCATTCAGTTATGATTCATTTGCTGCAATTCTGTCATTAATTTGTTAGATGTACCTTTCCATTAAGACCCGTTCATCTTTGAACCATTCTCTCCCTCTCTCTCATCCCTCATTCCCAGGTTAGTCTCCCTCAAAGAGAGGAGGGACGATTTTCCCCATTATTTTCGTTAGGTCACATTTTAGCATATTGATTAGGGAAGCATCTGCCATATGTGACAAATGCATTTAATCTGAAAGAGATTTCATTGCCATAATAGCATTACTGTGATGGCAATGAGCTGTGAGATGGCATAAAGTTGACGCCATATGTATCATTATATATTGAGAGGAGTATCCTAGCAGCACAGTGTTAAAAAGCATAGTTCTTGGGAACTGTAACATATCCAGGCATTCATTAATAACAACATCTGTGGCTTGTAGTCAACATCAAAGTCAAAGTTAATTAAAAATACGTGACTCTAGATGCTACGGGTAAGATATTTAAATAAGTATTGCTCTAATTATCAATGATGATTTTCACCATATTCTTGGTTCAATAACATGCATATGCTATATTTTTAATGTGTTCATCTACTTCCACCTTGCTTTGCTTCAGCTGGAAACAGTGGCTTCTTGTTAACTGCAACAACATGTCTTTGCTTTCCTTCTCCCCCCTCCCCCCCCCAAAAAAAGTTAAAAGGATGCTCGCAGCCTTAGAGATACTGTGAACTGCAATACAGACTTCCACATATAATTAATCCCTTGTATGGTAATTTATCTGTCTGCATGTATATATATACAAAAAGTCCTTGTTTAAAGGTAGGAATAGTAAAGTGATATGTTACAACTGTGAATAGTGGTGCAGTCAGCTGTTCTTACTCCTGAACAAGAAAAGATTCCTATCACCTCGTAGAAGGTTTTCCATGAGTAGGAAGAACAACATGTGGAAAAGCTGGAAGTGTCAGAGCTGAGGAGAAAGTGAAGGAGTAACAAAAAATAAGCAAGTCCCGGTAAATATAAAATTGTGGATGCATAAATAGTAACTAATATAAAAAAAAAAAAAAAAAGAAATTTCTGTGATGCAATCCTTACCTGCCATCATAGTTTAGTTTTCTATAAATATATTACATATCAACGCTGTATCAGCCCTGCTAGAATGAATAAAATGAGGAGGCATGCAAACATGGATCATCTTTCCGGATAAAATGTTACTTTAAATATGTTGGTTTACCTGTTTAAAATCATTATGACCAGAATATTCATAGAGAAAGCTACATAATGACTGCACTATTATAGTCACAGTATTTTATTCTATAAAGCAAAATTCATGGTGTCTTGTATTTCAGAACATATGGTAGTTGGATGTGAGGGTACAAATGCACCTCACGGTGCAAAGAAGGCCCCGCATAAACTTTTGCTGAAGGCTCTGTTCAGAATATTCTAACACAACAACAAAAAGAGAAAAATAAACAAACCACTGTCTTAACTAAAAAAAAAAACCAACAAACAAACAAACAAAAAAACCCAACCCAAACCCCATTTGCTCACATCTGCATTTCATGGTGTGGATCCAGGGTGGAAGGAAAAGTGTTGAAATATCATGCGAGTGGCTGTCAGTTAGAAGGAAAAAGGCTTATTTCCAGTGCATCTGGGTCCTTGGGCTAAACACAATACTGTTGACTTCCTCTCTGCCTGGTATGGCTCTGTGTGTCAGACGAGACAGCTCTCTTTGGTAACTGTTCCACCAAGAGAGCTGGTGTTTGTCAGAGAACACTGGTCAGCAACATTACAAACTGTAGCAGATGCAAGGTGGCATCTTAGCCTTGCTGATATCAATAGGGGAACTAATTTAACCTCTGGGTCTGCAAACAGCTTGTGCTTTGTTCATTTTCATTCTGCAGTTTCATTTACTATGTACTGCTGCAAAGCAACAATAGCAGCAAAAAGTCCATTACTTTTGGAAATCCCCTTATGAAAAGACAAATGTGATGAAGAGTGACATATCCTTCAGAAAGGGTGTGTGCCTGCAGTTAATTTTCTTCACAATCTGCAGTTCAACAAATGCACCAGGTTCTGCTCTGAGGGGCTTTCGGATGCTGTGATTTATGCAAGGGATGTGTTTAGTCTTTACAAAATGCACTGAGATGTACAAGTGCACATCAAGCAGCGTGAGCACATCTAAGAGTTCAGATACAAAGCCAAAGCTAGTCTGATTGCAGGTAAAAGTATCTTTTCCAGTGTAACTTCTAACCTGCATGATACAGCCATCAGCGATAACAGAGAACTGGCAGAATGGACTATTGTATATTTAGTTAAATGGTTCTGAATTACATATTCTTTTGTCATAAGTAGATAAAGCCTGGAAAATAGCAGTGTTGTGTAACTGTTCATCTATTTTCTATTGGCAGTGGTTCCTCATTTTTACGATTTATTTCTTTTGTTTTCCTGCTACTTATGCTTCTGCTGTGAAAATTACTATGTATGCAAAAATTAATAATTAAGTTTCATGGGGACTTAAAAATACTTTGAGGTTAAAGCAGAGTATATGGAGGTCTGGGAGAACAGACTCATGGGATGACTCCTAGAATAACACTATTTTATATCTACCCTCTGATTCATTCTATTATCAGCACTGTTTGCTCGCATCTAGTTGCTGCCTTTGCATTTCCCATTCTCCAACTTGTAACTCTGCTACCTACATCTGCTTTCCATGCAAACACCTCATATCTAGTAGCGGTACCTCAAAGATCTTTATCATCTCCCTCCACAGATAAGTATGTGTAAGTTTCCAGTGACTAACTAGTTAAACTTCAGTCTTGGAACTTTCTTCATTTATTATTTGAAACTAAAACGTGCAAATTCAGGATGCTGTCCAATCTGTAGATTTGAAGAACACTGAGGGGGGGACAAACCCAACATGGTGTTTCAGTTGTCTGTCTGGTTTTGCTGGGTTAGCTTTTTTTTTGTAATTTATTTTGTGGTCAAAAGAGAAAGAGAAGTTGTAAGTATTTCCTCTTTCAGTTTCAAAGTCAATACTTAAAACTTAAGCCCTTTTCTTCCAGAAAGTACATACAAGGGAGCCCTGGCACTTTCACAGAGGTCCTTTACTACAACAAAGACCTGAGAGTACATACCTCTTTGCAGAGTCAGGTCTGTACTTTCAATGGAGAAGTTAATGTCTGCGGAAAAGATATTGGAATGATGGAGGAAAGACAGTGGAATGCTTCTTACATGTGTCAAGGCAATCTGGCACCAGTTATCACATGGCCACCTGTCTCTTTGGAATGAATGTTCATGTTTAATTGCATAGCTTCGAGCTGCATAAAGCTGTAAATACTGCTGCAATGGTTACTAACTTCAGTAAAGCCGAGATCTTGGGCACACAACTTGCTTTTAAGAATTGCTGCAAATTTCAATGTGAAACCTCCCATTGTATTCCCTCCCAGTCAGTTTGTATCCTAAATGCATCAGAAGTATTGTAAAATTGAATTAACTGAAACAGATACAGCACTGGTAAGTAAAAAATCTTTAAAATAAGGAAACATTTATTGGGTTTTCTTAATTGATTGAAAGAATAACTTGACCTGTTTGGTTGCTTGAGGAGGAATTATGTACATAGCTGGAGATCATCTGGAGCATCTGGGTGGTTCCCCCCAGAGCTGACACTTAAAGGCAGAGAGAAGAGTTTCTCCAGATGTAAGCAGGAGGCAGAAGAAGGAGGATTATTCATAGGACAGGAAGGTTACCGACGTATGGCCTCTTTTGAGTCAGGTTTCACATACAATGGACAAGATGCTCCATTAGCTATATTAGCCATCTATAGCCAACCACATTCTACCATCAGTATGGTAGAAACTGGAGAAAGGAACACAATGAATCCTGTGTTGTGAACAGCTTTACTTATCGGTTTGAGTTTGTGGTGGAAGAAAAATGAAAATTTCTCTACAGGAAAGACGAGTTGCTGGAACACGCCCAGAGGAGAGCAACAAAGCTGGTAAGGGGTCTGGAGCACAAGCCTGATGAGGAGCGGCTGAGGGAACTGGATTTGTTCAGCCTGGAGACTTCACAGAAAGGGTTGTCAGGCTCTGGAATGGGCTGCCCAGGGAGGTGGTCGAGTCCCCATCCCTGGAAGTATTTAAAATGCATGTAGATGTGGTGCTTAGGGACATGGTTTAGTGGTGGAATGGCAGTGATAGGTTAACAGTTAGACTGGATGATCTTAAAGGTCTTTTCCAACCTAAATAATTCTGTGATTCTATGAAAATTGGGTCTATTTGACATTATTCATGCTTTCCTTTTTGTACATGTTTCTTCATAATATTTCTTATTTATGTCCTCTCTCAGGTTTGAGTTCTTAATGTTTCATTGATTTGGATTCCAACATTTGAAGGAAATATATTTTTTTTGAAATTTAAAATAACTCTTTTGTTTGGGTTTCAGTGGAGACCTATGAAATCATTTCCACTAGTGTTTGATTTGATTAAGGCTTATTTGTTTGGAAAATTAAACATCGGACAAATATAAATTAACAGTGTTTATTTGGTACATATCCAAAAGTAGCTTAGCTTTGCTTTGTGGCTCCTTCGTGCAAATTATGGGCATGATATCATCATACATATGTTATTTACTGCCCTTTCAGAAATGCTCTGCTGTTATCCTATATGAGCTTTCTCTTCTCACAGTGTAGAAGAATAAAAGGAAAAATAAAACATATGCTGAAACAGCACTGGCTGCCTGTATGTCACCACGCAATTTCTCTTACCATGAAGTGTGAAGGCAGACAGAAGTGCCCCCTTCTATGCAATAGCTTTCCACACTCAGAAGTCTCCTATATCCTATATGCCCCCATGGTAGAAATGGAGCATGGACAGCATGAAGCACCTAAAACGCTAACATCAGCATTTAGAAGGGTCTCTGTGATTTCCTCCTCTTCTTGATAAGTATTCTGCTCATATTTTCACAGAGCCCACGAGACTCACAACTATGCTGACAAGAAGGGCTCATTTTACTGGTCACCCTTGCCCAGCTCAGCGTCATAAAATACCTTTCCAAAAGCACCAGACTGCTCAGACGGAGGCTGAAGAATCAGTAATGTATGCTCACAGGTATATAAAGAAAGAGCATGGCTGCAGGGTGAGAACTTGGAAGCAGTGCTGCGGGGCCGACGCAGGCAGACATCCTGTCATCAAGGCCTATGCAGTTTATATTCCAAATTCAAGGTACGAGTGAGCAGGCTTAGAATGGAGTTGGGTGCTTGGACTTCACATCTGAAAGTTTTAGTTTCTAGAAATTGGTGGGAGAGCTTCCAGTGGACAAATTAGGAGAATGATGAGTATGAACTTTAGATGTATTTTATAGTTAATCATATAGAAGACTGTAAGAAACAGTCTAAGTTACTATCAAAACTTTTTGGAGTAGGAGAGATTACAGCTGGGCAGGGGTGTTTACTGGGCTTTTTTGTCTGTATAATTCACAGATAAATACAAAATATTCATTTGAATGGAAAAGAAACATACTTGAAATTTACAACTTTCAAAATGTACTTTTGAAAAAGAAGTAACGATGTCTCAAATTTAGATCCGATTAATGCAGTACCTGTGATTGTAGCTTAATAAATTTTCAAGACTCTTAAAATGTTGATTGTTGGTAGAAAATGACTGTGAACCTTCCAATGTACATCAGTGGTTCTTCTTGGCCAGCTTCCATGGCTTCTCTGCATCTTAACTGGGGGAAACATTTGGATCCTTGGTAGCTTTTTCCCTTCTGACCCTCTTAGGCAGGAAGAAGATGCAACTTGCATCAGCCTTCATAAGTTACAGGATGATCTTGAGTTACAACCAGTTTTATGCGTCATGCACACTTGAGTAAAAAACATCTGTTTGACGAGTACATTTAAACACAAACACACCCCTGTATAAATATGTAAATGCATAAATACAAAAGAGTCTTTCACAATAGATGTATGCAAGTAATATGGACCATATTCAAATGTGGACAATCTAGTGTTGCTTCTAGTGATATCCACCAGACATGACCTGTTTGGGTAGTAGTGTTACTTCTCTCAAGCAGAAACACATGTCCATGAACTTGCAGTTTTCCTAGGTCACAAAAATAATCAATGGAAAATGCAGGTACTTTTTAAGTATAGCTTCCTTTATGTAATGGCATGTTAATCCTATCATGGAATTATTAAAGAGGCGTTAAGGGCAACCCACTTTTCTAAGAATCTTAGCCCAACTAAAGCTGCCTTTCCATACAGTAGCTGAGTCTCAAGTTCTGACTTCTGCAAAAGAGCAAAGCTGAGCTAGCTGCCACTATTTGCAGATCATTGTTCCCTGAACATTTTGTAACCAATGCTGAATACCATTGCAGGCATTTTTTTCCAGGCTTAAATTTGTTCCCATGGTGAGGGAACAAAGCAAAACAAAACAAAAAGCTATACAAAAGCATAATACCCTCTAGTGTCACCCACAACAACAGGTAGAACTTGGTGGACTTGTCTGCAATTAAGGTTCTATAAAATTTCCATTATAAACTCTATTCCTTTTTACTTTGCCAGATTTCACCATTTGGGCTGAATATTTCACACTAGTTCTTTACTTCAAGTGAAATTCTGGGGGGAAGTTTCAATGAAAACCACCATGCCATTTCCAAGGAGATTAGAGAAAAATGGGTTGATTTCCAAGTATTAAATGTATTTCTTTGAAGAGCTGTAGTAGTACTTCCATGCGTTACAGCACCAACTGGCTGTTGTCTTGGTGAGAATCTACTCATGTTCAGCCAAGTTGCAAAACTTTACAAATTGTTGTTTTAATATGCTCAGTAAAGTTTCAGCTAGGCTTCCAGCTACATTTTCTGATAGCTCCCAGCAAGCTCAACTTGTCCTAGTCCAAATAAGCTTACTGCGCTGCAGACTTATAGACTCAGAGAACAAACCACCAATAATAACATTAAATTCCCTTTTGGCCTGAAAGGAAGGCATGTCAGACTGAGAATGAAGAGGAGACCATGTGTTTCCCCTTAGCTCTTTCTCTAGTTGGATTTCATTTTGTGGACGACACGTGATCTATTTTTATATTCCCCTTCTGAAATTCTCTTCGTAGGATTAATTTAATTTCATCTAACTTTAAATGTGTAAGCATAAGTGTATCATATGGCTGTTCAGACTTCTCTTGTAGTCTGAGTTGACAGGCAGGTACGTTGAAAGGCCTTTCTTCTCATCAGTCACAGGTACAAAAAATAAGTTTGAAAAAAGATGTTCCCTGGTATCTTTTCTTCCATTGACTACAGGGGAAGAATGAAAACTAGCTGAGGTAAATTGCTCAGCTTTTAGTTGGCACAATTAGACCAGATTAATCCCACCCACACTGCAGACCAGCAACGGAGGCTGAGAGGGCTGATGGAATGGAAGGGGAAAGGACTAGGATCCACATAGTCACAGCTAATAGTGACAGGATTTAGCCATTAGAAAGCCTAACAGCAGACATGGTAGATGGCCTGTGACTCAATATCTTTAAAAGAGGAATAACTTACAAATATACTGGAGTTCAAATAGGAGCAATTGTTACAGTGCAAAAACACACAAGGTGAGTACCCAGGGGCCACAATATGCAGACAGACCGATCCAATGATCACAACATTGCTTTGCAGCTTTTGAATGTCAACTCATAATCCCCTCCCGTGACAAGATCAGGGGCTCTTGACACTTCTAATTTGACTACAGTGCAAATATTAACAATATGAGAAAGAACAGATTGATTTGCTTTCTCACTAAAGTATCCCTTATGAACTGAAGGTGCTTTTTTTTTAATAATAATTGTGTATATTATAAATTATATAGGTAGAAAGACTGAAACAGTAACTCGCACCACAGTCTGCATCTTTTTCCAAAATTTGTTATTAATATTATATCTTTCTAGAGAATTTCTTCTACAAATTGACTGCTGAATTTTTTTTTTTTTTTTGGTATATTGCACATCAGTAGATTTCTATGAGTTTGTAATGAAATACAGAAATAGATATACTTGTAGATAAAGTCATGCATCAAACCTGGCCTAGTCTACACTGGCTCATTCAGAAAAGTCTTAAAAAAATAAATAAAATGGCAAATAAGCTATCATGTCATCTGGAAGAACTGGTTCCCTCAGACCAGTGGTAAGACACAATACACTGTGAGAAAAATTGCAGCACAGATTGTCCTGGGTCTGTCTGATGAGAGAACGTAAGGCTGCAGCCTCTGACACTGTTTGTCTGCATCCTTTCACCACAGCTAAAACTGAGACAGAAGAATAAGAAGTTAAGTTTATTCAAACAGAATTTATACTAATTTTTCTTTCGTGAAACATTTAAGTAAGTGAAAATAGTATACAGGGAGATACCTAAATTCAAGATGACCAAAGGATTGTTTCCCAGAAAAGTCCACCTACTTTCTGTTAAAATCAGCACATCTACTAAAAAAAAATAAAAAATGAAGCAACAACAAAAACCCAAGCTAAATCACTTCCTTTTCTTGTACTATTGATGGTGGCCACAAAATAAAAAAACCACATTTCCTTTCAACAGCAGCTGAGAGGAGTTCATCTGGAAAAGTTTCTAAGCCCTGTTGAGTTCTGAGGTAACCTTTGCAGTTTTTAATATAATTATTTTTTTGCATTTATGAGAAATACTGCCAGCATTGCTTACTGGACAGTATCTTTCAGCAACGAAGCTTTAGAAACCTTGACATTTCCCAGCATCCTGTTGAAGTAACATGTAATATTTTGCTTTGGTTTGTCTCTTATTCTTGTGAAAAAATGGAAGTCACGCTGAGTTTGGGATCCAAATATAACAACTCTACATTACTCAGAAAGAAAAAACAAAATAGAGTTATTAAATCCAGGAAATAAGAATTTCTCCCCATCAGGGTAAGTGTTTTGAACTATTTGTGCATGAATTTGTTTTCAGTGATGAACAGTTCATATTATGATTAATTCACCACATAGGTTTAATGTAGGTTTAAACCTCATTAGGTTTTTTTAATTAGTGTCAGTAACATGCTGTGATTGTGACAGTCATCTTTCCTGTGTAATATACTTCATAGTCTCAGGGGTTAGATATCCATGTGTGGGTGCATTTGCTTTTACCTGAAAGCAGAAGGAAGTTTGTGGTTTCAGTTTGCTGATTGATGTGGTGAACATCTGTACCATTCAGACATGCCTTGACCAACTGGTATTTGTCAATTCTGACAAGTGATTTTTGATTTCATTTAAACCAAGTTAAGCTTCACTAATCTCATAATCATTAATCTCGTAATACCCTTAGAGTAAAATGGTGGCTCCAACGAATTTAGTGGCAAAACGGTGAGTGAAACCAATAGTTGAAACAGCTGAAAGAAACAAAACATCTCATTAACTGGAAATATTTAAAATTCGGTTACAGCCTGAATGTGCTCCAGGGAAATCCCACAGTGCTGGCTACAAAACCAAGTGTCTGGAAATGCTGGGGTCACCAGCCTGCTTTCCAAGAATTGTGTCAGAGCCCTGTAAGCAGGGAGAGCTGGGTTTCCCACACACCTGTGGTAGTGAGAATGGGTGCCCTGGAGCAACTGGGTTGCTGTGGGGCCGTAGGCCTTGGAAAACCCAGGGAACTGCTCCAGAACTGGGTATCTCACAAGTGCTGATAGTGTTGCCTGAGGAACCCCAGCAGCTTTCCACAAATGTATTCAAGGCTTCATGGACACCCTTCCTCTCATTTACCTAATGCTTGCACTTCAGACATCAAGTCAGCATTTTTCAAAATCATCCTGTTTTACTGAACAGTAAGGCCAGGTCTTATGCTGGCAAGCAGCTACAGTGAAGGTCCCTGATGGTCTTACAACAGTCAATTTATGCTCAACAGTGCACAGATTTGTGCTCAGCAGAATGTATTGAACCCTGATATCTTTCATAGTTTAAGGAAAGGCAGCTACTTCTATGTTTATCTTCTAATTTAAAAAATATTTCTTAAAAATATTTTTTTTCTAATTTGAAACAATTGGATTGTGATGAACTATGCATCCAAAATTTATTGCAGGGTGTGTTATTTGAGTTCAAATACTGGACTCTAGTTTTGAGGAAGGATATGGAGTTTTAGTTTGGACCAGTCTACTACACATCTAAAGTAACTGAACAGGAAACAATCTGGGTTTTAGTGTGGCTAGGTTGCACTCCATACTTTATCAGGTAGTTTAAGCCCAGGTTCAGTGACGAAGACATTACATTGCAGTTCACATTGTTTGAAAACTGGATAGAGAGAGGCTTTCATATTCTGTTTTGTATATAGCCATCACTGTTGGGTAATGACTTGCTCTTGAGATTCCTATGAACTATTACAATATAAGTAATAACACTTCCCACAGAGCATCAAGCACCTCATATCCTCAGTAGTTTAACTACTTTTAATACAGCTCAAAATCTTTGTTTATATTGCTTCCTGCCATTTAATACCACAAGCAGCATTTACCTTTATAACTTTTAAAGACTTTCCACTGTAAATAGAACCAAAATGCTTATGGTACAATTTCCAGTGAAGAGTGATGGCACATTATAAATATCTTATAGTTCATTATTCAATTAACACATCATGAAAACTGATGTCTTTCTTTAAAAGTTCAAATTAAATTAATCTTGGATATTTTTTTTCTTTTAATTTCAAAAAGTGCGCACTCTTTTTTTTCTTTCTTTCTTTCTTTGCATTTGCCTCAGGCCTGGTATGGAAATGAAAACTGGATACTTCATCCAAATTCAGCCACTAACAGGAAGCATTTGAAATTTTGTGAAAGTCTGCTCTGGTGAGATGTGACATTGCACAGAAAAAATTAAAGAAACTTCACTCTTTTTTCAGATGGTGAATGAATGAGTGATGAAAATAATTTCTGCTGGCAAAAATAATAATGTAATGTTTACTCTAGATTCCCCCCAAATACTTTAATTGAGTATTCATCTATTTAATTGACATCTAGGTGAACAAAGGGGGCAATCTGGAAACCTCAGTATATTACTAGAATTTAATGTATCCCATTTTTTTTCCCCCTGAAAAATGTCAATTTTTTAACAGGTACAATTTTTGTCTGAATTTGTGTCTCCATGTGATAATGACATATCTGATACTTCAGTTGCTGTCTTTTTCTTTTTTTCAGAGCTGATATCAAAATTCTTGGCCTAGTTTTTATCACAGGTGAAAACAGGTGGACTTAAATGTTGTTGACTGGAATGGACCTTTAGACTGGCAAGAAACCGTCTTTCAATTTTTCCTTACTTGTTGCACATGGGAACCAGTTATTTGCCAAAAAAGGAGGGATTGTTTATAACATAAATACGGAAAGAACATGGGTTTTGTGCAGATAAGTCATACGCATTTAAAAAATACTAAAAGAAATATATGTGGGTTTGAGGGTTCTCATTTTGTTTGAATATATCCCTCCATAAATTTATTATTATTAACATATGAATTATGGTCATAATTTACAAAACCACAGAAATATAAGAAAATAAACAAGAAATGTAATTCACTTAAAAATGGAAATATTCATTGTGCTTAAGAGATTTCCAAAAAGTTCATACATTGCTATGGTTTTGACTAAAGCCTCTAGCTAGTTTGAAATTTATTTCAATTTGAAATGTCAGTTGTTTTTAGTATTAATAATGTATATTATAAACTGATCCTTAAGCTTCCCTCAAGTTTATAATTCTAGTTACTGTTTTTAACAGCGGGTGATTGCTGAGTCTTAATAAAAACCTTCCAATAAAAAGTCCAAATAATCTTGTCTGGAAAAAAAGGAGACATCTTCAACCACAATAAAAACAGAAAATAAGAGAACAAATGCTAATACATTGGAAAGACTGAAAACTTGAAAAGAAGCTTAGAATCTTTCTGAGCTTGGTGTATAGCAAACAAACTGTCCTTGGAAAGGGAAGGAGTGACTTCACAGTGAATCTACTTTATATTTTTGTGCATCTTTGGTATCTGTGTAATTTATGACAGTATTTCGACATTGCCTGTATGTTACCATTAATGCTTATTTACTATCCAAGGTGTGACAGTGAGGAATGTCTTAACTTAAATGTCTCTCATCTCATTTACAGAGTCAATTCTTTGCGGTCATTTTTCCAAATTTCATGAGACAAATATGTACTTTTTCTTTTATTTTTATGACAACAGTGCATGAAACTTACCAAACCCAACTGGCTAATCCTTTCAGAGGAACACACGCTAAGTCCCAAACTCAGCTAAATCCATGGATGTGCTTTACTCCCATCTGGAAAAAAAGCATCTGAGTACTTGTGACTTGATTATTTATAGAATGTTGTTTTCTAGTCAGTCTGGAAGTTGCAACAGAAATGTTCTTAAGACTGTGACTCATTGGGGCTTGTTGAGTCACAGGTAATAAACAGGATACTACTAATATTATACAACATTTACTCTTAAAGTAACTTTTTCAGAAGCACAGCTTTCCTCCTTTCTAAGAAAAGAGATTGACATGTTCAAAAAAAAAGGAAGCAATGTTCCCAGAGAAGTCAGGGTTATTTTGGAGTACTTTATCATATTATTATTTTGGAGTTCATAACTGTACTGGCAACAAAAATGCTCCCTATGAAAATTAGTTGGATCTATTTCTTTAAGAAGGCTTAACTGGCTGCTTGCATAAGTAATAAACTGAGGAAGAGGGATTGTAACTCTTTGAACTGGAGGTGAAATATGACAGTATTAACAAACTAGGTATTCACATGTGCAACCAAATAGCTAGAACTTTATAACTACATAATTTCATTAATTTTTCAGGTAGCAAGAATTATTAATAGATATGGAAACCCTGAGGCCAAATTTTTAGTATAGTAAAACCTTACCTCCAGTGGGAGAATTATTGAAACCCATCTGTTTATGTCATGTTTTATCCTCTGTGTAAGTACTGTACTGGTAATAGTTTTTCTCACTTTCCCACATTGCCTGTGCCAAGGCATCTTGGTAAATTTTGAGATATAAAGTGATGTTTTGATGCCTGTTCTAATAACCCTTTGTACATTAAATCTCTCTCTTTTTCATTTTGGAAGTTTCCTTTAAGAAGACAATGAAAAATACTTTGCTTTTTCAGAGAAGTGGTTTCAAGATTTACCTAAAATTGAAAAACAAATGCTATGACAAAAGCTTCTAATATATTTTGAATTATAAAATCCAACCTTCCTCAGAGACTCTGTACATCAAACTAGCCTGTGATTGTTAGTACTGTATATTCGTAAAACGTTATAAGTAAGGTGATAAGCAGTTTTTTAAAAAGCTTTAAAGCATGTGTTCAGATACTTCCTCCTATTTCTTCTGAGAGGATGCATTGGATATTGCACAACACTTTTTTAAAACTATTTAGAAAAAGTCTATGATGACATAAACACAAAGAGATCAATTAGGACCACACTCTGGAAAAGGGAAGAACTTGTGCAGCACAGTTTATTTTCTGAGATTTTGGTTTAGACACAGAATATTCCACAAAGAAGAAAATAGAAAAAAGTAGTTTACGGATATACAAAGGACAGCTCAGCTTTTTATTCTGGATCAAAAAAAAGTTCTGGCTATCTAAAAATTACTTGTGTTATAGAATCTCCTACTTTCTTTCTAGCGTGTATGCAGACTAACACATCTTACTGCATCAGTGGCCTGTACATAATGTAAAGAAATATAATGTGACCATGGCTCAAGAATATTCAGCTTTTAGTTCCAGCAGAAATAATGAATAGTAACATTTGACTATTCTAGCAGCTGAAGTCCTTATAATTAATACTAATATTGGGGTCTCCTCCTGCAGTTTCTGAACTACTTTGCATAGAACTGGGAAACTGTTAGGGTTGAGATTTTGTGTTCCTGAGGTTTCCAGTGATAACTATAATTTAATACTTTTGTGTTCTTTTGCACCAGAAGTACATTTGTAAAGTTTATATACAAGTTTGGTCATTATACTTGAGAAAGGGAAGAGTTTAAAATCTGTTGGTTTTTTAATTTTAATAAACACTCTATCAACTTTGCCTTTGGTAACTATTCTGTCAGCAATAGAGAAGACATCTGTTAACATTAAAATAATTTTCCTTGGAATTAAGCTCTAACATGTTTGTAAAGGTAGATATTATTACTGACCTATTCTGTAGTAACACTAATTACAGTAAAAACTGGTATTTTGAGATAACTTAATATGAATTGTGAAGACTACTCTTTTTCATGTCTTCAAAGTTCTTAGATTTTCCTAGTGCTAGATACAGTCCAAAGCTTAATAAAATGTGATTCAAAGATGTAATATTTAAATTCTTTTTATGTAGCACAGCTCCAGTAGAAAATGGTTAACAGTAGTCATAAAAAATATTTTCATCAGTATTTGACAACACAGACAAAATTTCATCAAGCCTTCAAATTGTTTACTAAGCTGATTGAAGTGTTATTCCAAGTTGTTTAGGTGGCCTTCCTAGTGACCAAAGTTGATTGTTATGTCCAAAACAGACTTGCTATGTCATCCTCCCATTAGACAAAGTATATCTGATGTAAGCTTTGGTTTGAATTATCACTTACCAGCATAAAAATAGAGTGATTTGTTAGGATGGTATTTAAGAAGACCATTAGGCCTTTTACTTTTTTTCCCCCCTAACAGAGGTATCTGATTTTTTGAAGACACAAGAGATGTCTTCCAAATCAAAATGGGTTCTCTTTCTAAGATCTTTCAAAGTTTCTGAAAGAATAACATTCCCTTAATGAAAGTAAAAAGATTTTTTTCTCCAATTTTTTTTTTGCAGTCCCCAATTACCTTTCACAGGGCATCTTCTCAGGCACAATAACTGTAACATTCTCACAGCTGGCCCTTCCTTTGTGATGATATCATTTTAATTAATCTGTTTAAGAGTTTATGTAATGTGTGAAACCTGACTGTTCCTTGAACTTTTTCACAATACTTTGTCTCTTACATAGGTAGAGGGGTCATTTCAGAGCTGGATGGGAGGATAGTACAAAAAAAAAAAAAAAAAAAACAAAAAGGCCTCATTATTACTCCAACTGTATTGCAGAGATGACATCACTGTATACATAACCCTAAGTATGAATCTTGGCTAGATTAGTGTTCACCTGGCACCTATAATAGCAACAGAGCCACTTCCATAGTATATGCTTTATATTCTGAAACAACTGCATTCCTTTAAATTCTGTATGTGTTTTCACAGTAAGAGCATTTTCCCTCCTTTTTCTGTTTCAGATTCTTAATAATACTCTGTTAGGATTGATCAATGCTTCCATAATGTGCCTAAGAAAAAAATCTTATTTATTTCTAGCCATGTCAGCCTACAAGACAGCAAAATTATGGGAGCTTATGGCAGATATGTCATGCTCCAACTTCCCTAAAGACAAACTCTACTCAGGCCACATGCAAAGTTTTTCTCAAATTCCTTTGGGATTTTGCCTAAACTACGTAATACATTTACCATATTTTCTCCAGCTTCACCATTTTGAAATCCTAAGTGGTATAACCTAAATAGAACTAAGACAATGAAGTCTCTTAAAGGCTCTATATTGCATTTGTAGATACTAGAAGAGACGAGCATCCCAGGTGTCCCCAAACCTATGCAACCAGATGTCAAAACTCAGGAGGCTTCACTATTAGTCAAATGAGAGTCACAATGTCAGGTTAGTGGTTCTCCCACCAGGGCACATGCAGCCTTTGCTTTGGAGAGGGCAGTTATCTTCTCCTTTTTCATCCACATGAAGAATGCACTTGGCCTGTGCTTTGGCAAAGAACGTAAAGCAGGGGTGTTGTGATCACCTCTGTGCATACTTGGGACGGGGTGGTGGCGCACTTCCTAACAGTTATGGCCTCAAAAGAGGCTGGCCAGAATAGTCTCAGTGTGATATTTTTGAGCTCATGATATGCACACATGCCAAAAGCGCACAACGTATCTCAGAATGATGGTCAGCATAAGGCAAATAGCTATTTCTTTTACGATTACATAATGTCATATAAGTCTCAAATCTGATTTCACTTATACAAGCATAACGTGATTCTGGAATGAGATCAGATTTTGATCTAAAATCCAATTGACTGCAATCATTCTGTCAGTTAGAGCTGAAAACTGAAACCTATGAGCTATGGGCATGTAAAGTGCAGATCTCAGTTATTTCTAGATGCTCATATTTGTATGGATGTTTTAGCTTTTGATAGAAAGGAAAGCAAATAATTTGTCTAAACTTTGAGGTCACATGTAGGACACAATTTCCTTCTACTTGAATGGATCAGTGTACAAATAAGAAAAATGTGAACAGACCATGAGGAAAAACTTCTATGCTGTTTCTGCACTGAGATGTGTGAGTGTATACTACTTTTAAACCTCAGGAAATTGTGCCGGCTGGGGAGGGTGGAGTGAAAGGAGAGGGGTTTTATCTGTTTCTCAGTGATAAATTGCATAAATGCTTTCCAGAGGTCAGAGACTAAAAGTTGTAAAACAACTTTTGCTCAGATACTACTGCTTTAAAGCAGCAAGAGAATTTACTAAATGCAAAACCTACAAATTTGTACTTAAATTTTTAAATGGTAATATGGCAATAAAAGTATCCAAGAGTCATAGATGCCTTAAATGATGACCTTTTAGGCTGGAACATAATTTTCTTTCAACTGTTTTAAAAAATAAAGTTACTAAGTCTTGGGTTTGTCAGGGGTTGCCAAACCTTCATCTTGAAATAGGATAACCTACAGCCAATACAAAATTTCAGTATGGCCTCATGTAAGGTTTTGCTTACAGCAATAAAAATGCATGAGTTGGCTAAAAATTTGCAACTAACTTTAGATCCTGAAACCTATACCTTCCCTAAGAATCTCTGGCTTTTAATTTCTTTTTTCATTTCATTTCTAGTTCTTATTCATGCATGAATATAGATATTTTCATAAAGGTGATTAAAAGATGTTTTAACTTAATCTGATAACATATGTACAAAAATCTTAAAGGGCAGTAGTATATTAAGGTTATTTCCTTAAACAAATTATTTGCTTATGAGGGTGCATTTTTAAATGGTTTCTACATTTTTATCTGTAATTTAAATTTCATTTTGCATATCCAAAGATCCAACCTATTCTTACATGTATACGTTACAGAAAAATTCACATGCAACTCAGAAATTCAAATGTACAAAGGAGGTGCAAAAGGCAGGCCCAAGCATGTAGAAGTGTAGGATAGAGGTTATCATTCCACCTTCAGGGGAGTTGATTGGCAACATCTACTGGGAGGTGTTTAATTAGTGAAGAACTAAAGTGAAACAACAGCCTGTGTGAAGGATATGGTTTTTTTCCATTTTTAAAAGGCAAGAGAAGTATCAGCAATGGTTCTGAAAATCGTTGAATTGCAGTGTGAGAAGGGATATCAAGGTATCTTCTGGTCTATCCCATTGCCTTGCCTACAAGTGAGAAGTATTTAGATTGTATTTAAAGATATTCTATAACACAAACTTTACAACCCCTGCAATTAATCTGTTCAAATGATTCATACTAATTATTTTTAAAATGCTGGCATTTTACCTTTTTCCCCCCTTGGTCTATATTGAATATCTATTGCCACAATTTATGTCTGTTACCCCAAACCCTATTTCCTTTGGACATGGAGAACACCTTATTCTATTTCTTCTTGCAATGTTTTTCTACATGTTTGAAAAACAGCTGTGACGACCCTACTCATCACCACAGTCTTTTCTCACGAACCCTGTTCTTCTTGCTTTCTGCATGTCATTATATTTTTTTATTCTGTGTCTTTGTACAGAAATATACAGACCTTTCCATTCTATTATCACCAGTAATGGTGAAAAGCATAATTTATATTCCATTGCTTGCCTATAACTTCTTTACAAACCAGCCTATACATACTCTTTCACATATTTGGTAACCAGGAGAAAACCAGTAAAACATAACAATGTCCAAAATTCTCTCTTCTTCTGTGTTAGATGTGCTCATCAGATTTAATAACAAGTGTTTACATAAATGTGTGTATACCAGAGTTCTCTGTTCTTTAAGAATCAGAAGAACAAGGTCTTCACATCATTTACAAAGAAAGAAAAAGGAAAGGTCTGCACTGGTTCTGCCACAACTCTGATCAGTTGTTCCCTTTTAAAAGGCCAGCGAGGGAGGTCCATGGGTCAGGTTCTGAAATGCACACTGTGAAACTAATGTTCTCACTCATTTAGAAGTGTGAGTTCCTAAATATTGACACTATTTCCAGAGATAGAGCCAGAACACTAAAATCTTCTAGGTTCTCAAAAGGCAAGAGTTTAACACTGAAGGGACAAAGCTGATTGGAAACACTGTGTACACAGGTCTTTCCTCCTACTCATTCATATTACTTACAATCACTCTCTAGTCTGAAGTATTTTTCCTCCCTTGAGCAAAACCACTCCTGATGTGGCCTGGCCTCCACCATAGATTCTACCACTTTTGTTTATTCAACACTTCTTTAGACTAGGGTAGTCCTTTCACTTCCACATGTGTTTAATAGACCCACAACCACTTTCCTGCCCTCTCTGTAGATTTCTTTTATATTTAATTGTGCTTTAAAGGAACATTTCTTTTTTTTACTATCAGTTCAAAATATAACCAAAACCAAGAGGGCCACCAGCATAGTTTATAGTATATATATATATATATATATATGTATATAGGGTGTATAGAATTTAACTTCTGGTACTGAATTACATGGGTTTCATCTGAATTGGGGTTCACTTGTAAAGGGAGTCCTGGGAGGAAACAAGCAGCTGAGACAGCTGTAGTTTCCATTGACTCACACCCAACAAAAATGACACAAATTTTGTGTTGCTTACTTTCTGCAGTGAAGAACTCCGCTTGACAAAGAATTGAAAAGTACCTCACTGAGTACTTCCCAATCCTAGGAAAGAGAGAGATGTGGTGTGTTATTCACCTCCAGGCTTTTCCTCAAAACTTACACACAGGGAGAAGGAATTTGAACAGCGTGCCACTGAAGTCCTGCTTTGGATACACACAAGCATCCCCAGGGACAAATGACTTTTGCGTTTTCTTATTTTGATCCTGCAGTTCCCTCAGTACAAGGCCTTCTGTGAAATAGCAAAACTGTAGGCCAACTTCCACTATGGATCTGTGGCCCAGCTGTCAAAGAAAGGAGAGATCTCTCTGAAGCTCACTTTTTGCTCAGAGTACCAGTTTTTCCAGAAATCTCTAGACAGTTTATACTACAACAGTTCTCTTTGGCATGCCTCTGCTACACAGCATTTGAGCTTGACTGCCAAATTTACTCCACTTTTGGAGTCTTGCACATGCAGTTACTCTTGGGAAACCCCAGCTAAACAATTGGCATTTAATTTTCTTGGCAATCAAGAGCTATATAATCTGAGACAGACATCATTATTGAAGGTGGTGAGCTGTCCTTTAATGGAAATGTAGTGCATGTACTAGACTGTAAAATTCTGTTCAGAATTTATATAAAATGTTTGGTTATTTCATTTTGGTGAATGAGAATGTGGGAAGGAGAGAGTTGTCTTCCACTGTTATGTGAGAATTTGTATTGGAGAGTATGGCTTACTGTAGACTTTATCTCCACTTAAAGGCAAGTGAAGTATACTCTTCTCTTCCTTCCTTTATATAATATATTTTAAAATCTACATTATTTCTGATATTTGTGGAAAAAAATTTATCTGCGTTGGCAACTGAGCCTATGAAGTGAGCAGTAAGATCATCCCATCATGGATATTTTCAGTCACACAGAATTTAAATTCCTTTATTATCCTCATCACAGAAAGGTTTGTTTTTTTTTTTCTTCCCCCCTTCCCCCCTACCCGCAATCTGTGTAATAAGTAGAGGGACAGTGCCACAAGAACTATAGTATGTTACTTCCTTCTATTAGTGGATTTGGATTCATTTCGGCAAAAAATGTGTCCATTCAAAAGCCATAAAGGTGCAACACAACATTTTTCCCCCTTTCAGTGGTTATCTAAAGTTCAGCACTTCTATCTGTGTAGACAGTGTTTTCCTTTCTCATAATCTCCTCCCTTAAGACTAATTAATGGACTAGCCCATAATTATACATGCTTCCTATTCCAGCAAAGAGGAAGGAAACTTCCAAATCAGATGGACGTCAATTGGGCTGCAACTTCTGTTGAATTAATGTCTATCTACAGCAGGAAAATCTCTTTTATTGCCAAAACATGGATAGGAACTGGCCTTCCTCTCTTTAATGGGCAATCTAAAGGTCAGGAGCCTGAATGGAGACAAATGGTGACATTATGCCTGATGATTACTTTGTTGATGTGAAATGTAATACAGGAAGTCACTGAAAGCTGCCTGCAAGCTGATTATTACTATTCCATTGCCCCCTATCAACAAAAATCAACAACATAGAGATATATTTGCCTGGAAAATAATAGTTATAATGAAAAAGTTCTAAGAAATAGTTTTCCCACACAGTGCAGTGGAAAAATTGGATTCCCTTCCATACAGAATTATATAGATATCCATAAAGATTTAGAGTAGATGGCAGTCATAAAATTTTAAAATTTGCCATTATGTTTGGATTATGCTCATGCAAATCTCAGGGCAACAGTAGGTGAAGTGATCATACTGGTTGGAATATTAAAAAAAAATAAATGTTCTGAAAGGTTTTCTGAAGAGAAAATATTTGTGAAAGATAATTATTTATTCATGGTGTTAAATAAATTTTATTTTGAAATAAAGAAGAAAGATAATTTGGTATCATGTTCTTTCCAGACTTCATCTCTATTTAGTCACTCCCTAGGTTGTATTAAGCTTTTTTATGAGTTGGGCCTATCAATTTCACCCCTGCTACACAGAGTAACACCATGTAAATTCTTGTAGGATTTTCACATCTGTATTAGTTTTACTAGCTCACCAGGTAGGTCTGTGAGTTTCAGTACTGCTTTGGGGGAACCAGAGTGTCAATAATTAATCACGTTTTTACTTGATGATGTTCTTCTTTGTAAACCATTTTTATGCCTGGGGAATACTCACCGTTTCTATGATTTTCTCACTTCCTATTTTAATCATGTCCAGTTTTGTATCCAGGATGCCGGCAACAAGTCTGTGAAACAGTGTTTTCAAGAGTTTTTGATCTCTTTTCAAACCTCGTTAAGGTTCAGTTGGAACTGCACTGTCATTCACATTAGGAAAATCAAGTACTGTGAGAGGAGAAACTCTGATAAACTCTGAAGTTCCTGCTATTTGCCCCAGTAACACCCTTTGTTAAGGGAGCAGTGGCCTTTGTGAATATAAATGAAACAGCAGACCTATGCATAAGATTATCGCAGATGAATTAAGCTTCATTACCAAGGGCACACTCCTTCTCTTGGATCACATTAGCACCAGTACTGTGCCCACAGGCCTCTGGTTGCCTCTGGGTTTTGAAAACGAGCAACAAAATTCCAAAAACAAACTTTGCATTTGGGGGGGGTGACAAGACTATAAATAAGATGTACATGGAAGTAATCTAAATCCTTGATCTTTTCATCAAAATAAAATCCATGCATTCAATTATTGAGTAATTTCCACAGTATGACTTCTTTCACACAGTAAGCTTGGGAAAATCTATCATATACAAACCACTCCTGCTTCTCCCTCACCTCCCTAAATTAGCACTGTATTTGGAGTTTCAATTCAGCAGGGATGAATCTTTATGTTTAAAATACAAACTCCAGTCTTAGAGGCCAGAAAAGCCAAGAAGCTTCCAGGTTTTGTGTCTATTTAATTATCTCATAATAATGTATTAGGTTTTATTACTTTTCAGATGTGTGGGTTAGGTGCATTTATAAAGTCTTCTCAGCTTGTTTTTAAGATGGTAAAAAATGGATCATACAGCTTTGAGACCTCCCACCGTCACTTGGAGTTTATGCAGTTCTTCAGTTAAATCTGATAACAAGCCCAAATTATAAGCAAGAACTTGGCTCAATGGGACATGCTGCTGTACTCTGTGAAGTAAAAAACAGAGTTAGGACTGCTAGAAAAAAAGCAGAGTTTCTTTCTGCAGGGGAGAGAGGGAATGAGATAAGGTTCTTTTGTAGTTGGAATCTCACCATACCTGTATTCTTTAAGTACTTGGTTCTCATTCTCCTGGAGAGCTAGCTGCCATATTTGATGGGGCAATGTAAGTTAGAACACAGCACAGTGAGAAGGCAGCACTATACAATATTCTTCTCCCTAGAGTTGAAAATTCAGGAGGCTAGGAACTTGTAAGGTATTGCTTTATTTAGAATAAATGCCAGCATGCTAAGAATTTGCCTGTAACAGAGCATTAGCTCTCAGGGTTCATATTTTGGCTGATCATGAAAGGCTAACAGTTTCTGGAGAGGAAAGCCAGTTAATAAATCCAATGCCTACATTTATCTTTCAGAGTATTTCACAGCCTCTCAAATTGCTTGCTTGTCTCCCTCTCTGCATGTATTACGCACTGGGAACTTACACAGTCCTAAGGTTTGGATCTGGCTGAGTGCCCTGGCCTCTCCTCTGAAAGGCAGTTGCGTCTGGAGGGCAGAGAGCAATGTAACACAACCATAGGAGTTTTTTTTAACAACGGGGCAATGTTTTCCTGATCTTTTTCTCTCTCCAGCCAGCACTCACATTCGGGATGTGCATGTGTGTGTGTGTGTGTGTGTGTGAAATACAGATTGTAATTATAGTCAGACATAGTTTCCCACGATTTGGGTTTTTTTGAGCATTCATCATTTTGCATACTTGTTTGGCAGTGATGAGCTGTTAATCAAAGATGAGTTTTTAGCGCTGATGCTTTCAGGCAATCTTGACATTATAAACACCTGCCTATGCTCTAACACCTGTGCACTCACAATAACCCAGCACCTGCTAGTGTCCCTGCAGCGTGATTTATGCGCCTGGTTAGAGAATCCTGAGGGGTTTCTGTGGCTCCAACCGGTGGCACACGTGTGCTACAGTATGCACCAGAGTGCTGGGGCCTCCTTTGCACTTGGGCAGTGCAGTTAGAGGTCCCAAAGTGACCCGGGTGGGTGCTGCAGCTGAGACTCACCTCTCTCATTGGTCGTTTGCCATCACTGGGCTCTGCACATTCCTCCCGTCTGCTCTGAGTGATTTACTGTAGCTTGCACCTGAGTCCATACTTCTGTGGGTACTATTTGATGGGGTGCTTTGAAATAGCTGTCAAAGAAATTCATGTTGGGTGAGCAAATGTGCAATGAACTCTGTTTTTAAAGGTTAGGTGGTATTCCCCAAAGAGTTGCCTTGCATGCATAACCAAAGTGGCACCTCCAAACTTACAACTATAGGCTTCAAAGATGTTTAGGCACCCAGCATGTGCCTGTGCACCTGCCCCTGTAGTTTGAGCCCTAGGTGACACACAGTGTTTTGAGATATGCTGAAAATGTCAAGCCAGATACTTATAAAGCCTTAATTTAGTTTGCTATTGGTGATACTTAAAATGGCAATTTTACGAATGAGACAACTAATCAAGATGGCAATAATCAGATATTTTACTACCTTAGAATACATGCAGCTAGGCACTTCTCCTCAGTTATACTTGCATGGTAGAATCATGTTGGCAACACGTTGTAGCCTTCTTTTTGAGAACTGGGTGTAAAAGGTCTGGTCTTTGTGATTTCAGCACAAAGCTCTTTCTGATTAGTCCTTTTGGATTTTTTTTTTAAATTAACCAGATGCTGATTTTATTTGGCATTAGCACTCATTCAGTAATCAGTAAAACTAGGTGTGTGATAGGTTTTAATTTCAAAACCCAGAAATAATTCTTCACTTGCTTTAGTGACTCAGTACAGAGATTATTAAAAACTGCTATCTATAATTTCTAAGGAATTATAATATGTATGGTGTTTTATTAGACAAATATCTATTAATCCTACTTATTTCACCAAAGTCTGCCAAAATGTTTATGTAGCTTATTTTTCATGTTTTATTTAATTACAGTCTGCAACTGAGGAATCAGTGCTTGAGTGACACTGGTATCTAACTGGACTGTACAACTACAAAACAGCTGTGAGACAAATCCACCTGCTATTGTTTTTTTGAGGATTTTTCTTTTCCTATCTTTTCCTGTAAAGTTTGTGTGAGTCACTCCTTCTAAACAAATAACCTTCTGGTTTAGAATCAGAAAGCTAATCTGTCTCTTTCTAGAAAAATTAAAAAATCAAGAGGAGGAAACCAAGTCAGGGATATTTTGGTAAGAATTGTAGACCTAAAACCTAGTAAAGCTGGTTAAAACTCTTCAACTAAAAGTTCAATTAAATGCCACTGAAGATACAGGCTGCCCAGGGAAGTGGTTGAGTCCCCATCCCTGGAGGTATTTCAAAGACGGGTAGTCAAGGTGCTTAGGGACATGGTTTAGTGTGGGATGGCAGTGTTAGGTTAACGGTTGGACTTGATGATCTTGGAGGTCTTTTCCAACCTAAACGATTCTGTGATTCTATGATTCTATAGTGTAGAACTTGTCTAATATAACTCAGGCATCCGAAGTGTAGCTAAATTCCTCTTCAAAAACAAATTATTGTATTTAGTTACTCTGTAGTTTCCCAGCTCAGATAAGTTATTTTCAATGCCCCAGCACTGATATTTCGGTTGCCAAAACATCTTCAAACAAGGGCTGAAGAGCCAACACAGCCAGAGACAATCTGTGTCCTAGCACTGGACACACCACCAGTCTCAGCCTAAATGGAGAATTAATTGCAACTGTGTTGTCACTAGAAGAGAGAGGGCTGCCAGCCAGCTGTATAACTATGACTCTAGCTAAAAACTGTTCCTAGGAAGCACTGCCTGCCTTTCACACTCAGTATGGGGAGAGGTCATGTCACTGGGAGAGATCCTTTCAAGATTCTCTGCTACACAAGCAGCAGAGAAGACTGCAGAGTGGGTTTAACAGTACCGCTCAAAAGACTGAGAGAAAAAAACATGCAGACTGCAGCTCAATAAAAACAACCCACGTTTATTCTAGCAAAGTGTTATCAAAACAGAGTGGCTACATACAGACTGCTGGGTTGTCCTGGTTTCGGCTGGGATAGAGTTAATTTTCTTCATAGTAGCTAGCATAGTGCTGTGTTTTGGATTTAGTACCAGAAGAATGTTGATAACACACTGATGTTTTCAGCTGTTGCCAAGTAGTGCTCAGACTACTCAAGGACTTTTTGAGCTTCTCCTGCTCGCCCAGGTGCATAACAAGCTGGGAGTACAGCACAGCTAGCACAGCTAACCCAAACTGACCAAAGAGCTATTCCATACCATATAACATCATGCTCGGGGGGAGTTAGTTGGTCAGTCAGTTGCGGGGAGACTGCTCGCTGCTCGGGGACTGCTCGCGGCTCGGGGACTGCTCTCGGCTCAGGGACTGCTCGCGGCTCGGGGACTGATTGCGCCTCGGGACGGGCTGGGCATCGGTCGGCGGGTGGTGAGCAATTGCAATGTGCATCATTCGTTTTGTATATTCTGTATATTCTGTTATCATTCTCATTATTACTATTATTATTATTTTCTCTTATTAAACTGTCTTTATCTCAGCCCTCGGCTCTAACCTTTTATTTTCTTCCCGATTCTCTCCCCCATCCCACTGAAGGAGGGGGGGGGAGTGAGCGAGCAGCTGCGTGGTGCTGAGTTGCCAGCCGGGTTAAACCACGACATGGGTGCAAATGGTCCTTGCCATCTTTTAACTATCAAACTCTGCACAGAAATAATTGATTTTTATCAATGTACAAGCATACACTGCAATCATGTTCTGGTTCCCAGGCAGACTGCCAGACACTCCTGAACTTGCTGGCCATTGTGGGCAGTGGGAATAGGGGATGCAGAGGAAGGGAAGATGAATTTGTGAAGTTTAGGAATGTAGGGCTGGTTTAGGAACCTAGTGTAGACAGGAAAACCCCAGTTTTCACATTTCAGTGTACTCTGGGTTAGTATTTATATACTTGACAAGTTCTCCAAATGGGCTTTATGAACATCAGATAATGTTGTAGTGAATTCAAATAGCTGGAGTTTTGGATGAGAGAGTGTTTGTGCACTCCAGCTGCAGTGTTAACTATGAGAGAATACCCACCAATCCATGTGAAAGCTGTCTACTTTTGGGATCAAAAAGGTTAGGCCTGGAGAAATTTCCTTCCAAGCTTTAAAAAAACTGAAGGGAAACATATCAGCTTGTTTCCTGAGATGAAAATTTCTGTGTTCAGTTTTCTAGATTTTTAATAGCAAAGATATATGAAACCCCTGCATACCAATGCTTCTGTCCTGAAGAAAGATCATTAGCTAGGAAAACCTAATCCTGAATCTGCTATCTCCAGAATTTTTCCTTTAGTGTTTTGTGGGGTTTCAGGCTACAAATATAAGAACTGTATAATATATACATATATAAGGCCTTTTCCAACCTAAACAATTCTATGGTTCTAAGATTCTATAACTTATATAAGTTCAAGAAACATCTGGACAACACTCCCTAGTCATATGGTTTAGTCTTAGGTAGTCCTGCAAGGAGCAGAGAGTTGGACTCAAAGATCCTTATGGGTCCCTTCCAACTTGGGATATCGTATGATTCTATGATTCTAACTGATTGGCATCTATCTCCTTTTCCAAATGCAGTATGAAAATACAATAATATATTAAAAGAGTGTAAATTTATTCCAAATGTGAAGAGAGAGGACTAAATAAAACACGTTAACAGATACTTAATATGATTGTTTTCATCATGGTTAACTATCCAGCTGCATTGTTCCTCTCCATCAAAATCACCTCATTTCCTAGGAAGTCTATCCTTTCCTAACAGGATATATTTTCATCAAGCTGCAAATAAAAACTCAGTATCATTTGATGATCATTCATAAATAGAAATAAATCCTCTTATTTTTTGCTATGCTTTTATTATTTTTTTCCAAATGTTAAAATGTTTGGGGGAAAATGTCGGTGGGGAAGGAAGGGGGTAAGGAGGTGGGGAGAGAGCGAAGGGATGGGGGGAGAGAGAGAGTAATTGTTCCCATTTCACAGTATTCAAGAACTCCATTTGTTTTTTCTTTTTCCATTAACCCATTCTAAAGGATTTTTTTCAGTTGAAGGCGCTGCAAAAGAGCTTCTAGTCCTCTGGGGATCTGATAGAGCAGCTGCTGTCACTGTATGAGGAAACAATGTACAGGTGCTGGGAGTGTTTTTCAGCTGGCGATTTAGAAGCAAATACAGCCACCTCCCAATAGAAATAGTGTTACAGATTATTTTTTTTTATTCTTGTTTCTCCTTCTTTCAGATGTGATGCTACAGAAAAGACCATGCACAAAGAGAACTTCTGCAAAGGATTTTAGTTTTCCTCCCATTTCACCACTTCTTGGTTTTCATGCATTAGGTGATGTTAGTTAGATTTTAATGGGTTACAACCTGACAAAAATTTCCACTCATGTGGAGGCCAGCAGGTGGTGGTGAGCTCAATCTAAAAGTCCCATCTCTGTTTAGTGGAGTCTACATTTTATGTACACTTGCTGGCTTATTCAAACATCTAATTAAACACTGAAAAAGGGGAGGAAGGAAGCAAATATAAGATACAAGTGTGACTGTTACTTAATTGCATTTCCTATAGATGAAATTGCTAAAACTAAAGAAAATATCAGCATAGCCAACATTAACATCCTAAATAACGTCAGTTCATGTGGGTTACCAACCAAACGTAATGCCAAAACACAATCAGATTAGGGAAGGAATCTTCATCTCCTTCACAGCATGTTTCTGTCCAATTCTAGTATAGAACCACTAATGCATTTCAGCGTCTTAGAAGTCAATCAGTAATCTCACTTGCAATTTCAGATCCTGGATGAAATCTTATCACTAGATAATTATTCTCCAT
Source organism: Egretta garzetta (assembly GCF_000687185.1). Lineage (NCBI taxonomy): Eukaryota > Metazoa > Chordata > Aves > Pelecaniformes > Ardeidae > Egretta > Egretta garzetta. The sequence goes on along the minus strand of NW_009260028.1, from coordinate 5,522,129 downwards.
GTTACTTTCATCTTAGAAAGTATGAGATTGATGCCAAGATTTAATATGTGGCTATTTATTAATTTGTGTCTGTTCCTCTCTGTGCAGAAATTCCATAATTTCTTATTTGATCTTCTGTGAATAATTTTGTTCTTGTCCCCTGCAAAATAGTGCAAAATTATATCAGTTTGACCAAAGTATTTAAGTGTACCTGAAGACCCAGTGAAATCAGTACTCAGATAATTAAACTCAGCAAACACTTTTGGACTTTTGTTTTAGTGAAATTACCAAGGATATTCCGAGCATGGGGAACAAGGTGAAAAAGAGCCTAGAGTTAAGAGAAGAAAGGAATGAAAGAAGAGTCAGAATTTCCATCAGTGGAGTAGTGAAAATCAATAAAGAAAATTCCAAAGTGAGGTCTCTTTTGTGTAAGTTGCAGGTGAATTAAATATGTTACCAATTAATTAAATAGGGATTAGGGATTAGGCCGTTTTGCTTTCTTGTACATACTTGCAATTTATCAAATGCCTTGTAGTACTTGCAAATCATGACAAGAATGTGGCTATATAGTAAGAGTTATGCATGCTGTTATATGCATTTATTTTTTAATTCCTTTCTCCCCAGTCTTTAGAAAGTCTTGGTCATTCATTTATCAACACATCCTTCTGTCAATCCGTAATGCACAACAGGCAGAATCTGGTTTCATGGACTTTGGAAGATGAGCAGGAAGTAAAACTATTGAGTATCACATAGGTCAACAGGAAAAGCATTTTAGTGAAGATGGAGATCAACTTGATATGTTCTGCAATCCTTAAGTCAATACCAAATCTGGAGGAAGGCAAGTGAAGCTGAATCTTAAGAAAGTTAAAATATTAGGAAATAAAAAAAATTCTCATATAAGCTTGCTTAAAAATAACTGGGAGTAAAACTAAATTCACAACGCTAGTTGTAGATTTTAGGGCCATAACATATCTCACTTATATTCAAACAAAACTACATCTGTTTAACAGAAATTTCTAAGGCAAACCCTTATTGACTGATTAGTTTGGAAGTAATAGAAACTGTTAACTAATCCAAAGGATGCCAAAAGGGTAAGTGGAAGAAAATTTGTATGGTAGCACTGACAAGCTGGTGCAATTAATTTTCATGATGTTTTAAAGAAATTCCTCTCTCCCCCTCACCCCCTCCCCTCTCTGTCTCTCCTTTCTGTCTTCTTGTTTGCTACCACTTGGTCTTTTGTCAGAAACAGCTATTTTGCAACCTGCTGAAAAATGTATATTTTCTTGATGTAGAAATAATTTAATGTTCCAACAACATGCTATTTATTGATTTTTTATTTTGCAGAAACCACTGCAAGAAAAAAAAAAGGGGGGGAAAAAAGCATTTCAGGCACAAAATCTCAATAACTATGACAAGAAAATACTATTTGGCACAGATTTTATGAAGTACATATATAAAAAATGTAAACAACTTTACAGTTAAAGAACTCAACATCTTCACTTCCCTTTGTTTGGAATTTAGACCAAGTGTACAGTCTAGCCCTTTTACGTACAGAAACCGTAGATATAAGCATTCTTGAAATTAGTTTAAAACTGTCATATACATGATGACTTTGCACTGAGCAGAAGTTTGGACTAGGTGACTTCCAGAGGTCCCTTTGAATCCAAATTGCTCTGTGAACCTAAGTCTGGCTCATTAAAGGACTCAGAATCAGACAAGTCTGTACCTATTTTCTTGCCTTCCCAGGTGATAGGTGTTCAAGGGGTTTTGTTTTGTTTTGATTTTATTTTTTAATACTAATTGAGAGAGTGAGCTTTCTGCACTTTTAGTAGCATGAAGGACTACCGGAAGAGGGACATTCTTCTGAGGTCCTTCATGATAGTAGAAGTCTTAGAGCTCACTGGGGAGACAGAAATATCATCAAGTAGAAAATTGTATGGGTAGATTTAAAAAAAAGGGGAAAGCTTATTTTCCCTTGTTGGAAGACAGACCACAGTAGAACAAGCCACTGACCTTAGAATCAGCCTGAAGATGTGATGTATTACTGCAGAGTGATTTGTCTATATACAGACTATTTGCCTAGAGAGGGTAGCTAGCATGATAAACATTGGTAGTAGTTAAGTCACTAGGGAGTATCATAATTCACATGCTCAAATACAAGTTGTAGTGCTTAATTCTGAAAGAGAAGAAACAGGCTTGTAATCCTGTGTGCCAAAGTAATCTTGTTACTTCCTCTTTGAACTTCAAGCCTCATTTTTATATAGGAAAAAACTGTAATTCCCTGGCTAAAAAATGACAACCTCATTTCCAGCACCTAACCAAATCTCAACTAGGTCTTTGTTAGGTTTGATATTCCAAAGAATCCTTTGCTCTGAACTGAGAAGGCCTTAAGGGGATGAGATACCAAGAAATATCTCATTAGCTGTCTTACCTTACCGACATCAGATATGATAAAGATTATATCCTGCTGTTCTGGATGCTTTTTATGTGATTAAGAATAGTAATGAAATGAAATGAAGCTAGCGCCAAGTCTTTAAGTACACACTCTGGCAAAAAATTATCTTCTGTTCCAGTTTGCATGATACTTTGTCATGATGCAATAGTTCATTGGCAACACAACAGTGTCCAGGTTGTTTATTTACATTATGTTGCACTGTTATATGTGCCTTTACTGTAGGTAATTGATCTATGACTGTTAGTGGTTTTGTCTTTAATGTTGTTTTTTTTTACATTCACTAGTAACTAGGTGTACAGCAATTAGGTATGCAACACTACTAGAAAAATTAGGTTTATATTTGAAAGAAATTTTAGTTCTGGTGTTTGCTATAAAAATTCTAGTATAGCTACCCATATTTCTGAAAGTTATAAAGGTCCCAAAGAGGTTGTTACTTCTGCAAATTCATAAGTATCTGTGAGAAACATCATGTAAGAATTCTGATCTAATTGTATAATGCTGTCTTACCAGAAAAGGTGCTTTTAAAGACTGTCACAAGCAATTTTTTGTAATACTTCTCAATTCAGACAAAACCACAAATCCTTTCTATTTCATCAAGTAGAATCTCAACAAAATTATTCTAGCAGAAAAAGTAAAACACATACTTTTTAATCTTAAAGTTAGCTTGCATTCTTTCATGATTATTAATGCACTAAGACTGTTAGCCATACACGTGCCTCTTCTTTTTCATCTAAACTAAATCTAGCACTCTGGTAGCAATATGTTATAAAATGTGCCCTGGAGGTTCTCAGGTGTAGAATGAGTAAATTGCATGGTGGTAAAATCTAATTTTGCCTCCCATCGCCCCATCCACAAAGAGAAACAAACAAACAAAAATCACTGTGGAAAGAAATCTATAATCATACACTGGAAGATAAAGATCTGTAGATTGCAGAGTTGTGAGATATCATGTCAATATAATAATTTTGTAATCCCTCCTGCAAGACAAACAAATGAATGTAGCAAAGCCTGACTGTGAGAGAAACTGTACTTCCTGAGGTCTCCATCTGCGATGTTCAAGGGTATAAACTGCTTGCAGCTGAGGAACATACCTTATTACTGCTATTACAGTGAAAGGCATATTGCATGTTCCACAACTATATGCTCTCCTTTTAAAGGGTATGCAAACACAGCCTGCATCTTCAGCAGAAAAAATGTAGTTTTGTTGTCTTCTAGTGATAAATGTGGGCTATCATCTGTTGCTGCCATGTGTTTTGTCACAGCAAAGACTAGTCACTAAGGTAATGTAACTTTAAGTGCTAGTGTACTAGTCTCTTAACACACTCTATGCACCCTCCTCTACTTCACAATGCATAAACCTGAATTTACTAATGTTCTGCTGAAACACTGAGATCTCTGTCTGATTTTTTCACTTATCACCCATGTGTCTGTTTTGTCATGCTCTTTAAAAGCTCTGCCAAGGAACAGTGTGTTAGAATCTTTGGTCTTCCAGGAAAAAAAGAAGGCTCTTCAAATAACTTGTTAATAAGAGAATTGTAAAGGTCTATTTCATCTGTACTCAGAAACCTCTTTACAGTTACTGAATTAATAGTATTACATGAGCAAAGATAATGCTGAATGTAAGGAACTGAGAGTTTACTCCTTAAGGTAGGGTTTGTGGGTTTGTGTCACTTTACATGAGTGTGCGTACATACACACTTGCATATATATTATGTATGTACATGTGGAAGAGTGTCAGGGTTTTGCCCAGGTGGAAAGAATGATGCCTTGGGAGATTAACTCCTGATAAGTCAGTAGTAGACTCATTCACTGTCTTTGAGATCATGTTGTGTTACTCTGTTAAGTCAGTCTTTCAAAACTAGCCCCCAGACACAAGTCTAGGTAGTTTATTAATAGAACTGTTTGAAAAAATGCTGATTCAATATCATCAAAACATTCTGTGGGAACAAATTGGTTTTTCTTAGTAACTCTTGACAGAAACTAGGCAGGTTTCCATGGAAACTTGCCTACCTCACCGACAGTTTGCCTGTCTGGAGCCAGATTTCCATCCATGGGATGAGTCTAAGCTGCTTGGCTCCTGGGGCTGTCAGAGTTTAGAGAGCTTGTGGAACGTCATCTTGAGTTTGTTTTGAAAAGCCAAGCAAAAATATTGCGTCAATTTCCGTAAACAACGGTTGAGGATTCTTGTCTGAAGAAACGCTGAATTCTTTTTCCAATACGCAACAATTTTTCCCCTTCTCAGTTTTTCGCTCAGAAAAGGAATCTTGTGCCCTGACCACCAGTTTCTTGAAAAGCTGCCATGTCTCATACTTCAGGTATGGACCTACAAAATATTCCCACTATTTTCACAGAAGGCACAAGCTAGCAAAAGTTAGCCCTAATACTTGTCTGAGATGAACCGTAACTCATTGACATGGCATGGTTTCAAAGGTCTCAGTGTGAGAGGAACACCTACCTGTGGTAAAACAGGTGTGAAGGCAGTTATTGCTTAATAAACATGTATATCGTTCTTTGTAAGTGCTGGTATTGGTGTGCTGTGAAAGAAAACTCCTCCCACTAGCTTTTAAATTCTACATGAAGACAATTTTTTTCTGATAATTTGAGATTTTTGAGATCTTTAAGACTTTCAAGACACACCTCTGAAAGCAATACTTGACCTTGTTCTACGTTTGCATTTATTAAAATATTAAAAAAAAATAAATTCAAAGTTTCTTTTTTAAACATGAATGGAGGTATTGAACTACTGAGCCAAATATTAAGAGATGTAAACAAAATCACTTTAAAATCACCTAAAAAGTAAGGTATTAAAAAAAATACAGCTACACTTGATAGCTAAAATCTCTCTCATCCTGATTGAGTTTATGCTCTTTGTTTGAGAGTTCCTTATGAGGAATGTTTTCATCACGTTCTTCCAGATGTAGTCTTTTCTTTACTTCTTATTGCAAAGGGCTGTTGTCACCATTTTAGTCATCCTCCTGTTTTGTAAGCTGGGTGTTTACAGTGTGGTAAGAACATTAAAACCATCACTCGCACAGCAAAAAAGCTAATGGAAAAATCTTACTTGCAGCTGTGGAGGAAGCAGAATTATGTCTGAAATACATATTTTAATCCCTAAGTAACAGCAAAATGTTGCACATCTTTGTGATGCACACAGTGTCAACTGGGAGAGGCAGTAATTGTTCAGGAGTGGTAAGAAGATACTGAACAGCCAAAAAGGGAATATGTATGTATTTTTATTCAGCAGACAAATACATGTGAATGTACAAATCTTAACACAGCCAGTTCTTGCCCCACAGATCTTCTGTCAAATACTGTAGGCTTATGTAAAGCTCTGAGCCTTCCAGTCACTGCTGTCACAAAGTACTTCAAAACAAATTCATTTATTAAGCATGATTCACTAGTCATTTCTGGTCGTCTTTGTTTTACTGCTTCATATTTGGATTCACTGTTCTTACTACTGTAGTATACCTATGTCTCTGTACTCTAATGTAGTTGCTCTCTCCTATTAAATAGGAGCTCTTTGACTGTTTCGTTGTTGACCATGAAAAACACTGGGGAACCTTCAGCTGATGAAAAAGAACAACTCTCCATCTTCTCAGGAAGATTTTAGATCTGTGATCACACTCCTATTTTTCAACTCTGACTATACAATTTTTTTCCAGTGTCCCAACCTTCCGATGCAGTTAGGTGGAACTTTGCTGTTAAGCATCAGTCAAAATAAACCATTTTACCAGAAGGGCCTGTTAGCTTTCTGGTGTCTCTCCTGAGGAACTCACTTCTCATAAAGCCACTGCTTTACTCATTTTAAAATCTGGCCTTGAGGAAAAAAAATCCCACCCCCCTCACTACTATCACTTATATTATTATATTTAACAACATGGAGGCATCCTGTCTGGAGGTGGAGACCTGTGATTTTCCTCTTTCTTCTAAATTTTCACTGGAATGTTTCCTTACTGTCTTAACTTCTCTCTTCTGTTCTATTTGTCTCATCCCCTTATTGTGTGCTAAGCAATGAGACTGAGTTTCTTGAAGCCAGAAATTATTTCTGTTTCTTTTACCACATCTAACACAGTATACACCTCTTCTTTCCCCAAGCTTTTTAACATCTAATATAGTCTGATACCTGACTAAAAGTCAAAACTCTTGTGTGTTATCTCAAAACTTTAGTTTATTCATTTAAGAGAGTTTACCTACAGGGGAAGATAAAATAGGCAGCCTCTTCTTACATTTCTAGGATATATGTGTGTGGAAAAGTTTGGACATTCAAAACACTGGTTATAAAAGGGTCTGCCTTTGACAAATGAAGTGCCAATGCCCTCAGGAAAACACAAGGTGGAATAATATATCAGTTATTAGCTGGCAGAAAATCTGAGGTACACTTTTATACCCTCTGTTATTTAACTGCAGATGCAGTCACTGCATGTATAGTGGGCCAGATTATTTCATGTTCTTGCTTGTTTGAAATAGTCTGGAGTGGTATCAGGAAGCCAGATCTATCCAGCAGACTATTCCCTAGATACCTCACATATGCTCACACACTGTGCTTTTGCTTGGGTTGGCAAAAGATCGGGGCATTTTTAGAGCTATGTCATCCTCTTACCTCCATCTGGCTGCTATCTTTTCTGTGTGTTTTCTGTCAGATACAGGTTAGAAATGTTCAGGATCCTTATTCTATGCCATGGTGCAGGTTCTTGCTAATAAGCTCATATCTATGAATGGTTTCCCTGTGATTCCTACCCTTTGCACTAAGTGGGTATGGGGATTTTTTTTATTGTTTTTACCAAAGGCATGAAATATTCATCCTGCAAAAAGAAAAGAAGGAAAGAAAACACATCGGCTTCTGAAATGACTGAATATTTCACGCTGAAAGATGTGAGAATATGTGCAGCAGAGAGAAAATAATTTTTCCATGGAAGAAACTGAGTTAAATAGTAATGATTGATTAATAATATTAGGGATAGTCGTTTTACAGTTTTACTTCCTTGAAAGACCTGCCTGACCCACAGGATAATTATCGTCACAATATTCACAGTAATGCAACTTATTTTCAGCAACTACAAATCCAACTGTAATACCAATTATCCTTTTTCTTCTGGTAGACTTTATAGCCCTCCTTTTATACAAATGATATAATTCAGGCCTAGAGGCTGCTTCCATATGTCCTGTTTTGGCTTAGACGAAATAAACTGACAGTTAATCAGCATTTGATAACCGGTTTGTCAGAAGTACAGATTTGTTCAGTTTATGATAATGCATCATACCAAAATAATTTTTTTTTTTAGTACTTTCTGAGTTATCGAGTCCTTCCCATTAACAAATCTACTGTTCAGAAAATAGAGTCAATAAGGGTTAGTTAAGGAAACCTTACAATGTGTCATACAGAAAGCTAAAGTGAGCAACTAATTTCTCAGTAAAGATCAGGTATGGGAAAGAAACCAAAGAGAAAAATAATCCCCCAAAACAAGAACACCAAAAAATCTTGCCCTAATTATCTAGTATCATAGCAAAGCAACAGCTTTATTTTCTATGTGGAAGTAATACAGACAAATGAGCTGAATTTAAGCATCTTGCATGTTGTGGCCAGGAAGAGAAAGAGAAAATCCTGTTCTGGGGGGTTCATTGCTAACTTTGTATAGTTAAATTCATTGCTTGTGACTAATAACCAAAAGCCATACAAACAGACAGGTAAGCATGTAACACTTGCCAGCCAAACCTCTTCTACAAATCTGCACAACTGTGTGTAGAGAAGAACGTATTTGGTGTGCTCTACAATTCCTTTCTTACATGTGTGTTTCCCAGACCATGCAATAGGAAGCAATTATAAAATTAATATTTTAGAGAAAGTATTAAATCAAATATGGGAATAAGCCTACACCTCATATAGTCCAAACTGTAGTTGTCTTCACTATGTGTTTCAATTTAAAATCAACTTTAGAATTCATCTGCAGTGGATTTGATTAATTGTTATATGATTAGTACTATGGTTGTAGCATTGCAACTGTTGTTTGACTGGGATAGATTGTTTGACAGACTGACACATTTTTGTTCATTGCTTTTGTGTGTCTTTCTCTGTGTTAAATGCTACCACATCATTCTGATGCAAAAGTTAAATTTGTCTTTCAAAACTTGTGGTTATAATGTTGTAAAGTCCTGCTTAGTCTAGACCTTCCTAAGCTATTGCAGAGGTTGCTGGTAGGTTTGGAATGTGGTAGGTTTGGAATGTTGTTAAGATGTAGTTTCAGCTGTACAACCTAGCGGATAGAAGGTTCCTAATGCTTATGAAAAACTGCAACTCAGCAGTGTGAGCATGTAACAAATATAATTGGGAGTGACCAAATTGCTTTTCTTGTTTCAGGCCATGTTAGCCTTTGTGAATCTTTGAAAGTATTCACTTCAATACTATTGGTTTACTTTCCACTAAGGTAATTATCTCTTGGGGAGGACAGAGAGAATGCTGAAGAAAGGCAGGAAACAGATTTAAAGATAAGAACTGGTGAAAACAAAGTAGGGAGTAGACAAGCAATTGAGACTGGAAAAAGGGAGTGGGCATGGAAAGAGAGATTCTAACATGCCCAAATGTAGTGTTATCTATAACTTATAGAACTTGTTTTTTCTTCAGTTAGAAATGGGATAAATATAATTGTACCAACTTTTGAAGGGGACGATCTAAATTGAGATAAGTGGTTTGAACCCCTCAAATTAGTTTTGGCTGCCCTATCATAGTAAAAGTAGACCATGATTTTGTAACTGCACTGTTTGCAAATCCACTCATTGAAGTGGTTGTTTTTTGAGGGTGGTTTTGAGCATTTTGTTACGAACAATGTTTCTAAAGCAGGTGAAGAATATTTATATAGACTCATTGCTTTGTCGTTAGGATTGTCTCTTGTGTCTGTCTCTTTTAAAACATTGTTTATCTATTATAGTATTTCTTGGAGTGGCTTTGATTTAGCAGCATTTTTATCTGGTCCGGGAACATATATGGATCATGTCATTGGGTGTCTGTTCCCTGATCTGTTTTACCAAGCAGCACACTAATATTTGGACTGGCATAAGAGAAAAGGTGATGTTTGCAGGGGAGGGAGATAGTAAAGATACAATTGGGCCAAGAAACTGCTTAAATTTAAAATACTGAGAAAGACATGTACATGAAATACTGCGTTTTGGAGACTTGGAACTGATTCCCTTTTCTGCCACAGACTACCTTTCTAACTCTTTCATGAGTTATTTAGGCTCAGACTGACAGTTATTATAGTTTCTAGTTGCCATGGATTTTTACGGACATTAGAAGACTTAAATGCTACTGTGAGTCTAGACTTAGACCCTTGTACCTTTGTTACAGGAATATTATCAAATAAAAGATCTCTTCTTCATGTAACTACATATATACTCACATGTACTTGAATAGGACAGTTGCTAATGCGTCTTTTACTGGGGGATAGGGAGTGCAATTTGTCTTCTCTGAGGCAGTATGACAAGTCAGGATTTGATCTTTTTGGCAAAGGAAAATTCAATTGGTAAAACCCGAATTGCCTTTTCCTTTAGAATAAAATGCTTCCTAATAAACAGTGCTGGTGGATCCCTTTCAAAGTTTCTTCAGAAAAGAGTAAATGAGCCAGCAAGCAAGGTTTTTGAATAACACTTTCTCATAAGAGTGTTGGAGGTCAATGAGATATGTAAAACTTCCTCTAGCACGTTCAGGCTTAGCACTCCCTTTCCCTGGAATAGTATCAGAGATGAATAATTTTTCCTGTATAAAGTTTATTGTTTGAGACCCACTTCTCACCTTAGAAAAAACCAACACCCCTTCCCTCTCCTCCCCCCAAAAACCCAGAAGTTTCCATGTCCGGCTTTGTCCCGACACACCTTCTGAAATAATAAGTGGAAGTCACATTTCTTCAGTACTGCTTTCGTAATAACAAAAAGACCTACAGAAGCCTGGGAAAATAAAAGTGAGCAAGTAGCAATGTGTGCTAAAGTTCAAAGGATGGTTTTCCCTTATGGTGGTATTTTTCACATGTTAGCTGTCCAAAAGGCTGTTTGTTGATCAAATTAAATGAGTGATCAAAGCATTCATTTTTGGTAAGACAACTTCAGTAAATGTTAAGTATGGGAAAATGGGGAGAATGTGAACTGAATCAGAAGAACCAGATAATTTGTAATTATTAAATGGGGAATAGAGGGGATAGTAGGCTGTCTTTTGATTGTGTGGGAGAGTTTTATAAAACACAACTTGAAAACATATTTCCAAATATTAGAATTGGCCTAGCATAAATCAGTGGCTTTTTTCATAAACAAGAAATGGTTTTTCTGGCAATAGCAAAACTGTGATGCTTGTATAAGACCACGCTTGGTTTGTATGTACCCTGGGCCTCTGCAACTGTTTTTATTGTGGAATTAATTTTTTCCTCTCTGTTACTTGGAATATGTTCTCTCACAGTATATATGTGACAACATTTTTTGGTAAGTATCCAAAATACTTTCAATGAAATGAATAAGTTATGTGATGTGTAAGTGTTTAGCATGCTAGTTTTTATCCCAGTTATGGATGTATTCGCTGCCATCTACTCAATTTCTGATGACAGTTTACAGTCCAGTTTTTGGGTTTTATCACACTTTCCACTTTAAAATGTAAGTACCTTCATACAAGAAAGTATTTACACTTGATTTTGCATAATAATAGCTGGGTATGGGAGAGAACAAGTTAAAGAAATTGAGTGTATTGAATTCCTTGTAGAAGATTTGGCTGTGGCTAGATTTAGGTATATTTTTACAGGAAAATATTGATGGACTGTACAGAACAAGTAAAGAATTAGATGTAAGGAACTAAATACATGCTACAAAGTGCCTGCCTTGAATTTACTTAAAGCTCTATCAGAATATTATTTGGGGTTTTAAAAATGTAGAATTTACTGTATTTTTAATGTAAATCCTTAATTTGGGTAATGTTCTTACTCTCATTGTGGCTTTGCTATAACTCAAACATCGTAGAAAAACATTTGCCCTAGAATTGAAGGCAAATATTTATCCATGTGTAACACACCTTTTTTAAGAAACACTCAAGTTTTTCGGCAAGCTCAGAGGTGAAATTCAGAGAAAATGTATTCACAACATCCTTTCACTTCCTGAATATGTATGAAACAGGTTCTTTGATATAAATTCCCGCAAAAATATTCTTACACTGTTTCTATTCCCTCCCTATCCTACAGGTTTTCTAGAAAAAAGAGAGAAGAAAGAGGAGGGGTAATAGTTGCATCAATATTGTTTTCTTTCCCTTACTGTACACCTTCTGCTACGTATTTAATCTATTGCAAGTGTCAAATTTATATGAAATAATTTTTAGAAGAAAAATCCTGTTCAAAGGAAGAAAAGGATGACGCTTGTTTCTTAGTAATAGGAAGACTACAATATGTAACTTTCACAAAGAATGTGTCTATTGTACAGTGCAAATCACGAGTAATTTCACTATCAAAATATGATGATTGTATTTAAAAAATATTAGCTTTAGACAACCGAATATTGTATTGGCATTCCCTCCAATACATTTGTGACAACTTTATGATCTGAAGACAAACCAGCAAACTATTTTAACAGCAACTCCTATGAGTTTCATATGATCTAATTTATTTTCCATCTTTGGAATGAATATGAGAGAGGCTAGTGATAAATCCCAAATGGAAAGAGGTGGAGTCCCCTTTGTCCACCTGAAAATACACAATACACCCTGCTATGTTTTATGGCAGATAGCTAGCATCTGACTATTTTATCATGCAAAAAACTCTGTATTGTTCAGTCTGCATGCAGTATGCCTGTATAACTGATGAGTCTCTCTGAATAACAGGGATGAACATGCAGAACTTAATCGAAGGCATGAAGAAGCAATAACCTCACAATAAAATGACTTCTTTGAGGGGCAAAAGTTACTCTCTTTATATCTACTGTATATAATATGCCTAACTATTTCCCACAGAAATCAAAGATTTATGGTCAGGTGTCAAGGGTGGAGCTTATCAGTGTGCCTGGTAAATGGTACTTTCTTTGCCTTTTAGTAGAGGGCATGATTTTAAGTTTTGGGGTTGGTTTGTTTTTTTTTTTTTCACTTGTCCTGTGTTGAAAAGACTGATATTGAAAAGCAGAGACTTACTTTATGATTCAGGAGGGTGTGAGGAACAATAACAACCAACACTCCTTGGGATGGGAAAACTCCTCTCTTCCCTAGTGAGCAAGGAAGTCTATCCACACCCAGCATTTTCCAGAGGCCATTCACCACCAGAGGAGAGTAAAAGAGGGCAAGGGAAACTGAATTCAGTATAGTGTAAGGATAAGATAAAGGGTGATAAAACAGATGAAGTAATGTTTCTAAAGGTATGCTTCTAACTTGTTAGGAACTGTTTTTAAACGTATATTCACTGGTGATACTTTGTCAAGGCACAGTATTATATGAGTAAGAAGTCAAAATAAAATTTCCCTTAATATGTATTGAGTATAAAATGTCTATTATATCTACATTTTTATGTAATGACTGAAAATATGGAAACAGAAGAAAACTGTGAAGAAGAGAAGGTAAGTAAGCAAGGGTATATTTCTGCAAACTCTAGTAATTTCTCCATTCTACTGGGGTGCCTATAGTTTCATAGTCTTATCCAAAACCATATAAAAAACCCAGCTCCTCACCCCCCAAACATAAGTTATATCAACTGTCATGAGATGCAATCAGGCCCATGATATCAAATTCTTATTTAGAGGTTCTGAGCAATCACACTGACATTTTCGTGGCATACCCTAAGAATATTGGTTCACAGGCTGTCTAAACTAGCTTTCAACTAGTTAGCTCAGATACTTTTGAAGTGGTAGCTGAATCAGATTTCCTAAACAAAAACATCACCTGAGTGACTTGAAGTTCTTGGCATTCTCAGGATTTTACTCTTTCCTTTCATTGAGTAGGCAAACAAAGTCAGGCTAGCTACAAAGCGCATGTTATCTTGACAGATGAAGTCAAGGTCTTCCTAGGAAATACACCAGGCTGTTTTGTCTGCTAGATATGGATCCAATACAGAAGCTGCAATGGAAAACAGGCTTACAGAAAGTTGTTGGACTAGGTAGCAAGGAAGATATTCAAGTTCTGGAAAAAGCATAGGTTTTCCCCAGGAATACTAGCTAGATTACCCAAGCAAGCCCTGAGACTATTCAGCAAACAGTGTATACAAGTGGTAAATTTGACCTGAAATCCACTCTTGAGGCAATAGCTACATATCAGTATAAATGCATCGAGAGTCACCAACCAGGAATTGTGGGATTGCTAATTGTGGACATCTGTTTTGAATGTCTGCCACTGACTGGTGATCACACATGCAATACATAGAAAAGAAAATATTTTTCCATAGTTAGGAGCCATGTGAAATCTCTCTGGATAGTTTCTCGTAACTTGCTAATGGCTCAAATCTGTTTTTGTTTCAGTTGGCACAGTGAAAGCACAAAAAGTTTGTAACCTTCTGTTTTCAAATATCAGTTCAGAAGGGTAAAAAAATGTGAATCGGACTGAAATGTGATGTGAAAGAAATACCATGTTTTATTTGCGCTTCTACAGAGAGACTGGATCCTCTTAAAGACAAAATAAAACACTTCAGCATTTAAAGATCTTATTCCAACTGTGGCCAAACCAAACAAACAAACAAACAGCTTAACCAGTAAAGAAACATGGGGCACATATATTAATCATCACTCTTGATTACTGTAAAACCTAGCGGGACCCACACTTTGTAATCCCATTTACTTACCTGTGACTCACCCCACAGGGCTTCCAGGATGGGTCAAGTTGCACATTCCCTCATTTGCCTAAAGTACTAAAAGCTCTTTTCCAATGACATTATTTGAGAGAAATAGGTACCTCCAAGTGGCTGATCATCCAGAGAATACTTCCCCAGACAAATCATGTGGTTTTGAGCAACACAAAAGCAGTAAATCTTAAACAAAATTTAAACCAAACACGATCTTTCTCCTGAGCACCTGCTTATTCAACTGAACAGTCAAAGAAAAAAAAAAAAAAAAAAACACACCAAAAAACTCAAGTAATGTTAACAATTGCCAAACCTTAATGAATTATTTATTCTTCCAAAAGTTAAAATATTTCCCCAAATGTTAAGTGTGAAGTATGTATATGTGTTTGCTAGTTTTGAAGCCTAAGGAAGTAGTGAGAATCCTACCCTCGGACTATTTCTTCACTTTCAGTTTTCAGTAGAAATACAAAATGCAAAGGTGGGTTGTTTTGTTAAGTTGTTTTTTCCCCCTTCATTTAAAAGAAGTGAAGTCAACTTATTTTAGTCAATAGGAATGCATCTATGTCTAATGCAGACTGGGCAAGGTTTTTACAGATGCGATCCTTAATTACACAGAGGCTTTTTTCCCTTGTTAAATGTATCTTAGAGTGAAATGGAGGCACAGTGTTCAAATTAATTTTCGGCAAACAGAGTCAAAATTAAGCAAAAGGAAAGAATACTACTGTGTTAAGAAAATTTATCTCATCTCAGATCTTCTAGGAGGTAACTCATTTTGGAGCACAGGATTTTGCTTGAGAATACTTTCCATTGAAATATCATCCCTGCTAACATCAGTCATCAATAAATAATTTGTTTTGCTATTGAGGCCAGTAAAAAATGGAAAAAAAGCTGTCTAACATTTCCAAGAACTGAATATAGTTGATTAATGATATATTTGATGTTGAGGTATGAATGTTGGGGGTTTAGTATCTTTGTAGGCTAAGCTAATTTCTCAGCTACTCCTACCAGCAGTAACACTTCCTGAACTTGACTACTGCACTCTGAAGTACAACTTTAGCAACTTGTGTGAAAAATAACTTGAAGATGTAATCTCAGCTTTAGCTCATACTCTATAATAAACACTGAACTGCCTAGCATAGTGATAGCAAAGAACTGATCAATGTTTTTCACACTTTAAAGAAAACTGCAGATGTTTTATAAGTATAGATTTTCTGATTACTCAAATGTCATGATGCATATGCCATGTCCTTTCTCAATATAATTTTCCTCCTAAGTGGTGGCTATGTTTAGCTTAGGTTCTTTTTTCTTTTTTTTTTTTTTTTTTTTTTTTTTTTTATTTTACAGTCCTTGCCTTTGAGATTCATAGGGATGTTTAAGGAACACAGGGCAAAAAGACTTATTCAGGTTTTGAAACAGTTCCTCAATTTGATTTTCAGGTATGATGAACAGATCTTCTGTTTTATTGATGATTCTCTAAACATGTCTTCTGACATTTCCTTCTCGTCGGTGGGATTATTTTTTAAATTGCATTTTTTACTTGTATGTAAAATGCATTACACAGCCTTTTAGACAGACAGTTAGTTTACCTAAGGCTAGCACAGTATCTTATGAGGATTTCTGTGGCTTCTTTTCCTTCACATTTTTTTCTTGTTTACCACACTAACACAGAAATGGGGAACAAAAAAGTAAAAATAGCATGAAGGTTTCTTCCTGTACATGGTTCAGAGAATACTTCGCTATTTCCCTTAAAACTCATGAGGAGCTACAGCTGAAACTCTATGAAGCCTTGAATTTAAGCAATACATGCCT
This sequence comes from Egretta garzetta, assembly GCF_000687185.1. NCBI lineage: Eukaryota > Metazoa > Chordata > Aves > Pelecaniformes > Ardeidae > Egretta > Egretta garzetta. The sequence goes on along the minus strand of NW_009260028.1, from coordinate 5,506,112 downwards.
GTTGAATTTGGATTAATGTCTTTATATGTAAAGGAACCTTCCAGGTGCTTCATAATCTTAATTAATATAACCTGTACCCAGGTGGCCAAGAAGGCCAATGGCATCCTGCCTTGTATCAGGAATAGTGTGACCAGCAGGACTAGAGAGGTGATCATGCCTCTGTACTCGACACTGGTGAGGCCACACCTTGAATCCTGTGTTCAGTTTTGGGCCCCTCACTACAAGAAAGATGTAGCAATGCTGGAACATGTCCAGAGGAGAGCAACCAAGCTGGTGAGGGGTCTGGAGCACAAGTCTGGAGAAGAGGAGGCTGAGGGGAGACCTTATCGCCCTCTACAGCTACCTGAAAGGAGGCTGTAGTGAGGTGAGGGTCAGACTCTTCTCCCTGGTAACGGATGATAGGACAAGGGGGAATGGTTTGAAGTTGCACCAGGGCAGGTTTAGGCTAGACATTAGGAGAAACTTCTTCACCGAAAGGGTTGTCATGCTCTGGAATGGGCTGCCCAGGGAGGTGGTCAAGTCGTCATCCCTGGAGGTATTTAAAAGAAGGATAGATGTGGTGCTTAGGGACATGGTTTAGTGGTGGGATGGCAGGGTTAGGTTAAAGGTTGGACTCGATGATCTTAAAGGCCTTTTCCAACCAAAGTGATTCTATGATTCTATGATTTTATGGAGCTTTCTAAGCAACATGGCTTTATCATATATGGTATGGTAACAATAGTGAGACCAATATAATTTTATTACTGTTTTGTTTTAATATAACTTTCAAATTTGAGACAATTATTTTATGTCTCATTAAGACAGATTTTGTTCTGTGATGTTGTCACTTGCATAACAAACAGATCTTAAATTAATTGCTCCATAACCATGGTAAAATCATTGCCCTTCTTTGGAGGTAGAAGATAATATTTCAAATCCAGTACATATGCACTTCAATCATGCTCCACTTGATCATGTGTTTTCTGTGGTTTTCAAATATTTTCTCCCCAGCATTTATGTGCATGAAATCTGTACCCATTGAAAACCACAAACATGAGCCCTAGAGGATGAAAGGCTTTGAGCCACAAGGGAAATCAAACTGCATTCCTCGCACACAAACTCACCTATATCAAGTTATTTTTAAACATAAGGACCGCTTTCCTCCCATTACTTGTTGCAGCTAGTTTCATGAAAATAAACTACAAAAAAAACCTTGAAATATATTTTTTCTCAGAGTTAAGCAAACCTAAGGAACATACAGAGGTGACTTCAGATAGTTTGGTAGACTTCATCTATTTGGTAGATCAGAAACCAAATTAGGCAGTAGTGATGTTCACAGAAAATGTTCTTAAACTGTAATTCCTGAAGCTTTGGCATAGAAGTCAGTGCCAAGGGTCAAATCTATCTTCATGAGACACAAGATCACACAATTTATCAAATTATTTACATGTGGTGTTATGTAATATTTGCCATAATAAGTATCTACCTGCTTTTACATGTGATCTTCTGCTTCTGTTAGATTTGACAGTAGCTGTCAATTCTATTTATTTGTTTTCTTCCTGGCCTGTGGTTTTCTTGTTGAAGTGAATCTTCATTTGTTTTTCCTCCTTTCTCACTAGAGTGAAGAATGTAGGCGACAGAGCCTTATCTGCAAGGTCCTAGCTCTTGACTTGTTAAGCTCTTAAAAGCCACAAAGCACTCTGGAATATATCTTTATCAGATAATGGAGGCTCAGGATTATAATTTGAGAATGCAGAAACATTTGCAAGTGGTTTTCTTGTGGTCCTAATAGGAAAGGTTTCCACATTTAGAAAGGAAATTAAATTATTTTGGAATTTTTGTCAGAGCTGACCAGCTGACACCTATCCTGAACCTGCCAGAAATGATAAAAATTGCAGTGAAGTAGAGAAGTACTGTAGTGTCCCTAATTGGACAGATTTCTGAGTCTGATCAATTGTTATAGTGAGGTCCACAAAAAAAACCCTAATCCCAGAGAGTTTTATATCTCAAATCACCTTCACCTCCCCACCCCACCCCCCCCAAAAGAACAGCAAATAAGTGTGACTAAGCTAAAATGGAAAAACAAAGGGTCTACAGAATTCTATGCCCCTGTGTCCATGAAGGTATGTATTTTCTTTATAACAGAGTTTAGAACCACCTTAGTCCCAAAGAAATGTATTTCATTCCTTCTAAGGCTTGATTATCCACTTCCTGCTCCTTGTTTAAATCTTTCCATTTGAGCTTTAGGCTCTTGGCCCCAAACCACATCTTTTACCTCACAGCCCTGGAAGCTTCTAATTACATAACAATTGGACAATTTAAGAAACTCTTCTTTGAAAAAATATAAAAATGTCACTAAAACATACTGTCCTCCAATCTATCAATGAAAAAAAATTATGAATTTTAAAGAACAATAGAGCTCTACATACAGTGGTTTTGGTTTGGTTGGTTGGGTTTTTTTGCCACATCAAGGAGTGACTAGCATGTACCCTCTCTGTGTGGCCAGGAGGTGGTTACTCTTTCTAACGTAGAACCATTTAATGCATACCTTCAATACAGAAGTCAAGATTGGAAGCAACATTTCGCATTTGAGTAGTTGTCAAAATTTGGCATAATCTGAAGATTGTGAATGAGTCAGTTGCCACTGGTGCTGCCAGAAACTCTGGAAACTTTCTGGGCTCCTGCAGATGCAAATGGATGTTAAAGAGACTGATATCTACAACCAGTTATTTTCAGGTGCTTCTGTGTTACTGACAAATATATGCTTCTATACAGTTGAAACTACAGGGTACTACATGAGTGGTAAGAAAAAGTAATTTCTTAGCATTTAGAGACCTAGTATAGACTTTAAAAAATATTCATTGAGAAAACATACTGACTTCCCAATATATTTGCAGAATTACTGTCTAAACATTCATCACAGGAAGAAAGCAAAAGGAAAGAAATATAGCAGGTTTAGAGAGAAATTGAAATTCTGTGATTACCTTCGAGGAAATGTATACAGATACAAGAAGGGTAACAGAAAACATTGAATCAGTACCCTCAAAGTTTAATCCAACACATGAAATGCAAATCCATTCTTTTTATTTCTTCTCACTCAGTACAACTGAGATGGCTCCACCTTATGAATTCATTAATCAAACAATTAATCAATAGCTACGACTATTCCTTTCCTCCTATAGAATACACCCAGTTTATATTACTTTACTGTGTAGTTTGTTTCTATTGCATGAATTTGTATCCCATAGGCTACTTAACAGTTGCACTTGGATGGCAGAAGAGTGATTGTAAGAATGATTATTTAATTCTTTCTTAACCTCTTCACTTTTCCCCACACTTAAAAAAAAAATAATAAAATTGTGGTGTTAAGTGATGTTGTTTATGCAAAGAAATTGTTTTTTTTTTTTCTCAGAGTGGAAATTTTGCTATAGCTTGGAGCAGATTGCTTTGGAAAATTTTAAGCCAGTAACATCTCACTGTGTGTAGAATTAGGAAACCTAAGGAATTACAGTTATGTTGTAAGATTATTAAAAAAAAAAAAAAAACAACGTGCAGAGACCTAATTTTCAGTTAACTAACTTATTCTTTCTTTCTATGGCTTCTTCATTTATGCCTGCCAGGTTCTTCTCTAGTTTAGACCATCTGAGATAAATAGAAGCAGTCAAAACATGTTCTGATAATATGGCTTTGCCACTACTTGAATGAAGTATAAATTAACACCAATTACAAAATGAATAGGAGTTAGGAATGAAGATAATGGAGATCTGGAAACACAGCTACCCAATTTTTCTGTTTCTTCCTAAGGAGACTTTTTATTTGTGATCATACAGTGTACCTCTTCAGCATGCTTGAATGTTGTAGCTAAGAAACAAGAAGTAAAAGATTACTTATGTTGAGGGGACACCATTATAAACCAGTAATGATTTAGTGGTCTCAAATCACAAAAATGTTGCTTTATTTCTGGGCATTTCTGAGTATCTTTTTTAATACTCCAAGTATGTAATACCACAAATTCAAATACCACAGAACACAATGTGATGCTCTAGTGTAGGCTACAATACATGAAACTACCAGGAATCTAGGAAGGACTTCAATAATCTTTATGCAAGGAAGTGATACTTCAGAAATTGCCACTTCATAACAGACAGCACAGTAGCATAAAAATATTCCATCAACAGAAGTTGCTCACTGATAATCACATTTTCTTTTTAGAGTTCTCTGTTTTCAGGTCAAACTTTCCTAACTTGACTGTGGTTGTTTCCTCCCAATTTCAAAAAACCCCTCCTTTTCTTCTTGGATAAATTACTGGGAAAATAATCACCTTGAGTCCCATAATTGCAAGGATGATGTGTCTAGTGCTTAAGGTCATTTTTCTCTCCAGCTAACACATTAATATCCTCTTAAAAGTTTTTACTAGTCTCTTGATATGGGGTGACTGAAACTACTACCTCATCGGTGCAGTACAATTAAGAGTAACTCCTATAGCACTCATCTGGTGAACTAGAAATTCAGATTTATGATACAAACGTTGCCATGAATTCTGAAAAATTATCATCTGCAAATGAATAGTAGTTCTCTGGCATCTTTTTTCTAGAGCTTAGCAGTAAAACCTGATGTCACTATTTCTCTTCAGAATATTGACGCTCATTAGAAACTGTATTAGTTTGAAAGATTTGCTGACAACTTGTTGTTATATGTAGATTCAGGACTGCAGTAGAGGATTTCATGTGTACCTATTAGATAAAAGTTAAAAGGAAGAAGTATTAACCATTCTGAATTTCCTAGGACACACCAGTTGCAACACTGCAGATCCTGGTGTGCACAAAATTTAACAAAAACCTAACTTTGTCCTAATTTTACTCAATACAACTAGTATTGCTTGTCACTGTCATTCTTTAAAGGATGTTCAATGTGCATATTTGCCTGTAGCTGACTGATAGTTTCTCACCCTGGCTGAACTCATATAAATAAATATACCAGCATCACTGAAACATGACAGCAACTGTTGCATCAACTGCCTCTGTGTATGTTTCCTGGTATTCTGTCAGAGTTGATTCTTCAACGTGTAGATGTCTATGCAATCATATTAAATGAAGTTAAGGAAGCTTTTTGGTGGCTTTTCTAACTTTTTTTTTAAAGTGTTTTAAAAAGTGTTCTGTGAGCAATGTCTGATGCTTTCCCATTGGTCTGTGGGAGAAAATGAATACAAAGATACCCTAAGCATCAGAATGCCATGGTACAGAGCTTAAGAAGTTCATTAGGCTGCATTTTTTTCCCCCTAGAGAAAATACAAAATATGTTTTGATAAAGAAACTTCGTTTGAAGTTGTTGTTGAGCCTAATGGTTGCACTCCTTTAATAAAGCCCTGTGTGTGGTTGACCTTCTTCACCAGAAGAGCACACTGCTGACTTTGCTCTCCTTTAGGACTCCCTGGTTCTCTTCTGCAAAACTGCTTTCTATCTCATCTGCTCTCAGCTTGTACAATTGCAGGGGGTTAATCTATAAAGGAAGAGGAACTGCAATGCCAACGGTTGTTACCTGTTTTTTGATATGAGCAGTAGCAAACATTTGTTTGATCAGTTTAATCAGTTCTGGCCTACTGAAACTCAGCAATCTGAAGCTTTATCAATGAATGTCATAAGTAATGTGATTATAGCACTCTCTGACAGCTGGAGAAATTCATTGTCTTCTTCAAGGGCAAGGAAAAAGAAAAAAATAATTTAATAGATTAGCAACAATAAGGGCTTTGGAGGAGCTGTTCCAGCTGTCGAGGGCAGATGTTGTAGAGTTCAAGGTACTGGCTCATAGCATGGTCATATAATGCATTCGACAGGTAAATTGAAACTAACCTGACGCCAATTAATCCAGAATATGTAGCTTCAAAATTCATAAGGTTTTTTAATATATGCAAATCAGATTGCATAAATTTTAAACTGGTTTTTATAAGTTTGTTGAAATTCACTAGAAAAGCACAAAAGTTTTTCTTGATTACCAAAGTTTCTGTCAGTTGAATGAATCCTGAAAGTTTGTAGCAGTCTAAGATTCTGTTTCATATTTCAAGAAAATATCCTAGAGTACAAAAAAAGCCAGCTGGACATAATGCCCACACCCTTGTCTGATTCAGGAGATGTAATTTGTTTTCTGTTACAGAAGGTCTATTTACTGATGCATGTTTGAACATCAAATTTCATTTGGCAAGAATCTGTTTCCAAAATTGGGTTGCTTTATAGGTTTTAAGCTGTCTTTCTACAGATAAATAGATTCTTCGGTTCATAACAGGCTTGTCATGGATTTTCAAGTCATTACAAGAAATATTTTCTTTGTTCCATGAGATGACTGAATGGTTTTAATTTTGTTTTTCCTGACATTTAATAGATTAGAAATGAGGGAAGCATAGTATATTTAATTGCCTTTTTCCTGCTGTACTGGCCAAAAAGTGGCATAAATCAAATTAATAGACTTTTCAAACAGTCAGTACTCAAAGAAAAGAGTGACATCTGCAAAAGGCAGTATGATGTTCACATCTTCTCTTATCTTCTGCCTAAGGACAAATCTCTTAGTTCTCCACTTGTACTGTACACAGTAACTAAGAAACACGTAGGCAGAAGGTAAAGGCATCAGGTTTGCTAATTTGTTAACATAGCAGGGCCTTCTTAGAACCATGTGAGCATGGGGAAAGTTAGGATCTTGTCTACCAAACGCTTTTATTTGCACTATATATAATTGTACGAAAAGCCAAGATTCAGCTGTATATGTAGAGAATTTTGAGGTGTTTTTTTATTGCCACTATTGATATTGTGACTATTTACCTTATATTAAAACTGTTATGAAGGAGTACAAGTATCTTTCTAAGGAAATTTTTACTGCAAAAAAACATTAGGTGAAATCCTGTAGTCTCACTGAATGCAGAAGGTCATTGGAGACTGCAAATGCCTATATATGCAACTCGGTGCTAGTGAAAGAAACTGTGTTTTGGAATTGTCAGCATGTTATAGAAAGACAGCTCACTTTACAGGTGGTAAAACTTTATTACTTATTCACTTTTGTCCAAGGACCAGAAATTGCTTTTATAAGTGCCTGTAATATATATCTACATTCTATATTTCATATTATATATACAATATTTTGCATAACTCAAACAAATATATCCTTTTCCTGAATATAAAAAATGTTGCTGCACAAGTCTTGGTAGTTCATATCTAATAAAATTAGAAGTGTTAAAAAGCAGACAAAGCAGGCAGTTGGAATTGCAGTAGATTTGGGTAGAGAACTGGAAGTAATTTTGAAACAAGCATTGGTTCCCAACTTTTGCAAGAGTCAAGCTGATGAAAGCAACTGTGTCATGTGTCTAGATTGCCATAGTCTCTCTGAAGTTGGTACACATTAACATCACATATGTAAAACCTCTCTCAGATCACATGTATTGATTCTTCATACTGTGGCATGTAATTGCCTTTGGGACTCTATCTGTCCACTATAGACTTTGTCTTTTTTGTTTTGTAGAGTTTTTTTGTAGACATCAGAACACCAGGGCCCATCTTGACAAGCAGATTAAAAGCCCCAGTAATTCAAAGTAGCTGATTATCTTATCTATCTGGTGTGTGAAGAAAATACACTCCTCCATGAGGCCAGTGTACTCCTCAGAGGACTGACAGAGTCCTTAGCATTCCTGAGACCAATGAGAGCTGCAGTTCCTCTTAGTCTGGTCCAGCTTCAAGTAGTTACGATGGAAGATCACTTGTGTTTAATCTTACATTCTGCAGCCTTGAAAGATCTGTTATAATATGACCTTAAAGTTTAGTATGTCTAATGCCTCTGTAAGAGACCTTTTTCATAAATATGAAAACAAGAACACTGGCTAATACAGCACTCTTACAATACACAACAATATTGTAAGGTTCCTCCCCATTTCATAATCTAAAGATGGACAGACAATTTAATGTTATTCTAGTGTAGTTGGATAATATACATATTTATCAATTTTTGTAAGCAGATTTTTTTCAATCTTAAGAACTCAAAGGAAGAAAATTCTAAGTATCCATGCAGAAATATTTTCCAATGTCTTGCAGTGCTATTTATTAAATCTGGCCATTTAATACTTTTCTTCAAAATAAAAAACATTTTGTGTGATCTCATTTTCCCATCTGAGATTACATTATGCATAACAATGCAGTGACACTTAATGGCTACTCTAATTGTGAAACATGTTTTAAGTACATGGCAAGCAAAAGTGTCTCCAGCTTCACTTGTCGTATGTATTTATTCCTGTCATTTGAAATATCTTTGGTATGTTACACAAATATTTTGTTTTAACCTTAACTAAAACAGAAACTAAGAATGAATCATGAAATATCCAAACAAAATTGTTCTACTCCTGCAATACGCAACAGCCTCAACAATTTCTGATACTGATTGTTTCATCATGAATTTCTTTCTGCAACTCTAAATCAAAATGTTTTGATTTATAAGCTTATAAAAAAACCCAACTAGTCCAACAGCCATAACTCTATAGCAAAATTCTTTAGATTTCCTTGTTTCCTCTTTTTATCTCTCCAGAAATCTCAGTGAAAGAAAAAAGTTAATGTGACCAAATATTGTTTGCTCAGACTTTTCAAGTGCTACTCTTGAAAAAAAAAAAAAAAGCATAAAACCCCCCAAAAAATTATCTAGCAATGTGGCTAAGATTTGGGATTTAAATGTTGAAATAGTTTGGCATTCTGGTAAAATATTAATTTCATCCCAGATTGTAGGAAACAGGTAAATATGTCTTTCCTGGCAGACACATGCCAGATAATATGAAGCATTGCTAGACTTAAGGACATGTCCTTATCCCTGGAGGTATTTAAAAGAAGGATAGATGAGGTGCTTAGGGACATGGTTTAGCGGTGGGATGGCAAGGTTAGACTAAAGGTTGGACTCGATGATCTCAAAGGTCTTTTCCAACCAAAGTGATTCTATGATTCTATGATTCTATGTCTAAATTTAGGCATGTATCTGTACAAGAGTATCTGAAATGAAAGGCTGTATAGTACTATAAAAATGTATAAAGACTGTGTTGAGATACCTTTATTTTCAGACATTTCCTAGTATAATCATGGTTGGATTGTGAATAGACCTACTTCGTGCACTGCCAGAAAAGGCAGCTTTTATACTTCATTAGTTGTCCACAGGGGACTGAGTGGTGACCACTTGGCTCAGCTCTAAACAGCAGCATTCAGTTATCAGTAGGTTACATGGACATTATAGATCCAAGGTAGTTTTGAGGACTCTGTGAACCACAAAGCTTTCCACTACATAACAAATTCCATGTATGAAACAGGTGTGAAAAGCAGGAAACTGTCTTGCTCCTTACCAGGCTTTTTGCATCAGATGTTGAAAGGACAGTTTGCATGGATAGAGATTCTCAGCGATCATACCAAAAAGAAAAGTGAAATATTCTGGAGTCAGGAATTAACTTTTAATCTAAATGAAGCCTGTAGCAATAAATAGTAAAGACGTGTTTTGGTGCACTAAATTTTACAGTGGAGCTAATTTTAAGAATACTACTTATTTTGCAATTAAAAACCTCTGTATTTTATCAGGTATTTGCTACAGAGAAACAGGAGGTATAACCTGTCACTAAAATATGGGTCCTGTAGAATCTTAAAGCAGGAGAAAATTCAGTATTGTGCTTCAGACATGCTCAACTAAGAATATACAAGATCTGGTCACAACATCTGCAGCTGGTGTTAATGTACATTGTAGATCCTTACTGAAAAGAATGTCGTGCTTCCTTTTAGGAAGCCTCTTTTGGTAGCCAGAGATCTCTTGCACATCAGCACTGAAAGCATATCTTTTAACAGTCTTACATATTATAAAGCCCTCAGATGCATATAGACCAGAACCCAGTTGTCTTAAAGCAGCAAGATACCTAAGAAGAAACGAGGCTATGATAGCATATGCCAATGTTACTTCTACAAGAAACATTAAGTTATCTCAAGAGAAATGCTAGTCTTCCTGTCACTCCTGTGGGTTTTTGTTTGGGTTTTTTTTCCCTAATTTAGAAAAAATAGAGAGGAAATTGTTCACATGGAAGCAAAAAATACTAATGAAATGTGTACTAACACTTAAAGGGGGAAATATCATCTCCTGTAATTTCATTTTCAGTCTTGTAAAAAACAGATGTTGGCTTAACACAATTGTGAGTTCATTTGTCAATGGAGCTTTGAATTCCAGGGGCTGGTTTAGCAGCCATCATTCCAGATACAAGGCATAGATGAAGTTCAGTATTGAATGTCAGGGATTCAAGGTGAGGGGAGTGGGAGAAAAACCAATGCAAACACAACGGGTATGTAATGTGCATTCTACTTTTGAACATTACTTGAAGTTGATATTATGATGTTTCTCATGCTTAATATTTTTAAATCTAGGAATAGCTCCTTCTAGGACACCAAGACCTTTTAAATTAAATTTATGAACTGTTTAGTGTAATGTATACAGTAGCTGCATATAGTTACTCACCGAAAGAAAAAGAAATACCTGACTTCTACTTGAATTACCACATTTACAATACCTCTTACTTTAATTTTTTAACACAAAGACTGTTCTTTGAAATATGTCATTTGATACTAATAGATTCACTCTATTTTTGTATTCTATGATATTTTAATTTACCTGCACTAGTAAGACTATCTTATCACTGATCCGGGCTTGATTTTCCTCCATTATTTCATATTTAGATGTTTCTAGAAGTGGTCATATATCTGTCCCTTACCACCTTCCAATTCTAATGGAAAATACTGTGTACCTGGCATCCTTGTTAATGTGTCCAAATAATTCAAAATACTTAAGTATGTGCAGCTCTGCTCAGTTGGAATTGCTCAGCTGTATGTAAAACTCAAAGGGACTGTAACATTTTTTGATACCTGTGGACTTGTTCCCTGGTGTTTCTCCTTCTGCTATTCAGGCTTCTTGTAGGGGCTGCTGCTTCTGAAACACCTCCCCACTGACAACTTTAATCTTCTCTTCTTAGACAATAGCTAAGACACTCTTCTCCTAATGGTGTGACTTCTTTTTTGTTGTTTTTTTAACCTCTGTGTTGACTGTGTGAAAATTTCTACCAAAAGGACAACACAAGATCAGCCAGAGCCCTTAAGATTTTCTTCCTCCTTTTAATGATTTTAATCTTTTATTCTCACTATTAATAACATAAAGGAATGGTGCATCCATTTTCAGGTGTAATAAAAAATGACCAAACTCTGTTCAGTGTAGATGGGGCTCTGAGTAACCTGATCTAGTTAACAGTGTCCCTGCTCACTGCAGGGGGGGGTTGGATTAGATGACCTCTAGGGGTCCCTTCCAACCCAAAACATTCTATGATTCTATGATTCTGTATGCATGAAACATCAACTGTGAGCCAATATTAAGAGGCAAAACAGTTAACATGCAAGTGTGCTCGTGAATCTCTTTCTATATTGGAATATGGTTGGACAAGGTGGTTACACACTGATATAAAATTTTCATAGAAACAGTTGAAGTAGTTTGAAACTTCAAATCTCATAAAAGAAGCAGTGTTCTTTTACTGAGATCATACAGATTATTTATAAACTCTGTCTTGATTATTAAGGTGGTCTTAATAATCAAAGAGCAGTTTGCTCTTTTTCCCCCCTCACTTCTGGAAAGTAAAGAACCTGATAATTCAGATTTCTTCTACTCTATTGTAAAGTGTTCACTGACAATGTTGGGAGCTCCATGCTTCTGCAGTTACCTGTTAGTCATGCCGATATTTATGACTGAATTTGTGTCTGCTGAAAATCCCAAAACAGTATTATAAAGTTATCTTACATCATAAAAGCAACACATTAAATCACTATGACATATGACCACTTTCTCTTTGTTCCTGTTTTCTTTTTGGAAGATATTATTACATACCAAGATAGACTTTTCTTTATGAAAAGAGCAATGAGTTGTATAGGCATTCATCCCATTAAGACAGTACTTCCTTTCAGAATAGTGATGCCCATCTTACACACAAATAATTCTGTTCCATTGTTACCACATATAGATATGCATATTTTAGCATGAATAGGCTGAGAACACAGTGAAGTGTTTCATTAGTATGTGATCTTGTATGGCTGCTTGTATTAAACCAGTCTTTGTGTACTTGAATATCAGGATATCTTCCCTGAAACCATAGTAAAGTGGCTAGGCCAGGTTCAGGAGCTAGTCAGGAAGGTGATGGCTGATTTCTGACATTTAAGGTATCATGTGCCTAGATTTGATAATGAGTTTATTACCATGGAATGTGTACAAAACATGATCTGACCAGATCTGATCAGGTTCTGGGAAAAAGTGCCAATCATTCCTCAAAAAAAAAGAAAGAGCTTGCAGCTGGTTACCAGTAACACTTCATTAGACCAACAAAGTGAATAGTTTATTAAGTTTTGAGTAGTACAGAAGTGCCACATGTCCACATTGAACATATGGACCTATGAAAACTTACATCACCTACATTGCTATCTAAAGCAATAGTGTTGAAAGATATTCTTGTTTTCCTGTCAAAATATGTTATGATTACTTAAATGAAATACTACTCTACTGCTGTACAGTGGATGTTGCTTGAATGTACCCATACCTTTCAAAGGACTCCTTACCTATTCTTTCAGACAGTTTGGTACAGAGATGTTCTCTAGCATATTATAGCTCAGAAAAACATTGTGTAAGTAGCCCCAGAACTTTCTGTCTGCAGGTGCTCACTTAATGGTGAGGTAAGCCTGGCTAACACACCACCGAGAGGAGATGAACAAATGTCCCTGCTTCTGAGATGCAGGATAATTCATCTAAGCTTCCTATATGTGTCACATACTCTGTGTGGTTCTTCCTCAAGGTGTGCAGCTACAGGCAAAAGAAAGCAGTATTATTTCCGTTAAAGGAATATAAAATTATGTTAGATTATATTAGACTACTTTTTTCTTGAGAAAAAGCTGGAAGACTTGTTAATGCTGTTTGTGATTCATTGGTTGTGGATCACACAGACTAGGGGGGTGGGGGAGAGCAAATTCTGAAGAGATCCAAGTGGTAACTGGGGAAAAATATGTAAATGAATAATCTTATAAACCAATAGTGAAATGAGGCTCTGGGTTGGAAACATTGATATTCTGGTTATATAGTAACCATTTGTTTGGAAAAAGCAAAATAAGAGGAGTCCTTGCTTGAATTCCCATTTAATCTTTGATATTGCTCATTCTGGGTAAGTATGCATCTAGTGGTAAACTGCAGTAAAACCTCAGAGGATGAAACTTTTCACAACCACCACGATAAAGTGCTGAAATTTGAAAATGTGTGGACTTTGCATGGGAAGGGGAGGGGTGTGTTGCAGCATGATTAATAGGGACAAATATATGTGCTGTAGTGGTGTAAACCAGTGTAAGTTTGCTGACCCTGATTCTCTGATCCTTCAGCTCAGATTATATTCCTTTTGAACACTAGCCCAGACCACTGGCTTATTGATACTCCATGACTGCCTCAGCAGTTCTGTAGTTTACAATCTGGCTCCAGTGGCTAGATACACATCCAAAGGTTAAAAATAAACCTGAACACTGCTTAAGATTCCACTCTCTCTCTTCCCTCAGCCATAGCTGGCACTCAGATATTCTGGCATATTTTTTTTCTAGGATAACACTTTATCTCTTCTAAAAGCAGTTTCCATATTCTTTATGCCTTTCCAGTGGGATAACAGAGCTATAAAGAGGCAAAAAAACCCCAAACAACCTGCCCCCCTCTGCCACCTCCCCTAGAAAGTAGCTCTTCCTATTTAATGGAATGTTTCAACTTTACAGTAGTGTACATGAGAACTAGGCATCTCAGCTTAGCACAGTAACAGGAAAAAAAAAAAAAATATGTCCCTTCTTGGATTTTTTTTTCCGTATGATTAAAATGTCAGTTCCCTCCAGGGAATATTTAAAAAGTAAACTTGAAAATATAAGGGAAACCATAGCTATCAAAATCACTGGCAGCAAAGCTAAGCAGCTTGTTGATGTCTGTGGTTGGAGAAAGGCAATAAGAGATGTATGATGTCATGTTGAAATTGCATATCCGTTGCAATCCAAAATATCTCTTGACTCTTGGTAGAGGCTACAAAGAAAATCAAGCATCACTTCTTATGTCTGATGTGGGGAATACTTCAATCCAATAAGCTTTTGAAAGTGTTCTGTTAAAATATTACTGTAGCATTGACAATATAATAATATTCCTAGAAGTTGACTGTTCCTGCAAATTTTGAATTTGTATCTTTATATATGTGTACATTTATGAGAATTCATTATGAAAGGAAAATCCTGTGAAAAAATAGGACTCAATTTCTCATCCCATTGCCTTAAAATATCTTTCTTTTTAAGCACATCAGGTGTGCAGTCAGCTCCATAAACATCTAACTAGAATTTTCAGCATTCTGAATTTTTCAGACTGATTGATTTCATAGTACAGACAGGGAAATTCACACTTTGTAATGTTAGCTCTTTGTGGTTGAACATAATCTTCCACAGGAACTGTAAAACATTGTTTCCTCTGTCAAGAGGGTTTACTTCCATAAACCTGTACTTCAGAAAGATTGCCAGTTCTGAAAATGAGGGGTGGAAAATGATCTTGCAACCCTTCAGTGAGGGAAGATGAAAATGTTGCTTTTGTGGGTATGTAGCCTGCTGTAATGATTCTTCCTATAGTGACAGCAAGTATTTCCCTAATCTCAAAGTGCTAAAGAGTAGCAGTTATTACTTTATAAAATGTTAAACACAGTTCTCCTTCCCCTCTCGTCAACAGTCTGATAAAGACAACTCTGATATTAGATATGTAATGAAAGACAACCCGGAAATTTTTTTTTCCTGTACAGCAATAGTTAATTAAGCCAAGGGAACTGATATATGTCTTGTATTACACAAAGGCTAGCACTATATTAAGGAAGCATCTGTTTGGTATCTGTAAATTCATCCAACCTTGTGTTAGCTTAGCCAGGCTGGTCTTATAGTAGCAGACATTCAGGTATTTCAGAGATAACCATACAAAAACACATATCTGGCTGAATTTTTCATTATATTGCATAGCTAATAGCAAAGTTTCCTTTCAGAATTTTTGTTAACAAACAGATTTTGGCAAGATGCTTTGAGTTTTGACTTCATCCCAGGACATGTCTTAGATTTTGGTCTTGTCAGACAGACATGTATTTTGAATGCTCTTTGCAGGGCTTCTGATTTGGAAGTGTGTTCTGAGTGGTACTAGAAGATGCCTGGGAAATTTAGCTGTTGTTTTCAATTTGGCCCTCTCTTGTGCATGAAGCACTTGAGCAACAAAAATACACTTTCTAGACTACTGCTCGGTTCGGTCACTTTTCCATGAGCATGTTACAAATGTACGATGGTACACTTCTAGGCCAGACATTCCCAGAGCCAAAGGCAGGGGTAAATATCATTCATCTTTCCTTTAGGGGGTATAAGGAAAGAGGATCAGATATTTGTTATGTGAAGAACAGCTGTCATAACATATCCCTGCCTTACCTATCTTTTCCAAATCATCTATCCATTGTGTTTTTAATAGTTTACAAGTACAAAGCTGCTTTTATCACAGATATCAAATACGCCTGCTAAATCCTTCTGTGTTGCAAACACCTGTCTTCACATTACACTGTCACTATGACATGAATAAAAATCATACTGTGCTGAACATTATACAAATGCACTATACAATTCATCTGAGAGATCGTCTAAAATTAGTAAGACCGATGCACCAAATAAACTAGTTTGCTGAGTACAGGAGTTAAAAAAATGAGGAGAAACACTAGTTGATACTAAGTCTAGTTTAGAAAATCTAAACACTTGGGGCCTCATCCACTTATGACTGAAGATTGGCATCAAAAAAGTAGCCACATTCCTCAGGAACCTGACTTAAAAGGTGGGCAAGTGTCATACTGAATTATACAGGTGCAGAGGATGTGAAGGCTAACCCTAGCCATGTCCCTTTGCCTGTCCAAGTTGTACATTACATACAAAATTCAGAACTATTTGATTAAGTGTCTTAGGATTTTCAAGCTTCACAGCTGTTGAGAGTTTTGAAGGTAGGTGCTAATGTCTGTCTGTTTTTCTTTGTACATTTTCTTTAATGTATCAAAGGCAAGGTTAGGTGGAAGTAGACAGAAAGCTACTTGTTAAGTTAAACATTTGGTAAATTGTGCTGGAAAAGATTAAAAATGGACTGTGATCCTGAGAAGCGGTACTTTTAATATTGTTCAATACATTCTCATTTCCCCTCTGTTCCCACCCTTTTACTTCTTACTAGCCTCAAAGTCAATTTTGGGAAGCAAACAAATTTCACAGTATGCCACTAGATAGAATTTTACTGTCCCTACTTATCATCTCTGCTTTCTAACCTGTGATAAATATCCCTCAAAAGGTAGTTATTAGTGCACATCACACTTTGACCTTGTATTTCTCAGATATGCCCTCTAAAGGTTTTTGAAGAACAGAACTGAAAACTGAAGAATGCTGCTGTTGCTTTTAACAGTAGTGGTTTGTTGTCAAAGAAAATGAAATCAAGTTGGTAATATAGCACTTATCACACATGCTTTTCTAGGTAGTGTTTTGTGTTTTTTTGTTCCCAGTATTGCAGAATTATCCTCCCAGGTACAGGGCTTTGGACTTGCCTCTGTTGAACTGAACTTCGTACCAATCATCTCATTTCTCCAACCTGTCAAGGGTGCCCTGGATGGCAACACGAACTTCTGGTGTATCAGCCACTCCTCCCAGTTTGGTATTATCAGCAAACTAGCTGGGGCTACACTTTGCCCAATCAGCCAGATCATTAATGAAGACTTTAAATAGGGTTGGACCCAATACTGACCCCTGGGGTACACCGCTAGCTACTGGCCTCCAGCTAGACTTTGTGCCACTGATCACAACACTGAGCTCAGCTGTTCAGATAGTTTTCACACCACCTCACTGTCTGCTCATTTAGCCCATATTTCATCAGCTTCTCTATGAATATTTCATGGGACACAATGCCAAAAGCCTTACTGAGCTCAAGGTAGACAATATCCATTCTCTCCCCTCATTTATCAAGCCAGGCATTTTGTCATATAAGGTTATCAGGTTGGTCAAGCATGACTTCCCTTCGTGAATCCATGCCGACTACTCCCAATCACCTTCTCATCCTTCATGTTTTGTTCTTCATGTGACTTTTCTCTAGCCCCATCTGTTCTTTAGTTCAGACTCCAGCTGGGAGCAGGAAGTTTCACTGACTGCTGCCCATTAAAAGAACGTGCTGTACTTCACCTAGTACTTCTTATCTTTTTGCATCTGAACTCCATTCACTGGGAACACAATATCTCTTTCCACTTTTCTGCTTGCCCAGCTGAAACCACTGGAAGTGACTATTCAAATCCTGACAGAGAGTAAGTTAAATATACCACATGAAGTTTGACAACAACGAGAAATATTTTTGTTTAAACAAAGGTCACCATTGGCTGTGATAATAGCAGCATGTCACATGTAATTCATTTAATCCTGCTTTTAAATTAAACAAGCCATAGTCTGACAAGTCTAGTAAGGAGGAAGAACTATTTTTGTTTCATTTTGCAAGACATTCTGATGTTTTGAAAATTCTTCCTGGTTTGTGATGGAACAAAATACATATTTAAAAGGTTGAATCTTCATGGAAGATAAATGGTGTATAAAAAAAAAAAAAAATTGTCAAGGTATTTTAAACACTCAAATTTCAAACCCTTGGAATCCCAGACACCTAATTTTCTTTTATCAAAGACAAGAAAAATAAACTTTTGCTTCAATAATAAAACAGAAATATTTTTTTCTAGATAATTGAAATATTCAGATAAGAACATTTCAATCTTTCAAACTTTTTTAACTCTCAGCTGGAAAATAAGCAACATCAAAACATTTTAAGTTAAATAAATTGGTATTTTTGATAGTTGATTCAAATAGAAAATATCAATACTAGTCAAATTTTACTAACCTATTATCTTTTTAAAATTGCTTATACTACATGTTTGTTTTTTAATTAATCATTGCATGAAAAAGATAGCCAAAAATGTCTCTGGTACTATTAAAATAACATGCAAGAGCAGGTCACCTACAGGTGACCTTCAACAGGAACAGCAGTTTTCATTCTGAAAGTTGTTCTTCTGTGAATGGTATAAGCAGATATTAACTGTCAGTCTTAAAAAAAAACCCAGGGAGTGGTGGTGGTGGTGGTGGGAGGGAATAACCTAGAGTCAAAGGCTACCAAGCACTTGAACCTGTAGAAAAAAAACTGTTATTTGTTTGTGTGTGTGATGTTTTTTGCCTGCAGACCTACTGTAACAACTTTGGGTTTATCTAGGATTTTCTGAACTTTGAGAAGATGACAAAATAATATGCTAATGAAGAAAAAAGGCAGATTTTTTTACATGTGCAAAGACTGCTGATTATTAGTTTGTTATATATAACTTTAAATATTAAGAAACTCTTTTGTTTATCATATCATAGTCCTGTCATAATTCTAATTTCATACTGAATTTCTTTCTACAATGAATCGTAAATTGAACCTGTAAGTTAAACCTCTAACATGACTATAAGAAAGGGGCCAGAGGATAGAAGGGAGCAGGACTATAAATGTGGTTATAACACTATTTGCACTTACTGTGAGAACATTACTAATTGGTTAAAAGACTAAGATAATTTAAAGATAAGCCTAACTGAAAGCTCCAAAGTCATTCAAAACAGGAGTCTGGCTGGTTTAGTGCTGCAACTAGAATATTTACATGTATACTTTTAGAAGTTCATGGCTGTCTACTCATCTGTGATAAACCAGTGCTCTAACGTTGACACAGTAATTCTCTCTTTGCAATACATCGGTTCATCATTGGATCTTTGAAGCTTAAATGAATTGGTTTGGCCACTCAAAAATAAGGCACAAGTTTGATACTATACTGCCTTAAAGATGATTTATTCTGCAGGTAAGCTCTATTATACGAGAAGGAAGTTTTGGTTGCCAAGTGGTGCTGACATACATCTTCACTTGATAACTAGGGAACTGGTTTCTGTACTGGGACCGGTGCTGTTTAACGTTTTTATCAATGACCTAGACAGCGAGACTGAGTGCACCCTCAGCAAGTTTGCAGATGACACCAAGCTGAGTGGTGCGGTTGACACACCAAAAGGACAGGACATCATCCAGAGAGACCTGGACAGGCTGGAGAGGTGGGCCTGTGTGAACCTCATGAGGCTCAACAAGGCCAAGTGCAAGGTCATGCACCTGGGTCGGGGTAACCCCCAGTATCAGTACCAGCTGGGAGAAGAAAGGATCGAGAGCAGCCCTGCCGAGAGGGACTTGGGGGTACTGGTGGATGAAAAGCTGGACATGAGCCGACAATGTGCGCTGGCAGCCCAGAAGGCCAACCGTACTCTGGGCTACATCAGGAGAAGCGTGGCCAGCAGGCCAAGGGAGGGGATTCTGCCCCCCTACTCTGCTCTGGTGAGACCCCACCTGGAGCACT
>NW_009260028.1:5472651-5486436 GCF_000687185.1 Egretta garzetta | reverse complement strand
ACAGGGCTCTGAGCAACCTGATCTAGTTAGCGGTGTCCCTGGTCACTGCGGGGGGGTTGGACTAGATGACCTCTAGGGGTCCCTTCCAACCCAAAACATTCTATGATTCTATGATTCTATGATTCTATGATTCTATGAACTCAGTCAAATTCCATGGAAAGGTTTATCAGAAGGATTTAAAAACTCCATCGCAAATGCGATTAGAAGAAGATTATTATTTAGAACACTGTAACTTTACAGAGTAAAAGCCAAACACATACTTTTTGGAGAAGGGTAAACAGAGATTGCTATAGATTTTCCCTGAAAATTAACACTCAGGTGTACACACCTTTCCTGTTATTTGCTATGGTTATGCATGCCTGCATTCTGATTTCTGCTTGAAGTTTATGTTGCTGAGATATAGTCATATTTTCAATTTCTGTAACATTACTGATGTGACAAGGAAGAAAAGGTCTGTTCTGATTGTTGTGGTTTAACCCAGCAGGCAACTAAACACCACACAGCCACTTGCTCACTCCTCCCCCCTCAGTGGGACGGGGGAGACAATTGGAAAAAAAGGTAAAGCTTGTGGGTTGAGATAAAGACAATTCAGCCAGGACAGAACAGAAAGGAAAAATAATAATGATAAAAGAATACACAAAACAAAAGATGCACAATGCAATTGCTCACCACCTGCTGACTGATGTCCAGCCAGCTCCCGAGCAGCGACTGCACACATCCCCCGGCCAACTGCCCCCAGTTTTTCATTCAGCATGATGTCATTTGGTGTGGAATATCCCTTTGGACAGTTTGGGTTAGCTGTCCTGGCTATGTCCCACTCCATTGGAAAGCCTCTCCTCTCTGAGACTTTCTTCACTGCTGCTAGGAAAAGAGTAATTTACATCTGCATTTTCTCTTATTAAATATGGGAATAATGAAGACTTCTCTTGCCAGACAATCCATGCATACCCATATGAATAAAAATAACATGATGAAGCCTTTACTTGAATCATGCAAATACAAAGATTAAATCACAGAATCATAAAATGGTTTGAGTTGGAAGGCACCTTAAAGATCATCTAGTTCGAACTCCCCTGACATGGGCAGGGACACCTTCCACTAGACCTGGTTGCTCAAAGCCCCATCCAGCTTGGCCTTGAACACTTCCAGGGAGGGGGCATCCACAACTTCCCTGAGAAGTCTGTTCCAGTGCCTCACCATGCTTATAGTGAAGAATTTCTTCTTTATAGCTTATCTAAATCTGCCCTCATTCAGTTTAAAGCCATTACCCCTTGTCTTATCACTACATGCCCTTGTAAAAAGTCCCTTTCCAGGTTTCTTGTAGGCCCCCTTCAGGTACTGGAAGGCTGCTATAAGGTGGCCCCAGAACCTTTTCTTCTCCAGGCTGAACAACCCCAACTCTCTCAGCCTGTCTTCATAGGGGCAGTGCTCCAGCCCTCTCATCATCTTTATGTCCCTCCTCTGGACTCACTTCAACAGGTCCACACCCTTCTTATTTTGGGGGTCCCAGAGATGGACACAGTACTCAATGCAGGATCTCATGAGAATGGAGTAAGGGGGCAGAATCACCTCCCTCATCCTGCTGGTCATGCTTCTTTTGATGCAGCCCAGGATATGGTTGGCTTTCTGGGCTGCAAGCGCAGGTTGCTAGGTCACATTAAGCTTCTTATCAACCAACACCCCTAAGTCCTTCTCCTCAGGGCTGCTTTAGATCCATTCTCCACCCAGCCTGTATTTGTTCTTAGGATTGCCCTGACCCATGTGAAGGATCTTGCACTTGGCCTTGTTGAACTTCATGAGGTTCGCACAGGCCCATCTCTCAAGCCTGTCAAGGTCCCTCTGGATGGCATCCCTTCCCTCCAGCTTCTCAACCTCACCACAGAGCTTGGTGTCATTGGCAAACTTGCTGAGGGTGCACTCAATCCTACTGTCCATGTTGCCAACAAAAATGTCAAACAACATCAATCACCATAATGATCCTGAGGAATGCCACTTGTCACTGGTCTTCATTTGGACATCGGTATAGTGTTGCTAGGTAAGTCACTTGAACATTTGTTGTCACTGCATCCTCTTTAGAGTTATAAAGGCTGATTCAGCTGTTTTACTGACAGGAAGATCATGGTTAGCTTATTATTTATTAAGCCTTAGGAGGACTTTTTGGCAAGTCTATTTGGCTTGCATTAGGGAAGTCTGTGCTACAACTGCTTAAACAATATTTGGCTTATAGTCCACTAACATCATTACCTGCATTGCCAGGGTCTTGTTCCAAAGATTTGCATGTGGGTGGATGACATCACTGTAGTTGTTTAAAATTTACACCTCATCTGCTGAATCATTCTGGGATAAGAAACGTACCTTTAATGTAAAACTCTCAATTACACATCATTTGCTTCCCCATATTACAAGAAAGGAGTCATCCTGTAGGATTGCTCATGATGATCTCCTTGGAATCTTTCTAACACCTCACACGGTAAGACAGCATTTCCGTAGCACTTCATCATCATGTTTTTTTATCACCTAATAGCATTAATGATTACTTAAGACCAACACTGTTGGAGGTGAGTTGGCGAGAGATCCAGAACTTTAGAATTCTAAAGTTGCCTTACCCTACAAGTTTGTTAATTGCTAAGCAGAGAGGTACAGAGGGGAATTGCAGAGCTCTGGTTTGTATCTGTAATATATGCAACCTAGCAACATTTCAATTCCAGTATTACTTATGTCAATTGAAAAGGGGTTTTAGTGTGTCAT
This sequence comes from Egretta garzetta, assembly GCF_000687185.1. Classification (NCBI taxonomy): domain Eukaryota; kingdom Metazoa; phylum Chordata; class Aves; order Pelecaniformes; family Ardeidae; genus Egretta; species Egretta garzetta. Next base: position 5,483,688 of record NW_009260028.1, on the reverse strand, counting down.
GAGTCAATGATAGAGCATTTGACATGGCTTAATACTCTGATCTGTTTTCTGTACAATGTATCCATTTCAGAAGACAACACTTGAAAAGGGACTAATTGTTGTCCTTAATTATAATCTCTGCACAGAAGCTGCAGACATAGGCTGAATTATTGTCCCACCTCTAATATGGTCGCTACAGAAAAGGACTGAGACATTTGGGGGTTTGTGGTACATTGCATAACCACTATACACTTCAAAGGAATTTATCCTGTTTTGAAAGATTTTACTTGTTTTGAAAAATTTCCTATTGGTTTGGGCAATATAGACAAAATAATATTTCTCAACAGCCATGAAACTATTAAATGTGGCCATCTGAGTTGCTGGATTTCTAAAACAGACTATGCTCCCTAAAGACTTAGCTTGGGAGCAAGAGACTGCCTGTACTTTTGCTTCTGATTTTTTCTGGGTGTGTGCTAACAAAGTCTCTGTAAAAATTAGTGACCACTCTCCTTTTCATAAAAACCAAGATGCTCTTATTTTCCTTGTTCCCCACACTGCAACAAGCACACAAACACAAACATCTTTTTCTCTTATTTTCTCTTATGTCAACAAATAGTTTTGAGAAATCCTTGGGTACACAACAAGCACAGACCTGGCTTTATGGACCCAAAGGTTCTTTTAGGTGTTTGTAAAGGGTACTTGAAGAGACCATCTTTCATTTATTGAGAAGGGCGTTCTTCTAGGAAGAGTGATAAATTTCTGTCTCCCTTTTTCCCAATTCTTGCTCATCAAATTATGCTTTAGACTTTACAAAGCTCAAAAGGCATAGAGGCAATAAGCAAAGAGGCTGGATTATGCTTCTGGAGGGAAGGGTTTCATACCCTTAGCTGTGTTTTGTGGGGATAACAAACACACAAACTTGGCAGGACTGGAGGACATCCAGGTTTGGAAGGAGTGGTTCAGGATTGGCATGATTTGACCTGGAATACATCACTTTCTGATATGCAAACTTGTTGGTTGTTTCTGGTTTTGTTTTTTTTTCCTGGAGATAAACTTGCTAGTTCACATTACGTTAAAGATTATTGATTATTGCCAACAGAAGTAAAATGCGTCACAGCTACTGCTCTTTCAAATTAAGACTGACAGAAAAGCAGACTAAATGTTAGAGACTTAAAATAGTAATAATGATTACATCTGGGAGACAAACTCTGAACACCAACAGAAAAAGTAGTTTCTCTTCTGTAGCTTCTAAAACTTAAGCATCCCAGAATCTTGGCCAGTTACATTAATCATTGCCAGTGTCATTATGGATGCTAGAAGCAAAGTTACAGTAAACCAGACACTTCTGTATAAAATTTGCAAATGCTTGATTGTAGCCAGGAGGAAGCAAGCAAGGCCTTAAAATTCCACCAACCTCATAAGCAGGAAAAAAACATATTTAAAAACAATCTGTAGCAATGGTTGTCTCTTATGTTTGTATAGTTCTGGCCTTAATGTCACTGGGAGTCTCTAAGCATTATTGTCATACAAAAAACTAAAAAGGGATGTGGAGATGCAAAGAGTTGGGGTACATCTTTTGGCTTTGGGTCCCAGAAGACTAAATTTAAAAATCACTATTAGCTATTCGCAACAGTCAAAAGCTAAAGACGCAGTTGCAATGGATGATTCTCAAAGGTACTTTTAAGGCGTCACAGCTGGGTGTAGGTGACTGCGAATCTCTATTCACGTCCACCTCTGTCTTATTTTATGTATGCATGTAAACCATGGTAGTATAATTGGTTTTGGTTTTAGTTTTCTGTGTGGTTGAAATAAACATTTGTCTTAGTATGAACATGAAACAATGTCCCCTATTACAAAATTCATGCCCCATATTGGTTTGCATGAAATATTGAAAAAAATTGTTACAAAAGGATGAATTGGAAGTACAAAATCACTTAACACTCAGGTTTGTAGTCTGAGCTACAAAAGAAAAAAAAAAATCAAGAAACTTCTCAAGAGAATCAATATTATGGTAATAAATATAGTAGTGAAACCACAAAGGGCATATATAGCACACTATACAAACCCATGACTTTTGCAGAAGATTTTTTTGCATCAGACCTGGTAATAAATATTTTTTCTTCATTTCAGTTTTAGAAAAAGGCTACTGTAATTTTTCAAAATATTTATTACGTTTTGTTCATATAAGATGACATAGGATTTTTATTGCTGAAAGAGAATAGTATGTAAAGTCCTATTGAAGGACTTCACTGTACATTTAAAGCTGGTGGTGCACAATGTTGAATGCTGCATGAGTAGCCCTATCTTTCAGATGGGTATTAAACCAAAGCCATTTTTGCTCACTCATCTCAGAAAGGGTAACAGCTTAGATCATGTTCCCTTTATTTAATCCTTAAAGTGCTACTAAATTTCTTCTTTTAACTGTTGCCCTTAATGATTGCAGTCCAGGCTCTGGAGCAGTACGTTATTAAAAATCTCTAAGGAAATTGTGCTTTTCCTTAGACTTTCAGGCTTCTGATGTGTTTGTTACTGAATATATTTCAGTTCTTAGAACATTTTTATGTACTGTCAGTAGTGAAAGAGTGATCCTACCTTTTGCCTTTTTTAGTTATACTCATCATAGAATCAGAGGAAGGATAATGACAAGACTAGCAATTCATTGATGCATTTGAATGCTAACAATGCTGATGAAGTTATGATGGCTGGTCTGGCTAGGGACTAGTGAAGGATTTAAGCTTTTTGCTGTGCTAAAAGACTGTGCAAAAGGCTGGAAACAAAATGTCCCTTGCTGCAGGTGAAGAGGAATACTTGAGAAGTCATTAAATTCCTCTCAGTTAAATGACCTTCAGCTTCAAGACTCAGCCCTTGCAGCATTAAACTTTTCCTACAGGCAGGTGTACATGAAGCTGCTGCACCAGCATAAAGAGTTGGGTAAAAAGTTTCTGGAGGACTTTCCAACCTTCATCTGTGTGACCCATCAATTTCTGTCTAATCTAAAGCCTTCTGGTCACTTACCTGTGTCTCTGAACATGTCTTCCCAGAGAAATCAAGGTATTCTTTGAGGAATAGGGAATGTGAACTACTTGATAGCTCTTTATTAGTTGGATTTCCAGAACAGATGCCATTGAGCAATCAGTCAAATATTTGGCACATAAAGCCCTACAGCATAAACAAGTAATGATTTCAAATATTCAAGACTTTTATTTTTATTTTTTACCATACAATATGTTGTTGCATATAGTTTTCTTCAAGCAAAAAAAAGCCCTTCAATCACTTTGATTTGCTTCCTAGTTCAGAATCAAAACAACATTGCTTTTTTAAATCTTGAAAAATTATAGATTTCAAATCCTTGTTTCTTTGAGTGCCACAAAACAAATTTTCCTCAAGTATCACCTAGTTTCACATCCAAACAGTGTGAAATCGCAGATTTTTGTGTTTCCTTGATACAAAACCATAAGCTAGTTCATGTTCACTTGGGACCAAGAACATCTGGTATTAAAAGATGTTCAAAACTGGCCAAAAATCCTTGCTGATAGAAGAGGGTTATGACTCTCGGTGCCTATACACAAAAACTTCTGACTAACAGCAAAGTATCATATGATTTGGTCTGTAAAATCCGCAGGTCTCATTCTGGTTTTAATTTTAGGGTGTAACTCAAAGCAATTCTAGGGATTTCAATGGGATTAATCCCAAGGAAGAAAGTAAATGAGAACAGACTGTGAGCCATATTGTTACAAATCTGTTGTTTAATGACTAACTCTTCTAATTCCAATAAGCTCAGCTGGATCATTTCCAATAGCTTCCCTTTCTTTAAAAAAAAGGGGTGGGGAGGGAGCAAGCTGGGGACAGGACTGGTTAGATCAGCATCAAAGGCCTATCAGGGCTAAAAATCCTGTATCTACCAATGAATATTAAAACATTATTTCTTTAAAAGAAAAAAGGTGGATCCACTGCTTTCACCTTAATTGGTCACAAAGAGCAACAGAAATACAATTTTTTTACATGGGAAAAAACTTGAGCATAACTAGATGAATGCTTTCTTCTGAAATGGGTATGATTCTTCAACTTCTGATGATCCGGGTTCAGTAATCTCAATTTTGCTTTTATAAAATCATGAATATGAAAAAGGTTTTAAAATTGTTGTTTACTATAAAAAATCCACTTAAAATTACTTTATATAAACTTATATACTTAACATTTGTTTACATATATTAAAATATATATACATACATGCTTATGTGCAGATAGACCCCAACAAAAAAGGAAATTAAATGGATAAACTAGATACTTCTGTAAGCTTTTTTCTTGCTCTGTGTATATCAATATATAATAACAAAGTTTTGTATTTGTTTGTTGTTTATTTGTTTCTGGAGCTTTTGTGGTTTTTAAGTAAGGATCTTCAGACCTGCTATGTTTCTCTCCTATTGAATTTTTAATAATAAGAAAACCAGCCATTTAGGCCTGTCAACAATTTTCTAGTTCTTAAGGAAAGGCTAAAAATTGTAATTTTGTCCTGACTATGGGTCTATAGTCAGATAACATATCAAACTCTTCTATTACATCACTTTGTGGTTAAAGTTTGAAATGTAACACACCATATTGTGGTTTGCATTCAGTTACGCAATGAACATCCCTGTGCATTTTGAACTCTGTATTTTCAGATTAGCTTGGTTACTGTGAAACTCTTAACAAATAAAACTCTGTTGTAATAAAAACACCATCTCTTCTCCTTAGTCCTGTTGACAAGGTTATGTCCTTTTTCTCACTAATATGAGCCTAGACTAACATTAAGAATCATTCCAGTTGACTCTCGCTGTCTTCATTTGATCCAATAGCTTCAAAGGGTTTGGTGCAGATAGGAATAACGTTTTATATTTGTGCTGATTTAATTTCTTACCCTTAATTTAAAAAAAAAAAAAAAGAAGCCAGTTTTCATCTAGTAACTTCACTGTAAAACAGGCTTGAATCAGTTCCTCCTTTCTCAGTATTCTCTCTTTGCTGGACAACATTGTGATTAAAAAATGCCATATATATGTAGAGAAGAACCCTGTCAATGATTGCTTCGTTAATAGACTCATGGTTTAAAGCTTGTCAGCCTGTTCCTGATGGGAACAGTTAGAAGTTAAAAGAATTTGTAAGTCAGAATGTTCCACTTTGGACACTAGCGTTTGTCAGATCAAACAGCAGGACACTTCCCTTTCATTTGATTTTATTAATTTTCTCATCTGGAAGGCCCAGCCAAATAGCCTTTTTCAGTATTTTCAGAACTATGTAAAGAGTATAATATTTAGAAACAAAGAAGCTAAATAGTGAAATACAAAAGTGAACTGAAGACAAAATCTAGTTCTTCTATCTCTAAACCAGATAGTAAATGTGTTTCTAGTGGATTGTTTACTGGCTGCATTAACCATAGTCACACCCATCCTCTGAATTCATCGCTGTCTAGGTGACAGGCTGAAAAGTAGCTCCCAGTTAAATTCTCAAAATGGAAATAGGGGAGGTCTTTGATACAAAGGCCCCATACCATTCTTTGATTGAATTAGCAGTACAAATCTCAGTTATTGTTTCCACATTGGTTTTATGGCAGGTGTAAGGAACCAAGTAAATTCTTTGGCACCTGCAGCTTACTCATTAGGTGCAAAACTCCCCATGTAAAATTTTTGGGCTCAGGCTATACTGAAAGATGCAAAAATGTAGCCCTTCACTTTTTCACTGTGTACAGAAAATCCATAAATAGTTTGTGCCTTTATTCGGCTACTCATAATTCATTCAGAACGCCCATTTCTGACCCACTAGTAGTTTTTTGCAGGAATCAATTTACAATGACTTCTGAAGAAATATTCATAAAGTAGTTTGTATGATTGTTTGTGTCTGTGACTTTAATTTCCCTCACACAACAACATCAAACAAAAAATTACTCAAATGTGTTATGGTGAAAGAGTTAATGCTTGATGTATCTTGTGACTAGTGCAGAACAACCAGTAATGGAGACAACAAAACCCATAAACCTTAATATTGCTCACAAAATATGATGTAGGGACTATCCAAACAGAAATGGGTTTGGGCAGGAAGAAGCACATTAGTAGTTTCCAAGGGATCAGAGACCTTTTTCCTCTATGTCTCCTTGCTACCTTTGGTTCAACCAAGCCAATTCCAGAAAGTGGATATCTTCAGAATTAACAAAAAGTGTTTGGATGCCACGGTATTAGTGTGATCTTTGTAAAACCCTATGTGTCCCTTCATTTTCAACTGTATTTTCATATTGCTTCATGGTTTTTCCATTTTTACAATGTTGTCTCCCTGCAGTCAGAGAACACTATATGGTTAGATTTTTTTTCCCACCAAATACACTTAGAAAATATTAATTTGCAGTTGAAAATAAAGGGAGGGAAGCAGTTATTGGAGAAAAATGGCATATATACCATGACCTTTTTTGTAAGTCTGCATTTCCAGAAGAAATATCGTGAGGGGAAACTACTAAGTCAGCCAGTATAAATTGGATTGGGCAAGTTCCAGTGGAACAATCTGGAAAAAAAGACAACACAGGCAAGAATGTGTTTAATCTGGATGTATCCCAGGTTTACGTAAGTATACAGAAAACTGCTGTATGAGAGGAACAGGATAATTGATGTCACAGTGATATAAAGTACATCCTTGGCTTTCTGCATATTTAGCTATATTTACCCAAGTTATCTTACAACGCAGTGTCTTTTCATTAAACAAATGCGAAACACTGCAAGAGAGCACATTGTTCTGTTTCACCCCTACCTTCAGCTCAGAGCTTTCAACAACCAAAGATGTTCTGGCAGAATCATAACACCAGTCTATCCATTGTGTCATGAGCCAATATATTTTACAGGCATATAAATCTTCCATCAAAAAATGAAAAAGTGTGGATCAATACTGTGTCCCAAGACCTGTTGAAAGCTAATAAAATTTGCCTGAACCCATTCAGTTGCCATCTTCACAAACTATGGTTCATGCAGTGAAAGCTGTGCTCGTACTTGACTCCAGTGTATTAGTGCTGCTTAACTCAGTGGAGGACAGCTGGATACTCTCAGTGTTCAGAAGCATACTGTATAGTGCCTCACACAAAATGCAGGAGGTGTACTTTTTTCCTTAGGAACCTACATCCAAAGGGATGGTCTAGACTGCAGAGCATACCCGTGTCTGGGTTTCTATATGTGCAAACACAGAGACCAGACAAGAGGCTGAAAGGCCAAATTCTAACATCCCCTGGGAATTTTTCCAGCAACCACAACCACTGGGATTTATAATCCCAGACACTGCTGAATTGTAAAAGAGGTCTAATCATGTATCAATATGACGTAACCACAAAAATGGTAAATGCCAGGATTGCCTGTCAGACTGCTAAGTCTCTAATCTTGATCTTATCTTTAACCTAGGCCTATGTTTGGTAAATATGAACTGTTAGCTGCTTCCAATCCCTCTTTTGCCTAATCATCTCTGTGCCTTTTGTGACAATAGGAATGTGGAGGGAAAAAGAAGTTATTTGCACTCTCAGCAAAAAGCCAAACTGTTCTCATCACATCTGCCATAATCAGGAAAGAAAGATAGGAGATGAAATTCAAGTTCTCTGGCTCCAAGTTTAAAATTCTCTCTTCAGGCTTCTCTGGTCCATCACCAAATAATACAGCCCTAATTTTATGTATACATGTGTCAAGTGTGCCATCTGGATTTGTTCTAGCACTGGCTTATTTGGTTTGGACACCATTTCACCTGATGGAGAATGCCATCTTAAGGACTACCTGCTGAGGTAATGGAAAGCAGTATGTCAAATTTCTTTATGGTGGTCAGGAAGGTGCTAGACTTGCCATTCGGAACTTACTTTGCAGTAAGCTGTATCAAAGTGCTTAACGTTCTCCCTTTTTTTGTCAGTTGTCCAGATGCTCCTTTTGTCTGCCAATATGTTGAAAGGTGCAAGTGTTTCTAGTGCTCCTTCCAAAACCTTGGGGCTCCTTTGACTCTGGTGTTAATCAGAACACTGATACATTTAGCAGCTTGATCATTATTGAAAATGCACAGACAGAGCTTTCTGGTGGCTGTATAAAAAGAGCAGAATTAAATTCCTAGAAATTTCATAGACAGCTGTCTGGATAAGGGAGAGAGATTTCCCACAATGCTTGGACTGCAGGAAAGATCACGATCTGTGGTGACATCCCTAGACACAGAAAAGTGGAAAATCGAGAGATGACAGGTCTCCTCTAGTGTGGCCACTCACCAGAAAAGCTTCAGGTAGAGCTTCCATGCTGGGTTCATTGTAAGAATAAGTCCAGAGACAAGCTTGGTTCCTAGAATGTCCTGCTCTTGATTTTCCCTCTGTCCTTACTGCAGTACTTTGGCATTTAGAGTAAAACTGATGTCTCTACAATAAAGAACAGCTGTGACATATGATCTTTTCACAAAGACTATCAGGAAGAGAGAAATCTTACACTAGCTTCACCTACTACCAAAAATGTCTGTCCATAAGTATAATCATTGCTAATGTTCACGCTTTAGATATTAAGAAACTCGAAGTCTATGGGAGTTAGACTCCTGAGAAATTTGGAAAATAGGACCACTTTTATTCAGATGTTCCAGTTACTTTCAGGAGGTCATCTTTAAGCAAAGGTAAACAACTTTATCTATTGTATTCCTAGAGACTTTGTGGACTTTTGAGGTTGGAACAGCTGACTTGTCACGGTGAGAATCTGAACTATTAAGGTAAAGTTGTGGACTCTTGTCCGTCTCCATAAAGAACTTCATAAAAGCGAAGCCTGTACTTATGGCACCTGCTTCTGCTGAAAAATGATGAATGACATGTTATGACATAAAGTAATTTCACCAGAGATGCTTTTCTAGTTGGAACATGACATGTCTTACCTTTCTTTGCTGTAGCTGCCCTGAGGGCTTTGTTCTGCTATAGAATACAGTAGTAACAGGGATGCTCTGCTGGAATACTGTTATTTCTTTCTGGACACTCCAAAAGTATATAAAATGTCACTTTGCCCAAATACCTCATCATCTGAAGGGTGAAACAATTCACATCGCATGACAGCCTAAAAGCAGCTTTTGCACAAGGCTATATAAAAGCATTTGTTTGAACAGGGGGTACGTTCATATTATCTTGGAGGTAAGGATGTTTCTGTGCAACAATACGAAGGACCATAATTTCCAGGGTGTGTATTCTTTCCATTAATTCAGCTGACAGCTATGTATAATTTCCCCCGACTCAGCTGTGCTGTTCGATTTGTGTACTGGCCAAGACAGCTAAGACGTCAGCCAAAGAAGGGGGAGGGAAATGTCTGACTTTTCCAACAGCAGATTAATGTGTCAAAGAGAGAGGAAGTCAGCATTGAAAATATCAGGTGCACTTTTGAGTTGTGTCTGCCAAAGGGTGGACCTGCATAATCTGTCCCATAACCAGCATTATTACATCAGTACTTGCAAGCCTTAGCTTTGCACTTACAATCTCTAAAATTGAGTGAGCATTTGGAAAAGTCTGTACCATACTTACATAAATAAATACATACACCCATACATACTATAATAGCTCTGGAAAGATTACATCAGCTGAAGATTTACCCAATCCATCTATCTCTCATTGTGTTAAACAAGGAAAGATGTTTTACTGAAAGTCTCAAATTGCTGTAGCACATCACAGACTACGTGCAGAGGTATGGAATCTATCTTTGCTGCTTCCACTGTCTTATGGTAACTGCATAAATGGGAATCTTCCCTTCCCTGTTTTTCTTTTGTCTTTGGTATTACAGCAATGAGAGATGACTTAAAGAAAACCACAGATACTGAATATTTTTTCAGGATTTGAATAAGCTTGGCTCAGGAAACCTGAGGATTATTCCATTTTTCATAGTCTTGTAACTGGTTGAAGAGCAATACCTGGAATGATGTGATCTCGTGACCAATGGTAAAAGAAAATGAGATCAACCTTTACCTTTGAAAACTAATGGGATTTTACACAGTGCATTACCACTTACAGCGAAGAACACTTGTACAGTGGTCCCTCAAGCTACCTCCAGTTTCTTTCAGTAGATTGTAAAACTCTACATGCAGTGGTGACCCCTAACAGTAGAACCAGAAGTCGGGAGGTGAGGATGAGCAGTTCAGGGAGCAGAAAAAACGTTACTGGCTTCCTCATGACACAAAAAGGTGGCCAGTGCATAGGAATGGAGCCCAGTACAGTGTTTCTGGTGTATGCCTTAGCTATCAAATGGATAAAAATGCAACCATAATTATCCTGCTAAGCTCCTCAGTTTGATCCCTACTGATGTTTCAGACATTATCTCGGCTTTGCTAACTTGGACAAATCATTATGATAAATTGTGTATAAACAATAACTTGGTCTGAGAGTGTTTAGCTTTAGAAAGTTGGTGTTTAAAGTAGTGTCCACCCAGGTTGCCAGCACATGGAGGCTGGAAATTTGGCATTTTAAGCAAGGCTGCTGAGCCAACTCTACTGCACAGTGGATTTGTCACTATTATCAGGAATGTTTTTATAATGTGCATGACTTATTTCACAGTAGTAAATCTGTTCAAGTGCATTTGCCGTCTTTTTTGCTTTCCCTGCCAGATTGGTGATTTTTTCCATGATAAAGATGTTTTGTTTTGTTTTGTTTTTCAGATGAGTTATATTAGTTCTGAAAGAGTTGTTTATAGTTTAAAAAAAGTCCCCAAACTTAGATTAACATTTACATCTGACCCTGACATATTTATTTCTTCTGTCTTCCAGGGCCAAATCTTAATATTTCGTAAAATGCAAAGTTCTAAGGATTCCATTGTAATCCATTTGAATAATAAATACTTTCCATGTCTCTTTCTCCTTCCAAATAGCATCTGTCAGTATGGAAAAGCAGCATTAGATAGCATAGGACCTACATCCCAATAGGTCAAGCTATAAATTCTATCTCTGCAAAAAACAAGAGAAGAAGAACATCGTTGATAGAAAAGATGCTTCTGCCTTTTGATTATCCTAGTTATATGGAAATCAATATTGCTATTTTTCTTGTATAAAAAGGGACAGAAACCAGAAAATACCCTT
>NW_009260028.1:5446633-5472630 GCF_000687185.1 Egretta garzetta | reverse complement strand
CGCTGTTCAAAATATACAGGAATGATGTGGAGAAAATTATGAGATGAGAGAGACGACGGCATGCGAGAACACAGACTGTCTGCCACTTTCCCTATATATTCATAGGCAGCCTATTCAGCTTTTGGTAATACTTCAGCTAGGCCAACTAAATAACTTCCTTTTTTAAACTAAGTATCTTTTATTTCATGACACAGTGTAGCAGGATAAACCTAAATAAATTAGCTGTAGGAAATGTAATGTGCCTTTAAAGATAGAAAGTTTCAAGTTCAATATTCTTTATTATTATCATTATTATTAGGTATTTATGTATTCAAATGCCAACCTTAGCATTTTTTCATGTTCATAATTTGTTTGTGATTTATAAAATCAAGAAAAACATAAACACAAAAGATGACCTTTCAGAGTAAACCTAATTTGCAAATGTACTTAAGCTATTCTTAATTGCATCATACATAATATATATATATATTTATATTATATATAATATAAACATGATACAAACATAACATAGCATAATTGGTGAAGTAAAGGATAATGGTATCAGCCAATACAAATACTGTCAAAGACAGTGTACAAATATTTTGAAAAATGGAGCCTGACATAAAAGATGTAAACCACATTATCTCTTTTGCAGGTGCTTTGTACCATTACAAAACTAGCATTAGTTAATCCATTTGTAAAGTTTTTGTTTTAATGTAGCAAAAAAATATATTTCAAACACATATTTCACTTAGCCTATTACTCTCTTAGATGACAGTATTCTGTAGAAGATAATACTTTCTTCTACTTCTTTCCAGGCCTCAAGGGACTTTTCATTGCAAAATATTCTTTATCATAAATAAAGTGTTTTAAATAAAATCAGTAACAGAGAAAGAGGAAGAGTGTTCCAAGACATACAACATTTCCCATGTACTTTAAGTAACCAACCAGACTTCATTTCAGGTGTATTGACATTTATTTAGAGGGAGGAAAAGAGGTGGTTTGGGTTTCTTTCTAATCCAGTAATATTCTCCTACTCCTGTGGCTCCCTTGTGAAGCAGCTTAGGGCTTCACTTTTCAATATGATTTTATTTACCTGAAATTCCAAAGACATATAGTATTTCCTTGTGTTGCCATGTTAAATAATTATATTGATATTTGGTTCTATTCATGAAAATCAACACCAGCTTCTCAAAAATGGCAACAGTCACTTCCTTTACATTTTAACACTTAACCAAATTTATTGCAAAGTTCAATTAGGTAAGACAGACCAAACTAGCTCTACAGGAATCAGATAAAACTCCATGCTATTGAATTTAGAACTAAGTAAGTTTCTTTTTTTTTTTTTAATTGAGAAGATAATAGCCCTGGACTCTTACAAAAATGTCATTTGCTGTATCTTTTTGTGTATTGATTGGCAAATTGACCAGTATAACACCTATGAAAATAGTTTTCCTTCTGGTAAAAACTGGTATTTCCTAAAGAAATAAGACTCTTTAGAAAACATTCTTTTTTTTCAGAATAACAAGTTAGTGTTGTATTAGATACTTCCATTTCTACATGTTACAGATCTGAAGAAAAATTACAGAGGAACAAGAAAAGATTACGTCTCATAATATTTTTATTTAAAACAAAACCTAAAAATCCTGCTAAGTCAGATATTCTCTGCTGTAACTGTAACAAATAACTGATTAATATAAACATTTTTTTGGAACTACATCTTGCTTGAGTTGAGCTAGCAATCTTTGATTGTGATATGCTTTAGAAGCATCTGAAAAGCCAGCTTCATTAGAAAATTTGAAGCAATGCTAATTTGCTGATCATTAAATGTATTATCATCAGTCAATGCTAACAAAATCTAAGTGCTAATTTGCAGCAGAAAATGCAAGACGAAGGGATGATTTAATTTAATTTCCACTACCACAGTATGTACCACAGTATGTCTGAATCTACTTCATGCTAAAGATTGAAAAATGCCAGTGCCTCCAGTGAGAATGGAATCAGAAACATGATTTTTTTTTCCTGAAATTTGTTCAATTGGAAAGCATTAAATTGTTTAAATATGACATAGTCTCTAAACAAGACAATGCAAATAGGGAATGTCATCTGGCACAACTTACTTGGCTCTCTAGTGTGTGAGTCCTGATACTAAAGATACGCTCTGAGAGAAATGAGGACATAAATACTCTTTTAGATGTAAACTTTCTTGATGTGCAACTGCTTCAAACAAACAACCAAACAAAACCTCCCTGCTAATAGGTCTGTTCATGGTATTTATGACAGTCTTTCACCAAGCATAACTGGATTCCTAGAGGACAGTAGAACCTTACCCAGAACATTTTGTCTGCTGCAGATACCCTTTAAGTTATAAGTGAGCTCCTTCCCCTCACCTTTTAAAGAGAGTCAGACCTTTTGGCAGATGTCCTATGTCTTGTCCCTTTCTTTTTTTTTTTTTTTTTTTTTTTTTGAGGACAAATAAGTGCAAATGTACTTTGCCACTACACTATCAGGAACCTTTCCTTTCTTCTTAGCTGGCTGAATATGTATGCATGAGTAAAGCAAAAGCCTGCTGCTTGATTAATCGAGTTAATTTAACTTTTCTTAAAAAAAAAGAAAAAAGCACATGCAATTACTGAAGTACCAAAATGAAAACAACAAAGTTGTCAATCTGGTTATAGCTATCTTGTATCTTCATTTTGAGGACAAACAGGTTGTTCCCTTTTTTACTTTTTTAAACACAATCTTTCTCTTATCATAACTGACTAAGAAAATTTTTGCATTGCACAGACTTCTTTCTAATTCTTGTGTATACATTTGATGACTTCAGCAGCCTGAGTCTGACAGTGTAAAATAGGATTTGATCATGCTGGATTACATGCTTCATATGGCTTAGCTGTAGGAATAAGTGAAAGAATAGGCAGGGCACAAAGCTCAAAATGTGGAAAAAGCAATGAAATTTTGTAAATTTACAGTGATGTATACATCGGAAATTCAATGATGTAGCATTATTTTCAAGGGTAATAAAAAATTGTCAGGTTTCCACATGTTAATTAAGAAACAGCCAGTATAATCTATAAATAAAACTGTAAACAGAGCACAATTTCCTTTGTATTTGAATCAAATCTTCTTCAGGCTTTTTTTGGTCTACTATAATGTTGCTGAACGAACAGTAAGTAAGAAAATAAATTCCATAAGTACTAAAATAGAGTTCTTGTATTTCTTTATTCTCTGAAGTACAGCAACATAAATCTCCACAGAAAATAATAACAGAAGGAACATTGAGACAAAATATAATTATCATGCCAAGTCTGCATCTTAGTTTGAGCATTCAGAAGTCTTGGGATGTGAAATTAAGTAGGACTCATGAAAATAGCCTGACAGAAAGCCAAGTGGAAATTAATCTCTCTCATGGAAAATATTATTTGTATCAGTACACAAAAGTCTGATGCAGACTCAAGTAGGAAAAAAGAAAAGTAGCTCATTCATCAGCAATAGGACCAGACAAAGACCGTGCAAGTCAGGTACATGAATTAGAAAACTGGTGGAATGGCCTACTTCATGGTAGTTAGCAGGCTGAATAGAAATAGTAATATAACATACCCTTTATCATGTCCCAAAACATGCCCAGATCTAGACATTATTCTGATTATACTGGAAGTATCTCTGTTGTTCATAAAGGAGCTGTCAAGCAAAGCCTGCAGCTGTAGTGTATATGTGCAGCATACCTGCAAAACAAATTGTTGACTTAGTCATTTCAGTTACATGCTGATTATAAACCAATGATAAAGAAAACCCTGCATGCTCACGGTTTTGCAGTACTCGCTGCATGCTTTTTTTCCCCCCAGTTGTTTGTTTGTGTTTTTTTTCCGGGTGACCCATTCTGAAACTGTTAAACAATCCTTATCGAGAAGTAAGTAGAATTCAACAGCTCTACAATCCTAAGAAAGTTAAGTGTGATCATGGCTTTATTTTTTCATGTGTTTAAAATGAAATAATCTTAGGAAGAAATGGCAGTGTTCCAGTGAGTGTGATGCAGGACACTTTCTCCACCAAACCTGGGATTGGTTGCATCTCTAAATTTTAGAAAATCTGACTTCAAGCTATTGAGTTTTGCAGGCCAGCTTTTTTTTTCTTTTTTTTTTTTTTTAATGGATAGACCTGCACAACTATAGCATGTTACTCTGTCATGCGGCCACCATATACCATCTTGTTTACTAGTAAAGTATCTGCTTTGACAAGGTGACAGTCTTATGCTAAGTGGTGCTTTCTCCTGAGCAGACATTGGTAGAACTTCATAGAAGAGTCACCACAGGGTTTTCTGTTAAGAAGTTATACTCTTGACGATCTGTTTTGTTGCTTTGAATCACTATTTAGCAACATACAAGAATTTTTCAGTAGCCTGGGATCTGGATCTGGCTATTATACGCTAAGTACTCCTCTAATGGTGGCTAATCATACATCTTTTCTTTTGCCTCTAACATTTTTGTGGATTATTGATAACTGAAAACTTAAAGCAATCAGATTTGTGGTGGCAATTGGCAGAACTGGTAGGTTTTTAAGCAATGAACAAATTTTCACTTTGTAATTATGAAAAATCTTTCTTCACAGATTTGAATATGATGCCAAAGGAGTTTATGTACTGAAAATACAAAATTCGTATTTCATGTTCAGGGTTGTGACAAAGGATAGCTTTATAAGCAAAAGCACATTTTAATAGATTTGTTCAGTTAATTTGTTCTCCTAGACTGCTAAGAAAGCTTGTGATCTGATTATAAGACCAGGGGAAATGGCAAAAATTACCAAGGGGTTGTGTGGAACTGAGTCATAGAAAAAAAGGAGGCTGCAGGATTTTGCAAAATGTTCTTTCAGTAATCTAAACCAAACCGCAATAAATAGTAAAATCGGTTCTTGTCATCAAGCTGTTATCAGTGCTGTGGTTTTGAGAAATTTCAGATATCTGTACAGAAATTGAAGGGGCAGATTTTACACAAGAATGTAGCTGTTTGTCAGAAGCTTTAGTAATTAACCATCTGTGATACGTGCAGTTTACCATGGTCATTTTTTTCTGCTGAGTAAACAGATCATTATTTAAGTGCCAGACTTGTCATTTTCTGGATCTTGATAGACACCTTTCAATTTTTCTTTTCATAGTTAGATTACATTGACCTTTACCTCCTTTTAGTTTTCTTTCATTTTATTGTTATACAAAATATTACTAATTTAGAATATAGTTACATAAAGCAAGTTAATAAGTAGAAGATGCAAAAAAGCCCCAAAATATCCAAATAAAAGTTAGTTATGCATTCCAGACTGAACACATCTTTGATGTAGATGCAATAAAATTCACTGTTCTGCTTTTCCAATTATTTTAATGATATACAAATAATGCCATTATTTTATTTGCCTTTCAGTTGTCACTTCCCCTGTATTTCTCCTGAGTTTCTGAAGAGTCGATGTTTAGCCCATAACTATCAGGATTCTGAATAGCAAATTATACTAAATTAGATGGATTCTTTGCCACATCAGTACTCTTTCAACATGCAAATAAGAACTTCCCTTGCATTTGTAATCACAACATTCCTCAGGCTTTAAGCATTCCTAGAGCCTTGCAAGGAACCAGCTCTAGAGAAAAAATGACAGCCAAGAGTGCTATCTTGGTGTACTTTTTCCCATCTTGAGGCTCAGCGAGTTCTTAAGGGTGAGAAGCAGCTCCCAGAAGGAGCACAGATGGCAAAAATAGGAGCTGACCTACATTAATGTGAAGAGGCAGTAGTCACTCCAAAAAAAAAAATTGGTCTCACTGAGCCTTCCTGGTTGCAGATATAAGTGGGATTAGTGCCTCCCCAAATAAGGAGTCAGCTGTGATTTTTAAGGGAAAATAAATCTTCATTGAACAGAGGTCTGGATGATGATAGTGTTTCATCCTCTTCCTCCATCTAGAAGTATCATTTTTCTCTAGAAATACCCATGGTAGCAACGAAATATACCCAGAAGTTAACAGGCGTCTGAAAAAGCATTGCCTATGAAAATATCTGAACTTTGTTTATGGTAAAGCTTTCAAAGCCATTTCAGAGTGCTAAGTAAAGAAGAGACCAAACATTTTGGCTCTTCTTTCTATGCAATGCTAAATTATTTCTAGTCTTATTCTGTGATATAAAAGGATCTGCTTGACAAATGTCATTACAAATGTGACTCGTCATAAGCTAAGCAGTGAAAGAGCTATGTACCTTAAGAAGAATTTGAATTTCTGAGATCTGCATGGCTGAGATCTACCAGTCTTGGGATTTATTCCTCCTCCCCCTGCTTTTTGTAATGGGTAAAATTCCTCATTCACAAGAACTATGTGTGGCTGTGAAAAAACACAGCTTTAGTTTAAAACCATCAAGTTTTATGTCTCTAAAATACCTAACTGTGAGCAGGGAAGGAATAATAAAAATAAAGAGGTTATACTTGGCTCTCTTCCTGCCAAATGTCCCTGAAGACATGTCTTTGATTCCAAGGTTTGATTTACATTTCTCAGTTCAGTCTTTTGCCTTGCTGCAAGCTCCTCATGCTCTTTTCTGCTTCCCAGGAAATTTCTCACTGTCTCTGAGGCACAGGTGGGTGCTCCCTCCTCCTTTCAGTAGTCAGCATGTGAGCCACAGAATTTGAGAGCTTTCTTCAAATTCTTGTAACCTTGAGTTCAGCCTTTCACCCCTAAAGCATCTTTTTCCAGCCATGCTTATTTCCCCAGATAAGGCAAGTTCTTTTCCCATTTTTTTTCTAGAGATCCTACCTCATCTGCTCTATCCTCTTTTAAAGAAGCACTAAACATAACCTGAGAACAAATGAAGAAAAGAGATAATTTTTCACAAAAAAAACCCTTTGTCAAAACAGAAGGGTGACAAGTCTATTTTCTGCAGGTCAAATTTTTCAAACAAACTTAAATAAAAGAAGAAAATCTTTCTAAAAACTGTGATCCTATTAAACCTTTCCTAAATATTCCAGTTGAAGCAGTTTTGAACTGATGATCTATCCAATGGGGCCATGATAATTTTTTCTTATTCTACCCTAAAAATACATATTCCTGATCTGAGACATCAGAGTGATGTCAAAGGGTCAGCCACAAAGGAAACATTGCAGTCATTGTGTGGTCATTCTGAAGACGGGAGTTTGCAGAAACTTTTGGTATATCTTGGAAAGTAGGAACTGCTATCCCGAGGGGAAAAAAAAATTGTATAGGTGATGTGGACACAGTAAAAATGGCCAGTGAGGCCAGGCTTTTGCTGAGCATGCAATCTTTTAGTGTCACCATGTGCTGTTCTGATGACAGTCCCAAAGCTGACTTTTACAGAGGAAACAAAATGTGCAGACAACAGTAGTTGAAAAGACCACTGACATAAGATATGGGTTTATTGAGGGTGTACTAGCCAATCCAATAACTGTTGGAATGTTTAATGTAGAAATAAGTCCTGAGTATTAGTGGGGTCTTACAGTTACAGAACCTACTCCTGCTACTGCTCCTGCATTCAGTTTGCAGAGACAGTGGATTTTCTTTTCACCTATAAGGAAAGCTTGATTTAGGTTTGCGGGATATTGGATATATGTCATTGGCAAATACTTTTCCCTTCCTTGTGGTTGCTTCTGTGTTTAGTACTCTCCTTATGGAATTATCTTATTTTTTATGACTTTGATTACTGTAATCATAAAATAAACTGATTTATTTTGGTTCCTGTAATTTTTCTGTGTTTTTCCATTGTGGTTATAAATAAACCAGTGAGTATTTGCTTATATTAATGTTACACATCTGTGCACCTTGATAAAATCCTGAAGAAATTAACTTGTTAGTTTATACTCTTGGCATTTTCAAAGTAACACAACTCTAGACAACTGTAGACAGTTATTTCATAACTGTGATTGATCGTTTTAGTACTTTCCTTTTTTCTCTAAGTGAGGAATGTGGTTTTGTGTTCTAGGTGAGTATGTTTCTTAGTTCAGAAACATTTATTTTTTAAGCAATTTATTTATAAACAAGCTGTCTGTTCTTGATGCTCCTTGTATGCTCTTTGTTGAACACATTTTGTAGAGTTTAAGGAAAATCTTTTTTTTGCTATACATTTTTTGGTACAGACTGGGAGATCCCTGGGGCTACCAGGCTCCAGTATCTGCACACACTGAGTAGCCTCAAAAATAATATTTGTGAAGGGAATTCTGTAAGTGACACTATATGTTTTATAACGCAACTAAGAGGCCAAAGTCATGAGTATCTTGCAATTATTCCTAAAAGTATTCTGGTGCATGGGGGAAGGGAAGAGAGGGAGAGATGGAAACAGAGGGGGCTGGGAGGAATGACATAGGTGTCTGTCTTTATATAAAACATCAGGTTTGTCCCCTTTCCTGTTCCTTTTGGAGTTTCATCCTTTTCAAATAACTTCTAAGAATATTGGCTTCTAACAGAAATATCCTTTGTGCTAATATGTGGTGAATTTAGGTCACTGAGCATTGCTCATTTTTGTCTAGCCCTTGAATTAGATGAGGTTTCTAATAGCCACTGCAGCTAATGAAAGTTGTCTCTGTTTTCATACCAACTTCCAGACAAAGAAATGCCAGGAAAAACCTGCACAACAGTTGGTTGTTGATAGTTGCCAAACCTAGAAGGAAAATATGTTGCTATCTGATAGCAAGAGTGCTATTCTACTGAGAAATTAAATTACCAGGCATATAAAAGGTTGATTGATTGATTGATTGATTTGGAATAGATTCTTCTATCCAGAAAACAGATGTGGTAGAACTCTTCATGTTCATCATTTTATTCTCAGATGTTCAAGTAGGAGAATGTGTCTAACAAAATTCTTATATGTTTGGCTGAAACTAGGCAGGACCTGTCTTTCAGCAGACAGGAGACAATACTGATATAAAGAAATATGGATCTGCAACCAAGCAGGTGGCCTAGAAGCAGTCATGTCAGGACAATATTTTTTCAGATTGATAATGTCTGGAAGGATTACAACTGCTTGTTCTTCCTTTTTTTAACCAGCTATGAAGACCAAAGAGCTGTAAGTACACTAAGGAACAATCCTCTAGAAAGTCTCTGTATATATATGTACAGGGTCACCTGTAGTCATGAAGTCATGCTGTAAGTCATAGAGTAGAGTTGGGAAACACTTGTGTAGATCACTGAATGGCAACTGCTGTTCAGAGCATATTCTCTGTCAGGCCAGATGTCCCTGTGTTGAGTGGGAAAGGCACCATGTTAACATCAGAGCCTCTTCTCTCACAGCGCCTTGTGCACAACTTGCGCTGCATCTGTGATTGGGGGACTGGAGCATCTCCCCTATGAGGAAAGGCTGAGAGAGTTGGGCTTGTTTAGCTTGAAGAAGAAAAGACTGAGAGGGGACCTCATCAACACATACAAATATCTTAAGGGTGGATGTCACAAGGACGGAGCCAGATTCTTCTCAATGGTGCCCAGCGACAGGACAAGGGGCAATGGGCACAAACTGAAGCATAAGAGGTTTCAGTTGAATATGAGGAAGAACTTCTTTACTTTGAGGGTAACAGAGCACTGGAACAGGCTTCCCAGGGGGGTTGTGAAGTCTCCTTCTCTGGAGATATTCATAAGCCCGCCTGGACAATGTCCTGTGCAACCTGGTCTGGGTGAACCTGCTTTAGCAAGGGGGTTGGACTGGATGATCTCCCATGGTCCCTTCCAACCCTTGCCGTTCTGTGATTTTGTAATGTAGATTACATAAGCAAAATCAAAAGTGTAAAAATCAATATCATTCCAACAATAATAAACAACCTTCCAAAGACCCTCACAGTGTATCCTGCACCCAGATGGCTGTGTGCCAGAAGTCTTCTATAACATTGTTGAAAGTAAAAATGTTGATTTGCTAAAGTAGTTGCACCTGCCAATAGAAGCTGATGTGCTGCAATTCTGATATTAAATATGGTAGCTTGTTCCTGCGTAAATGATAATGTTCATAAGTAATGGGAAAAGTACAAAAGTAAAGTCAAATCCTGAGAAGTAGGAAACATAGAAACTGAAGTTACCTACAATAAACCCAGTTTCTACTTTTTATTCACATCCACTAGGAGATCTATTTTCCTCTCTTCTTCTCACAAGATTTCTGCATAATTTTGTACATGGACTGGACAGATTGGGATAGCTCTACTTGATTTAATTAGCAGCTGTTCAATAGTTTTTCCTTGCTACTCATTGTGTGGCATTTTATTGCATGCTAGTCAACCCACATCTGAAAACAATGTTCGTTTTCTCTTGAGATTTATTATGGGATATGTCAATGAAGAACAAATACTTCACAAACATTTCATTTTCACAGTGGAGTATTATAGTCATTCCCACAGGGCAAGTTGCAATTTACACTGCAGACATGAAGGTTGACCAGTCATTAATTTTAGGTGCCAAATTTAAGAGAGGTGGGACATGGATTTTTTTCAGGTAACAGTGTTATGAGAGACATGAAACATTCAAAGTGCAATCTCTATCATGTTCAGTTGTCATTGTGAGGATCCTTTGGGTTTTTTGTGGGTCGCATCCAGGAGTGTAAATCTAGACAACCAGAAAATGAAGAACAGTCCATTAGTAGCTGACCTAGGAAAAGTTCAGCTTCAGGGAGTTGTCCAGTTGACCACATTGAACGTCTGGAACATGCTATTGTCTCATCCCTTTCCCCAAGGCAGGATTCAGTTGCAGAAGTCATGAGACTAGAACTTGGAGAAACTTCTGAAATCAAAAGGATTCTTAAGATTATATCTTTTTTCTCCAAGGTCTTTGCTCAGAATGTGGGGAAAAACAGAATAATGTTTCAACATTTAACATGTATTGTTTGATGTGTTTGGATTTAAGCATTTAATTTTTTTCTTCATTAATTATTTTTGTAGTGAAGGGCTTCTCAACATATCTTTCATCCTCTTTGAATAATATCTAACTGAATAAAAAGGGCAAAAGAGTTGTAATTGGATTTTTTTTTAATGAACAAAGTTGTGAATGTATTTGAAATCAGAACTGGAAAAAGTCAAGAAAACTATCAGGTTTCGAGGAAATTGAATTTAATTTACTAATCTCGGAGTTTATAACCATTTTTCCTGAGATTCTGCCTCATTCTCCTTTTCATCTCTGTAGGTAACACTGACTTCATGTCATGACTCTCATTCTTTCTCAGAGCAGGTCCATTTTTTTTTTCAAAATGACACAGCAGTTTTATAAACTGTACCCTAAAATCTGTGCACAAAGAGCTAAATTAAGATTACGTGGGAAACGATAATTGCACTATTTCCCAGCTTTCATCTGCATGCCTTGTTAGATTTAATTTTACCCTCTGTGTGTGTGTGTGTGCATGAGGGAGAGAGAGCGTGCCACAAAGAAAGCAAGTGAGGCCTTCAAGAAACAATGTGGAACAGCCTAGTGGTTCTAGTCCATGGGCATCTTAGTGACATGAAAAAAAATCAGCATTGTGGAACTCTTAAATCCAGAGCGCAAAGCTCTACTGCTCATTCTAGAAGGGGAACAGGGAGCCCAGCAGCAATGAGCTGCCCTGCTGTACAGAGACTAGGACTAGCGGGGGATACTTTCCCGGTTGAGTTAGCAGCAGTTGTTATGCAGAGATGAATCACAAGACTGGGTAAAATTTAGTCTCTCTTGCAAGCTCTGGGAAGGAAATGTGATATGGAAGTGTATGACTTACTGGTACCACACCTGATCTATGTTGCGTTGTCTCCAATAGATCTTTCTCTTTTTTCCTGACTCAGTTGCCTGCTGCCCTGGCTTTTTCTCCATTCGTCTCACTCCTTCAACTTCATTTTCTCCTTCTTGTCTCAGTCCATTTGCATAGCTAGTGCCAGTTCTTCCTGACTCATAATCCAATTTTTTAATCTGTCTTATTGGTATGTGGTCACCCTTCCAGCCACAAGTGCATTCTCTATTCCCACCGGCTCCAACTGTTAGTTTCCCTCCTAGTCCCCTTGTTTAATATTTGTGTCCCACCCTTGTCCTGCTACAGTTCACAACAACCCTGAGATCTTTCAGTTTTCTCCAATTCTGGGCCCTTCATGGGCAGTGCAAATGGGATGTTCACAGAGTCTGAAGTGCTGATTCTCTTTTGCCGGGAGGGAAACTCTCTTTCACATGCACAAATCTGTGGTTGGTCATGTTGAGTTGTGTTTGTAAGTCTTTAAACTTGGTTAAATTTGGCTGCATCTTACTGGGAATGACTAAGTCAGACACATCTAGACTTCAGTGGTATTCTTGTGAAATTGCTTTTCAACAGTAGCTTGCATCAAGTTTTTTCAGCTGTTTTGTTTTCTTATTTTTCCTTTTTTCAATCAGCATTATTATTATTACTCTGATTAATGTGGGTAAAACAACACATTTTCTCTTGTCTGGTTCTCAGAAATGTCTCATGTTTCTCAGCTGAAATGTAAAATAATAAAACGACCTGAGAGTAGTATGAAAAATATCAGTGTACATCTTACAGATTGGTTAAGTTTGAGCATCCAAAAATGGGCTTTTCTAACAGAAGTGTTAGGCCATCTTGGTAAGCAGTCACAAGTCACTATGTCATGCATTAGAAGAATTCATTCTAGATTATTCCACTGTATCCAGAAGAATAAAGCAAAACATAAAAGCCCTTATGTGCAAAGTTTGAAATCCTACAATCTGAACATGTGGCAAATTCAAAAACAGAATGAGATGTAATTAGTTTTTATGTGCCTATAATACCACTTTTAGTGATTTATTATATTTTTATTACTTTTATGATGCAGTACCTTTGGTAAGTGCAGGGCATTGGTATGTAAATAACTAATGTACAGTAGCATGCTGGAAAGTGTCAAACAGTTGGGAAAGTTTTCTTCTTCCTCCTCTGCCCCTCTTTTTGTATTTGCTTTGGACTGGTTTCAAGGAATTTAGAATCCGTTTAAACTTTTGAGGGTTTAACCCATTTATGAACTTTGGAAACATATCTCCACAAATTCCACTTGGCTGTCATGTTTCCCAAGAATGCTAGACTTTTGTGAGTTTCTGACAAATACTTTCTTGCAGCAATAAGCTTGCAGGCTGTTAATCTGGGAACACAGCAAAAAAGAAAATAAGATTTGATAGCTTTTAGTTTCCAAAACTCTTTAAATGATTTGAGCTACATACCTCCCTTTTATCTTTCATTTTTATAAAAAATATGGTTATGTTAAAGACATTTTGAGACTCTGGGATTTTCTTTTAGTGAAAAAGAGACATCTTAAAGCTAAAACGCATACCATTGCTGTAAATCACAACTCCTAGTTTTACATATCCTGTTGACTAAAATATTTACTAAAATACCATTATAGTTTTAAACATCTGATGCTGTTCTTCTGACCTCATGCACTTTACATGGATATTAAGGCACTGCAAAATTGCGTGGAGGAGTTCTGGTTTTGTTGCAAGCATGTGGCACTTAAAATTAACTGTTTAACAGAACATTTCTCTTCACCTCTACTGTTATATTCCAGTGTGTCCAAAGTGAATTCATCCTTCCTTTTTGTTCATTGTGATGAAAGGAAGTCATGGGTATACTTTTTTAACTTCTAGATGAATATTTGAGAATCTAATTTGAGGGTTTCTACAACCAAATATTAAGTCAAGGGCACCTTGCAAGTTTAGAGCTCTAGTTAGTGTTAAAAATCTCTAAGTACATCAGTTGTTTAGGGGAAATTTATACAGTCTTCAGTGACCAACCCTTCACAACTACTTATTCTGGAAGGTGTTTTAGTGTGAAGAAAATCCTCCCTTTTAACACTTAACAGAAACATTGGCCCAATAAGAATCATAAAGGACAACTCTTCCAGATCTCTTCAGCTGGTTTTTGCTGTCACAAGGGATCTTCTCCAGCTACTCTGAACTTCAGATTATCCAGATTAGTTTTTGGTGCCAGTCTCTCACACCGTTCAATACAAATGCTGAACAAAGAAGGACATCAAACTATTTGTGTGTCCAGAGGAGAGTGACAGAGATGGTGAAAGGTCTCAAGGGCAAGACCTACGAGAGTGGCTGAGGTCACTTGACTTCTTCAGTTTGGAGAAAAGAAGGCTGAGGGGTGATCTCATCATAGTCTACGCCTTCCTCAAGGGAGG
This sequence comes from Egretta garzetta, assembly GCF_000687185.1. Taxonomy (NCBI): domain Eukaryota; kingdom Metazoa; phylum Chordata; class Aves; order Pelecaniformes; family Ardeidae; genus Egretta; species Egretta garzetta. The sequence goes on along the minus strand of NW_009260028.1, from coordinate 5,458,542 downwards.
CAGCAGAGGAAGGTTGCCGATCTCCTCTCTGGTGACCAGTGATAGGACACAGGGAAATGGAATGAAGCTGCATCAAGGAAAGTTCAGATATGACATAAGGAAAAGGTTCTTCACTGAGTGGGTGGTCGGTCACTGGCACAGGCTCCCCAGGGCAATGGTCATGGCACCAGGACTGTCAGAGTTCAAGGAGCATCTGGACAACCCTCTTAGTCCTATGGTTTAGTTTTAGGTAGTCTTCTGAGGAGAGGGAGTTGGACTTGATGATCCTTCCAACTTGAGGTATTCTATGATTCTATGAAAGAGTTACAAATCCAGCAAGACGAGAGTTCACTGTGTGAATATTCTGAATCAGTTGGCCTACATGTTCACATTGGAGAAGTAAAGGGTAAGTTCCCAAGTCCTTTCCCAGGCAGCTAGATAAAAAGGAACCATGTGTTCAGTGTACTGTGTAGTAAAGCTTAAATTTAGCATGTCCACTACTCTGCACTTAGACTCATCAGAAAATATTTTGGATGTTTTCTGCCCTGTAAAAAAAATTAAAACAACATTTTTAGTTTCTGGAAATGAACAGAAAATCATTGACTAAAACTAAAAATATTTGAATATAAGCAGCAAAAGTCTGGAAGAAGATATCTGGAAGAAGGTATCTAGTAGAGTATTTTTGTTTTCACATTAAAAGCTTAAAATTCTATGTAAAGTGCTTGATTTTTCCAAGAAGATTTTGTATAGTAAAAAATATAGTTTTGGGTAAAACTTTTGGCAATCTCCTGAACATGGCAGAAAATCAACAACTCTTTGGGCAGTGTGCCCTTGTTGCCAAGAAGGCCAATGGTATTCTGGGGTGCATTAAGAGGAATGTGGCCAGCAGGTCGAGGGAGGTTATCCTCCCCCTCTGCTCTGCCCTGGTGAGACCCCACCTGGAATACTGTGTCCAGTTCTCGTCTCCCGGTTCAAGAAAGATGAGGAACTCCTAGAAAGAGTCCAGAGGAGATCAGCGAGGATGATAGAGGGACTGGAGCATCTCCCCTATGAGGAAAGGCTGAGAGAGTTGGGCTTGTTTAGCCTGAAGAAGAGAAGACTGAGAGGGGACCTCATCAACACATACAAATATCTTAAGGGTGGATGTCACAAGGACGGAGCCAGATTCTTCTCAATGGTGCCCAGCGACAGGACAAGGGGCAATGGGCACAAACTGAAGCATAAGAGGTTTCAGTTGAATATGAGGAAGAACTTCTTTACTTTGAGGGTAACAGAGCACTGGAACAGGCTTCCCAGGGGGGTTGTGAAGTCTCCTTCTCTGGAGATATTCATAAGCCCGCCTGGACAATGTCCTGTGCAACCTGGTCTGGGTGAACCTGCTTTAGCAAGGGGGTTGGACTGGATGATCTCCCATGGTCCCTTCCAACCCTTGCCATTCTGTGATTCTGTGATTTAAGGAATAGTTTAGTTTCCTGATTTTCTATGTCTCAAAGCAAAGGAAAGATCAACAATCAGCTTGACCGGCTATTAAGAAAACCCAGGGATAGGTGATGCATATAATAAAATATAGTTTGTGCATTAATTTCTCTATCATAGTATAAAAATACATTCTCATTTTAGAATCAATTAGAATTAATTATTTTCTTAATTTCCTTAATTAACCTCCTCAGCCATTTGACATTAGGTCTTTTTCTCCTTTGAAAGATAATTTTTGAATTATTTTAGTGTCTTTACCTGCGTATACTCATTTTGTAAGAAGTTGCCAATAAACCCTTATGTTAACCAGGTTTTATTTACTTAATATCATCCTTTAACCTCAGGCTCAAAGTAGTGTAGTAGAGAATTATTATTATTAAAATAACTTTAAACAGGTCTTTGGGAAAAACGTCTTGTTCAGTTTTGTTCCACTGCTAGGATGTATTCTGTGGCTAAAAAAAAATCATTTATGAAACTCAAAATTCATTTACCATTGCGCATGGATGGTTACAAGATAATATCTGCAGAATTTAAACTGAAATAAATTCACTAACTTGCTCCTGCTTGAACAACAATAAATTTATTGTGGAGTTAGGAAAAAGAAGGCACAGAGTTTGGCAAGGATAAGTGGTACGGGGGTGGTGTTTGGGTTTTTCTGCCACCAAACAGCCACTATGTGCTAAGCCTTATTTTCTTGTCTCAGAAAAGACTTTTTTTTAAAGCTTGTCCCAGGACATTTCTACTCTTGGAGATTCAGTTTCCCTGAATCATTGCCACATTTTAAACATTTTAGACTCTGACTGATGCCATAATTTTTAAAGTTCACCATGTTGCATTTGGACAGTCATGACATTAAAAGTTTGCATTGATATAACTCTTTCTATATATGGTTACTCACTGGCCTTTGCATGTTTCACATATCTGTGATTTTGTTTCAATTTTTAATCATTCAGTATGTATACCAAGTCAACAGGACTCAAATCATAATATTCCTCACTAACTGACCATTTCTTCAGGAATACATTCAAGATAAACATATTAAGAAAGTCAAAGTATTGGTTTTGTGACAAACAAAACTGGTCAGTCTGACAAGTACTTTTTTTTTGCAAAAAGCTCATTATTTGGGGAGACTAAGAAATTACTAGTTCTTTTGGGTCATAAAAGGATTAGTTCTAGGGGATTGTTGATAAAACATAGTACAGTAGTAGCTGGTTTTGAGGTAGCTTTATTTTTGTATTCTACACTTGTCAAACACTGTTCATTAATGAGTGTTTTTTGCAACTGTTCTGTTAATCATAATTTATATATGTTTAAAAATTAAAGATGAAATTATGTGCAAAATGACCCAGAAGCAAGGAAGAGTAAATACGGTTACAGCACCCAGCAGTCAAAATTTGACAGTATTAGGCACAGACTTCATGTCATGGTTTAGCCCCAGTCAGCAACTAAGCGGCACATGGCTACTTCTTCATCCTTCCCGCCCAGCGGTATGGGGGAAAGCATCAGAAGAGCAGAAGTAAGAAAACTCATGGGTTGAGATAAGAACAGTTCAATTAATAACAATAACAACAACAATAATAATAATAATAGTAATAAAATTTTTAATGAAAAAGAAAACAACAAGGGATAAAGAGAGAGACAAAACCCAGGAAAAACAAGTGATGCAATGGCTCACCACCCACCGACCAATGTCCAGCCAGTCCCTGAGCAGTGATCGCTTCCCCCCAGCCAACTGCCCCCAGTTTATATACTGAGCGTGATGTCATAGCTTCAGTTAACCTTTGTCATGTATGCATTATAAAAACAGGCCTTATGAAGAAACATCTATAAAAATTCTGGCTTCATTAACCCAAATGTAAAAGTTTTCCCATGCATTAAGTTATGAAGATGATCCTGAAAAAACACACCAACAAGGTCCAGTTGGCCTTGTTGGTTGTGTTCAGTAGAGCCGTACTTGAGAAAACGAGGTAACCTGAAAGGTGGGAGGGTTATTCAGAGCCTCTGAGATGTTACAGAGCTTCAGTGTTGAGAGCAGAGATAACAGAGGAGTTGGGACATGCTGAGGACTGCAAAGTGAAAGGAAAGATTGTCCGGGCAAAAAGTAAACTTCATATGATATGAACAGTGTTGAAGAATAGGCTACGGTAGGTGGTGGGAGGTCTCTAATGCAGAAAAAAGACTTCTTTAAAGTATCATCTTGAATTAACGAAACTTGAACACTCTCTGGATAGTACAGCTGGAGAGTTCAGAGGCACGTTTTAATAGCTCTTATTTCCTTGTCACTAGATCAGTCTTGACATGGTGGTTTGTGATGCACTGGTGGCTCTTACCATGAAGTTCGCCCCCATCAGAACTTTATAATCCTTAGTGAAATCATTCTGAGTCTTGTTTCCCTCTTGCAAGAAATATGAACAGAGCATAGCTGATACCAAGCCTGGTACTGGGCTGGTACTGGTCCACTACTGTCGTGGTCAGTACACTGCACCTGCACAAAAGCAAACCCTCATCCAGCAATTCCTTTGCTATCCCCAAAGCAATAGAGATGGACACACAGCAAGTCAGGCTGAGCATGAAAGCAGCATACAGAAAAAAGTTAGAATCTCCCGACGCTTTGGTTTCCTTGTGATTTCATTCATGAGGTGAGTAGTGATAATTTATAGTATAACACTGTGCTTGAGCTTTCATTTTCCATGAAGATGACTTAAGCAGATTATTTTGTTAAAAAATAAGTTCAATAGATATTTCTAAGTTCTCATGCACTCATGTGCTTGCACAGCAGCACTTAGTGGGGATTTCACTGGTTGTCCCCAAGGTGAGAGATGGGCATGTGGCAGATCAGACTGTGTGTGTAAAGGAGCCCATAGAAGAATGTAACAGGATCCTTTACAAGACAGTGGGCATTGTCTCTGTTTCTAATGCACAGCAGTTACTCTTGTCTTATTAGTGTTATTGCAACACTGCATAATCTATATGGATCCTACTTATCTTGTTTTCTTAAACCTCTGTTATAAGTGTGCCCACGCATGCACACACACAGGAACACATATACCCTCACACATAGGTGCATGTATACATATTCACACATGAATTTGTGCATATGCCCACCATGTACATATACGCACATGCGCACATATGCACTGCAGAACTTTCTGCTGAGTTCCTCACCATTAAAAAGGCATTAGAAACACGGTGGGCGTTTTTGCCTCTCCTTGTCTTTGACAAAAAAATCACAGTGTGGATAAGGCAATATTTTGTACTTTTAAAATAACTGCCTTTGAAAGTACTTCTGATAAGTACTTTGCAATCTACAAAAAAACCCCAAACCTCAACATTTATCAGTCCTGTCTGAGGTACTCTCCTACCTTGTTTGGAAAAATCGGTAACCGTGTAAACCAGGAGCTGTGAATGTCAAAAAGTTTACCATCCAACCACACAGGGAGGTGGTTCTGTGGACTGTAGGGGATATGAGGGAAAAATAGGCTTCACTGATGTGCAGTCTCAGCTAGATCTGTGGTACTTGCCTTGTAAAGGATAAACAAGTCAGCACAGTGGTTAAAGGCTGGCTTTCCTTCTTCATTAAAGATTGCTATTTTTTAACCTCTGCTACTCCACTATGGATTTTTGACAATAAACTGTTGGAGGAAGAGTAATAATTTTGCCAGTTATGTAGCAGATTTCTGTTCCAGTTCAAGTTTGTATTAATTCAATACCTTTACTGAGAGAAATGTCATTATTATTGGTGCTGTTACTGTTATTGCAAGGGGAAAAAAGAGATACCGCATGCTTGGAACAGAGAGGCTTGATGTGATAGTTGTAAAGCACATGTCTCAGCAAAACCAGACTGAAGTGCTGAACTGTTTCTCTGATAACACTGATATGTCCAGAATCAACATGGAAATGAGTCAGTTTAATGGTTTGAGAAACAGTGAGCTTGTTTCTACCCATGAACCTAGAGAATAGTGTGTCAGTCTTAACAAAATTTGATTGAAGACATATGCCAAGGCAGAACAAAAGCCATGCATATTTATATTAAATTGTACTTGTATTTATTTTAATTATAAAGGATAGAGTATGTTTTGAAACATTGTTTTCTAAGCCACTGGGGAACGGCAAAAAAGATGGAGCAGATTTGTAGAATTAATCGTGACATATGCTGTTGTTTTTCCCAGCTTCAAGAGGGGAGAATAAACCCAAAATAAACAGATAAACAGAGGGTTAAATGATAAGATTTTTTAGCTGAATGTTTGCCAGGCAGCTAGGACTTGTAAAAGGCATTGATGAAAAATGTTATGGAGCACACTATCGAGCCTTGTATTTTAGCTATTTCAAGTAGTGAACTCATGTGTTTGGATGCCAAAAGTATTTCAGAGGTGCCAGAAAAATGAAAAACAGTTTAATGAAAAATATTTAATAGCTTGTTTTATTAAAGCATATATTTGTCTCTATGTAGTTTATCAATTTCAAGGTACGTGGAAAGCTAAGCATGTGTGTTTCTTATTTTATTCATGTATTTTTAAATATATTGATAGCTGTATAAGCCCTTGCTTTCAAGTACTTAGCAAATTTTTAATTAATTCACAGACATTTCTTTCCACTAGGACAACTATGGTTCAAAGAGAGCTACAGCGCACCTTTGGGCTGAACTCAAAGGAAGACAAACTTCTTCCAGGAAACTCTGGCTCCCAGTGTGTTACACTTACACTTTTTTGATGGTTCTCAACTCTTTCAGAACGGTGTAAGGGATCCTTCACATACCTGGGAACAGCATTCTGGCTGACTGCTCTGAGGCAACCATTGCAGAGCCGATGAAATAAGGAACCCTGGAAATTCCTGCACTAGACTCAGGCCTTTCCTCCTCCTCTGGACTGTCTTGTGATTTTGAACTCTCCCTAGCAGCATGGTCTATGGAGGATGTTGTCTTTAGTGGTGTCACAGCACCAGTTCATTTGCTCCTCCTGCTGGAGTGGAGTCTTGAGAAAGTGCGACACTGTTGGACAAGGCACTCTTCCAAGGCATGCTACTTTTCAGAGCTTTGATGCTGAGACAAGAAAACCTTCAGAAGGAGGAGCTGTTTCTGGGCTCCTCACTCGTCTCCATCACTGCAGAGCAAGAACAGAAATACATCGGTGGTGTCTGTCTGTATTGCAGCAGAACCACTGTTCTTCCCCATTGCAGAAGCATAAAATTTTTCTTCATGACGACAATGATTTGCCCAAGATCACATAAGTGAAAAGCAGAGCTGGGAAAACTCTTACTTTAAAGGCAATGCTGGCTTCCCTTGCCTCTTACTCCTCCTTGCTCACACCTTCCTTTCATCCCTCCTTCTATTTTCAGGAGGCCTTTCCTTTCTTATTTAACTCTTTTTTGTAAACTTTGTTATAATTAAATCTAAGAAAGCATTCAAATCTCTCAAAGTATTCAAACAATCAAAAGTAGGGTGAAGTGCAGCAAAGCTCCATAGACTATAAAGAATTGGGTTTTTTTCTTTGTACAAAGGCAAGCCTAGCTTTTTGCCTTTGAAAAGTGATTGTTTTTGTAGCTTGGGTACAGAAGATTATTCTGATAACATTCTGTTCTATGCATTAAAAGATACCCCTCAAAATGAACTGTAACTGTTTGGCCTTGATCATGAGATAATCTTTTTCTGAAACACAGTGAAGTCATATGTCTGTAGCTGTAGCCGTAGCTATCTGTAATGACTACAGAATAATTAATATTGTCAATATAGAATTAAAACTCTCATTTCATTTAGCCTAAGCCATCAGTCATAAGTATGCGTTCACTAGGTTTGACATTGTTTGTCAAAGGCATGTCATGTACTTTGTACCTTTTTGCTTCCTCAGGAGCTGTTGAAATTCAGCGTGCAGCTGGATGGATAAAACTTGATCAAGGAAATTGTCTTTTGGAGCCTTTGTTTATTTGCTCAGCACTGTGCACGAGCAGAGGGCAAGTTAAAGGCCAGTGTCTTTGGAACCACAAAACGGAGCATAAAGTGCTAAATAAAGAGTCACCAGTGAAATGAAAGGCCTGCTGAGAATGCATAAGCTGTGCATACATCAAGTACTGTATTTATCCCCCCAAAGTCACATATCCCCTAAACCAGTAACAAAATCTCATTGTGAATGGCTTATTTTACCAGTTAAATTATTCTTAAATCAGATGATTATGTCTTCAATGGACTATAGGTACATATATTGAATATTACCTTTTCAGGGTAACTCAGAAATTGAACAGAATGTGAACAGGAAGAATGGGAAATTATTTTAGTAGGTGTGAACCTATTCCTCACCTTTGCTTCTCAAGCTAGAAGTGTGCAACCCTCCTCAGTCAGATGGCACTGAAGTTGTTTGAAGGCTGATAACACTTATGCTCACCTCTAGATTTACAAGGGCCAAAGCTTAAGGTGTCTTAAGTACAAACACTTCTAGCAATATGGTCTTCAAAGAGGGGAAAATACAACTTTTGGTATATGTTAAAGCTACATAACCCTTGAATCTACACACGATGACTGGGCCCCAAAGTTAATGACTTATTTAGCAAAGATTTTCAAGGTTAAAACTTCTGTGCTTTGTTAAATGGATGAACCATTACGTATTAAAGGGACTGGAGCATCTCCCCTACGAGGAAAGGCTGAGAGAGTTGGGCTTGTTCAGCCTGAAGAAGAGAAGACTGAGAGGGGATCTCATCAATGCATACAAATATCTTAAGGGCGGAAGTCAAGAGGACGGAAGCAGTCTGTTTGCAGTGGTGTCCAACGACAGGACTAGGGGCAATGGATGCAAACTGAAACACGAGAGGTTTCAGTTGAATATGAGGAAGAACTTCTTCACTCTGAGGGTGGCAGAGCACTGGAACAGGCTGCCCAGGGAGGTTGTGGAGTCTCCTTCTCTGGAGATATTCAAAGCCCGCCTGGATGAAGTCCTGTGTAGCATGCTCTAGGTGAGCCTGCTTTAGCAGGGGGGTTGGACTAGATGATCTCCTGAGGTCCCTTCCAACCCTTACGATTCTGTGATTCTGTGATTCTGTATTGGCAAGGCTATTCTAATTAAAAATGACACTGGAAGCATTTTAGCAGGACATTTTTTTTTGTTGTTTTTCACTGAATAGCTGTTTGAATCTTTCAGCCACATGGCTTCTAACACGTACACAAGTCTAGGAGAAGTTGCCCTTCACCTCATCCTACTTCATTATCCAGTCTGTCAAAGAAACACTATCCCAATAGCTATGAAAAAGCCACACACAACATCTACTGTATGTTATTGTTGGCATCCTGAATTGGCATGTCTGCTACAATTAAACAGCAGTTCTAAAAGATTCCCAGTTCAGTGGTCTTTGTAAAGCTTTTTTTGAAAGAGTAAAGCATGCTGAAGAGAAAGAGGACAATAATGCTCATGTACTGTGTTTTGCAGATTAGGTACATTGATGGGGAAGAGAACATCCCATGGGGTAATGCAAAAGAGGAAGAAAATTTTATATAGGAAAAAATTCTAGCAAAATTAGATTTGCTGTTAGTGAAGTATAAGGTGAAACTGAAATTAAAATTTGTGTTTGCATTTAAAATGGCAGGGGTATGACCTTGTGTATTTCACAACATTCTAAGTAGAAGTTTTTAATCATAATTTCAGCAATAAGAAAGGGTAGTTTACTACATGTCAGTTTTTTCACTTCTCAAAAGGATAAAATTTATGAAAAAATTCACATAGTTTAAGAATATTGTTTGCAAAAGGTGTCTGGAATTCTTCCTTCTCCATCATACTATGCACAGGGTTTTTAATCCTTCAGCTTTTTTAATAAGAAAAAAATTAAGTTGTTAAACTATATTATAAGGCTACATCAAAATATATTTCTGAAGCTGAAAATGTAGAAGTTTTAATGCTTTTGAAGCTTCACAGCTGAATTTTGGAACTACAAAAGTGGTCATTCTTATAAAATTCAATTTTCTGAAACCAATTAGAAAAAAGTTGCATTGAAAAAGAAAGTGTGGTATTCAAGAACCTTTTCAGTACTCTCAGCTTTTTTAAAAAAAATGTTTTTACATTAAACATTTCATTTCTTGATGTAAGCATACCTCAAGACATGTCAGAAGTACATTGCTAAAATCAAAGGATGCTATTGAAACTTATATGGTGAGAGTAAAAGACAGGGCTAAGGCACTTGCACGACAATGCAATTGATCCCAGCTAGATCCTACATGTCAAGTTGTGTTTTTCTGTACATAAGTAATTTTTACTTTTATGATTAACACCGTCTTACAGAGGCCTAACATCTGCCAAATTGTTCCTTATTGTTTGGTAGTGTTTCCAAAACTGTTTCTGCCAACCCCTGCAATCCCTGTGCGGGTCATAAATGTATCATCAGGGACAAGTTTGATGTGGCATTTGCAGTAGTGCTGTGCAGTAGGTAGTGTGAGCTGCCTTGTGCACAGGTCAGGCTGCCCAGATGCTGAAGCTGGTCACTGGTATCTTGATATTGTCTCTTATCACGGTTGTCAGGACTGAGCCATACATTTAGTCTCATTCAGTTTACCAGGCAATGTCCAAGAGGTGTAGTATTAAAGTGTGGTTTGAGGTGCTCAGCCATACACTCCACTGTTTTGACACATTGATCACTCAGACCAAAGGACCTATTCCAGTGTGGATTCTGCTTGTTTCTGGATACAATTTTGCTTCTGAACTGAATAGGACAGCTGGTAGGATGGGGAAATCTAACACTCATGTGAAATCAAGATGGTGGAATGGTATATCACAAGAACATTGCAGATGTCATAGTGTGGGCATAATATGTACCTACCTAGTTGCATCAGCTCTGAAAAATTTCATGTTCTATTTCTGTTACTAAATACATGTAACACGTAAACAACGTCACTGAATTTAAAACTGTTCCTCAATTGGCATTGGTTAGAAGTTGAAGGTTACTAATGGGGAAAAACTGAGCAGGGACTCAATACGATTGTGGTGTTTAATCTAGAAAGCTAAATGTACTCTCTGAAAAATACACTCTTCTCTGCATCAGCTTTTATCCTCTTGTAAAGTCTTATGAAACGTGTTGCGGCTTGCAGCAGACAGTTAAAAAATGCCCGACAAATAATAATTATTTCCCCTACTTCATCCAGCCACATCTGTGGGTTTTTTTCTGTTTTGAGCATTACCCATAGAACCTAGGTAGACTAACAAAATCGTTCTCTGCTATATAATGAAACTATTTGCATCTACTCAAAAGGCAGTATGGTCTCATCACATCTCTGCAAGTATCACTTGGTGGAAAATTGGTAGAGGAGGTAAAAGGAGAAGGGCAACCAAAACTAAGAAAAATTGATTAAAGGGATCAGCACAGGAACAAAATTTTCATGAAAAAAAATTATTACATTTTTATTGTTTTAAGAGTAAATTTCAAAGAAAAATCTCTGAGTAACCATATCAGCTCAGTCTAGGCTCACTGTCTATCCAGTATAATTCACACTCAGTTAAAGACTTTGAATACTGTTTCCCTCTGTAGAGTGTCAAGGAGAGGAATGTGCATGTGTCCTAACCAAAATGCAAGTCAGCATTTGCACAGAAATGCTCCTGTAGGACTATCTGGATTAAAACTGACTCTTGTAGTGTCAGTGCTCCTCCGCAGTTATACAGGACATTCGCATGCAAGCTGAAATCTCAATCACATCTGAACGACATCTGAGCAAACTCAAAACTAGTTTTGAAATGTTGTATTTAACAGAGCTTCTTGTTTCTGGGAAGATGCTGTATGAGTTTATCCATGTTACTATTTTTTCTCGTTAGCATGTAGGGTGTTGGAGGCCCTTGCCTCATAAATCAGGACTGAATTCCCCTAGGAAAAAGCCTTTCTCTTGTAAAATAGATACCATCTTGTATGTACCATACAGATGTACCATACATCTGTCCTGTGTGAGGGCTAACACAAAGGGTTACCTTTAACAAACACAGCATTTTTGTTAGAACTTGTTTTGGCTTTCTTAAAGTATTGCCATCTTTTCAGTGTTCTGTGTGCAATAAATTGTTCTGTCAGTTTAATATGTATTTTTTAATTCAATTTTGTCATTATCACTGAAGAATTAAACCTTCTGTAGTATCTATATGACCTTGTTGAACATTCTATAATTTTTTGGTTTTTAAATGTCCACTTCATCATCTGGTAAAGTGTACTGTTATTCTAAATAAAACATCTTCATCCTATAATCACAATATTTTTTCTGGATAAGATAGCTACAGCAGAAAATGAATACTTGAGAAGTATTCAATCTTCAGTGAAGTTTGACCACGACGAGGTAATTTGTTTTCCACGTTGTAGTACAATACTGAAGTGCGGAACAGATCCTCCTAGAAGCTATGCTAAGGCACATGGAGGCCAGGGAGGTAATTCAAGATAGCCAGCATGGCTTCACCAAGGGCAAGTCCTGCCTGACAAACCTAGTGACTTTCTATGATGGTGTGACAACA
>NW_009260028.1:5430672-5446424 GCF_000687185.1 Egretta garzetta | reverse complement strand
TCCAGCGCTGGGGTCCACAGCACAAGGAAGACATGGATTTGTTGGAGCTGGTCCAGAGGAGGGCCACAAAAATGATCCAAGGGCTGAAGCACCTCTCCTATGAGGACAGGCTGAGAGAGTTGGGCTTGTTCAGCCTGGAGAAGAGAAGGCTGTGGGGAGACCTGATTGCAGCCTTTCAGTACTTAAAGGGGGCCTATAGGAAAGATGGCAAAAATCTTTTTAGTAGGGCCAGCTGTGACAGAACAAGGGGTAATGGTTTGAAACTGAAGCAGGGTAGGTTTAGACTAGATATAAGGAAGAAAATGTTTACAGTGAGGATGGTGAAACACTGGAACAGGTTGCCCAGAGAGGTGGTGGAGGCCCCATCCCTGGAAACATTCAAGGCCAGGTTGGACGGGGCTCTGAGCAACCTGACCTAGTTAGCGGTGTCCCTGGTCACTGCAGGGGAGGGTTGGACTAGATGACCTCTAGGAGTCCCTTCCAACCCAAAACATTCTATGATTCTATGATTCTATGAAAGTACTTTTGATTTCAGTGATCTAAAACTTGGTGTTGTTATCAGATTTCTCATGTCTGGCTCATAAGCAGTACAAGGTGGTAAATCTTTATTTGGATCAAATAATGGCATATTTGGTTTTGGAATTTTTAACAAGAATATACCTGAGAATGTGCCAAGAATATATTTGTTGATAGTGGTATTTATATAACAAGGTATTCACTTCAGTCTGCTCTTTGTTCTTGGTGTACTCTCCTACAGATGAACCTTGGACTAAAAAAGTAAAAAATATTTCATTCTAAAATCCACATACTGTAATGAAATTGTTGCTGTAGTTAATATGCTGCTGTGGTTAATCAGTTACAGTTTAGTGACAGACAATGAATTCAGTTCAGTTCCTGTAGTGTAAGAATAATATAGTTAATACAAAATTATTTTTGCATTAAAGACACCAGGTTTCTAGCTTCATTCTAGAAAAAAATTCTTTGTATCCTGTTGCTTATGATTCCCATACTTACAGTAAATAGAAAGAAAATCACATTCATATTTTTTTATTTAATTTAGTTTGCCTACTTCTTATTTATACCATAGTGGGACAGAAACGTACCATGGGATCTATTTCCAAATCAGTATGTAATTTTTCTTCTCCCTGGCAGGAAGCAGATGAAACACACTAGCGTCTATGATCCTTATCCTTCATAGGTTTCGTTCTTAGCAGAAAGAAATGAACTTTTTTAGAAAGAAACTTTTCTAAGAAAGAAACTAACTCATTTCTCCTGAAAATCAGAAAGATACAGAGTAATAAGCGTTTGAAAGACAAGATAGCTCTTTATAGGGAAGTTAGAAGTGGCTACAAAAGAATACACTAAATCATGGGTGAGGGCCACATAAGCTAAACCTTTTCCAATACCTTGACACAAATAATTATAAAAGTGTTCATGGAAATGTGTAAATAGGCATGTAAACAACCACGCTGAATTTTAAAACATTTGTAGCTAAAAGAATACGGGTTTCTGTCAAAATCTTTAAAACCTGAGAGCTACAAATTTCATTCTCCTGTGAATTGTGCAACTAAGAGGTCAGACTTTTCATGTCAGGACCCAAATATTTTTTTCTTCTTTTCTGCTTTTCTACACCAACTAAGTCATGTGGGAGAGATTTCTAGAAAGAGATGAAGGATAGGGTTTGGCAAGGGCACTGTTTGGTGTTTGATAGAAATGTTACAAGGCTTGAGGATGCTAGATTGGAGGGGCATTTAGGTAGGCAGGCATGTCTGGCAGATCACTTCTCTCTCTGCTCTGCCAAGCCCTGGTATCTTGTGCATGCACCCCATTTTTCTTGCTCACACTTTTTAAGTCTTTTGGTCTCTTTTGCTCCCTCTTGTTTTCCATCTTTCTTTACCTGCCACTGTCATGGTCCTACTAGGATGGAATTTGTGTCTAGACTGCTAACCCATCCTCCAGATATAGATCCTTTATAGATGTGTATGCTGTCTGCTGCCGTTCATGCCATTTCCACACAGTTTGACATTCAGTCAGTCAGACTGGGAGGAACCTCATTTCTGGAGGAGATTTCTGATCTTCCATCTGTCCTTGGAGTGACATTTGTGTAACAATTCTCTATACCACTCCATTCAACACTGTGAGAAATGGTGAAGGCAGGTCTGTTCAAAAGTCATTAGGATTGTAAAGAAGACCCTTGACATGAATAATTATTTGTTAAAGTTGAACAATGATGGAGAGATGGAGTTACAGTAGTGATTTTCATCAGTTAATCAATTAATTAAATAAGACAAAGTAGGAAATGTTTAAAAGTGTCTAAAGACCATTTAAAAAATATATTTATGATCCTAAACCTTACTGTGAATATATACGACTTATGCTTCTAAGTAACACAGTCCCTTTAAAAAATGTGCTTAGTTTAAGGAATCTTCAAGTCTTCAGACACTTTGATTTTACCTAAATATAACCCAAACAAATGCATTTTTGCTTAGTTTCATTTTTTTAACTGTGAGGCCTCCATAAGTCTTGCATATTAGTGACTGACAAATTTGGAAGGAAGTATATTTATCAGTTAACAAACAGCATTCTGCAGGATATCCCAGCTGAGCAGGTCTCTGTGCAAAGGAAAACAGCTAAATCTACAAAAATGACCTTTGCCACCTCAGCAATAGGCAAGTCAGAATTCTTTCATGATAACAAAGAACTGGAACAAGGCCATGGCTGAGGAATTTGCAGATATAAAGAGCTGGCTAACTTCTTCTGTGCCTCTGCTATGTGTAGACCCAAGATACTTGCCATCAATGATGTGATGGAATGAATAGATTGCACTGAAATTCGCAATACAAGAACCTTTCTAGGCCAGAAAAATTGTCTGACCTTCTCATAGTCTGAATAAACTGTTGCTTCACCTCACAAGGAATTTTTCTTTGGCATTGATTGTATTGTCTGAAACATTTTTCTGCCTATACACATGACGAAGTGCAGGTTAATATGCCGTAACTGGTAGAATAGTAATTTATTTCAAAATATTCATTCCATATTCAGCTGAGTATGGCATGAGGTAATGAGCTGTGTGTGTCCCCTGAGTATTCATTCTCTGAAAGTGTATCCCAAACAATAGGAACTGTCTTCCAGGAAATTTTATCACAGTTAACTCCCAGCAGGGTGTAACAACAAAAGCTCGGTCTATAAAAGTAGTTTATATAACATAGCATTCGCTTTATTTGGGTGAATACTGTGTAAAGACATTTTACAAACAAGATAATATAAAAGCATTGTGTTTTGTTAAATACAAGGGCTTCCTCTCAACATGCAATTTGAAGAAGCACATTAGAACATTTGCATTGCAGTAGCTAGATATGCTGCAGATTTAAAAAGTGTAATGGATGAAATAAGACAATTGCAGAAGCCAATATTAGAAAATTAATTGAGGTATAAAGAAGAGATGAGGGTAAATCTATAAGCTGCCTAAGGCTTTTGAGAAGATATGAATATACTTTAAAAACCTATTGCTAAATTTTAGTAAAAAAATAGTAGATGAGCTAATATACTCAATGTAAAAATGAATTATTTGGCAAAAGTGACTTGCTAAGGAAATATTCAAGTCAATGCATATGTTCATGCATAGTTTACTCCATAAGTACCTGCCTCCAATATTTTTACGTTATGTGAAGATCTGTGATATTATCCAAAATCTAACGTGTCCCTGATGTTGGCTTGCAGACAGCATTTTCAAAAAAGCAAGAGGAAATTGGCAAAAATATCTGTAAAGACTTTACAGTCATGTTAACCACTGTTAACCCCAATGTTGTTTCACATTGATTTAAACTCAACTGGGATTAAAAGCAATGGTTTTCATCACTTATATTAAATCTTTGTAGTACCTGTAGATCACTGTTCTGTTTAATGTGGCGTTTCTAACTGACACAAAAACATTTCTCCCCACTTAAATATGTGGCTAGATGAAGTGAGAGGATTTTTTTTTTCATATTAGAGGAAGTGAAACATATATAAAATTATTTGCCTCAAATGTTCCACCAGTTTTTGTCCCCCCAAAATTCCACTCTCAATAGTCCAAGCCTTGTGCAACTGATCTACCTTCTATGGGGTACTTCACAGGTATGCTTTTTAAACTTGCCTTTTTAATTTAAAAAAAATATTTATGAAGAACAAATTCAGCTTTTTTTAGCTGATTGGGGATCTGAGAGGGACTTAAGGTTAAGACTTACCTCCTAAGGGAAAGCAGTTGTTTTGTTTGCCTAAAAATACTGTAAAACGTCTAGCTCAGATCTCTTCTCCCATCAGTAAGGAGACAGCTGGGAAGAGACTAGTAGTCTGTTCTGATAGTAAAGTTCCTGCCTGCCACCCCACCCTTCAGTGCATGAGTTTAAATTTAAACTGAGCTAACATATCCAACCAATTTTTTTCCTTTAAGCATCCTCAGATAGCATTATGGCCGTTCTCTCAGTGACCTGAATACACCAGGAGGTGCCTTTTTATTCAATAGGGTGGGATTAGCCCACACAGGCACAGTCATTTTACTGACTGCCTTTTATAAATACAGCAGTGTCCAGTTCTGAGTTGTACCCTAAATATGTTTTCATTGGCTAGACAGGAGCTGTCCTGAATGCTTTGTGCCCCACAAAACACTCTTATTTAAGAGTCTGGGTATAGCTGATTTTTACCATTACCTTTGAAATAGGCATGCTATGACAATTAGAAATTATCAGTGTTATTCAGACTTGTTTTTCTGTTTGTGACATTTGTCAGGCCAAACAGACTGCCTGTCGAAAGGACTATTTGCAATTCTTGAGACAAGCTGTGTTGGAAGTCTGCAGTTGTCAAATCTGTCAAGAAGCACATATGGGGTAGAGGTGTGTTTTGAACATCAAAGGCCAAAACTTCTGTTTGGTTACCCCAAGCTTGTGATCAGCCACAGGGGCATGATACTCAAACCAAGCTCTTATGCCCTGATTTTTTCCTGTGGATGTATTGGGTTTACATGGCAAGGTTTTAGTAGTGGGGGGATACAGGGGTGGTTTCTGTGAGAAGGTGCCAGAAGCTTCCCCCATGTCTGACAGAGCCAGTGCCAGCTGGCTCCAAGAGGAACCCACTGATGGCCAAGGCCAAGACCATCAGCAATAGTGGTAGCACTGCTGGAATAACATATTTAAGAAACAGGAAAAAACCTGCACAACACCAGCAGCAGTCAGAAGAGAGGAGTGAGAGGATTTGAGAGAAAACAGACCTGAAGACATCAAGGTCAGTGAAGGAGGGGGAGGAGGTGCTCCAGGTGCCAGAGCAGAGATTCCCCTGCAGCCCCTGGTGCAGCCCGTGGTGGGGCAGGCTGTCCCCCTGCAGCCCATGAAGGCCCACGGTGGAGCAGATACCCACCTGCAGCCCATGGAGGACCCCATGCCAGAACAGGTAGATGCCCAAAGGAGGCTGTGACACTTTGGGAAGACCATGCTGGAGCAGGTTTTCTGGCAGGGCTGGTGACCCCATGGGGGTCCCATGCTGGAGCAGTCAGTTCCTGAAGGACTGCACCCCATGGAAAGGATGGAGCCGCGCTGGAGCAGTTTATGAAGAACTGTAGTCCATGGGAAGAACTCACATTGGAGAAGTCCATGGAGGACTGCCTCCCGTGGGAGGGACCCCATGCTGGAGCAGGGGCAGAGTGTGAGGAGTCCTCCCTCTGAGGAGGAAGGAGCAGCACAGACAACATGTGATGAACTGACCCCAACACCCATTCCCCATCCCCCTGCACTGCTGGGAGAGGGGAGGTAGGGAAAATCAGGAGTAAAGTTAAGCCCAGGAAGAAGGGAGGGGTGGGGGGAAGGTGCTTTAAGATTTGATTTTATTTCTCATTACTCTACTCTGATTTTGACTGGTAATAAATTAATCTAATTTCCCCAAGTCAAGCCTAGTTTGCTCGTGACAGTAATTGTTGAATGATCTTTCCCTGTCCTTATCTTGATCCATGAGCCTTTTGTTGTATTTTCTCTCCCCTGTCCAGCTGAGGAGGGGAGTGATGGAGGGGCTTTGGTGGGCACCTGGCATCCAGCCAGGGTCAGCCTGTGACAGTGCGATAGGTGGCACAAAGCTATCCCAGTTTTATACTGCGTTGATATTCCTATTTGCGCAGCTGCTAATTATTTTGCAATGTGCAAGCATCATGAAAGCTATAGCTAAATTATTTTTCAGTTACATGTTTTCTGGTGTTTCAGTAGCAATTAGAAAAAAATTTCTGATTTCCAAAATGATTGATCATTGCTGGTAATGTTTTTTAGACTGTGAGCAGAAAATACCATTTTACTGTCTTTACTTTTCATGGATTGCTAGCAGGTTTGGCATAACATTCTGGTAGCCTCAAGAGCTGAATAAGCATGAGGTTCCTAAAGTCTCTTAGTTTACTCTCAATTGGTTTTGTGGTTAAAGATGTCTTTCAAAGGACTTCACGTTACCCTGCCATTGTTCTGAATATATCTCCAGAACAGTCCATATATGAAAGCATATAAATATTGTAGGCCTCCAAGTGATGTTGTTCAATACAGTCTGATGCACATTTAAGTATTTACAATTGACAATGAGTATCTACAATTTATCCTCTTTTTTTTTTTGTCAGTGGTTTGACCAACAAATATTGTGTCATGAGCAAAGCAGTACTTACTTACTTTTAATTTTTAGAGTCCATCTTATGAAAATTTTTCACTGTGCTATCACTCTCCATTTCTATTGTTACAGAAACAACATACTTGGGGAGCTTGTCTATACATACCTTTTCAGTCTATTTTCCTATGGAAATGCACTAAATGTGATGTACATAATGTCTCTAGAGTTTCTCCCTCAGCCTTTAGAACACTTTTGGTTTAAAGTTGACATAGGCATAGATGTCCTCACAGTTCTTGGAAACAGGTAGCTGAGCAGAGAGAGTTTTTCAAAACCAGAAAATCCAGACAAACTTTACATACGCTCTAACCATTGGACAGCTTCAGTCAGAATTCACAACATCTTACACCGCAGTCTAACTTACAACTGTTTCTAAAGCTACTATGTTCATCATTCTGATATTTCCAATCCAGGTTTGATAAGACTGTAAATAATGTTGATTAACAGTCATAAACAAATGAACGTTTTCTACACCCACACCAAGAACCAAACAGTTTAGCCAGGAAAGGAAGTGGTGAAAGGCATAACCGACAGAATTCACCCTGGCACGCTCCAGTGCCCAAGAGGGAGACTCTCTTCCAACATAACTGTTTCATGGGCCTGAAAGTACTGGGAAGAACCTGACTGTTCCATCTAGACCTTCAGGGTCCCATATCTTTTACACCAACAATTATAGTTGACAGCTAGAGTAAAAATAAGTAAAATTCCAGACCATATCAGACAGCGAACACATTGATCTATTGATGTTGACAGCTAGAGTAAAAATAAGTAAAATTCCATATCAGACAGCGAACACATTGATCTATTGAGTGATTTAGCAGCGTAACTAACTAGTGCAAATTGCACGTCAGATTAATAGTTTGAAGTTTGCAACCTGCCTGGACATGTTTGGCTCACAAGACAAAGAGGATTCCTTTAACTTATAAATGATTCTTCGGTCTTTTGCTCCCACCTTGCTTCTGCTCAGTTTCTTTGTGTTGTGTGTTTGTTTCCAAATGACAGTGTTATTAACATCCAATTGATGATTTTTAAGTGTTCTTGATGCCGAAGGAGCAAAGTTAAATTGGTTTCTTTTTAACGCTTTATTGTTTTAAATTTCTTTTTTGACAAAATTACATGTTTGAGCTTGTCTTTTGCTTATCACAATATTGTTCCTGCCTTTATTTGCCATTGTCTCACATCTATTTGTTGGCAGGATCCCATCCATCATAATCAGGGATCTGACTGGATTTCCATATCTTTTTACTGATGTGGGAGGAAGCATGAAAGAAATTGCGAGAATGCAGTGTTTAATCTTTTCATTTAAGTAAAATTGTATATGCAAACAGTGTTGATTTGGCTGTGGGCAGAATCAATGAAATTGAGTAAGAAATTCCTTACGTGTGGGATTTATGTTCTTTTTGGCTATGTGGCAAGACCATGAAAAGAGGATAAGGTAATAATGGCAATGGATTGAAGTACTCAGGATGACTGCTTCTCATGCAGGTTGAATGAAATGTGAATACTATCAGCATAGTTTAGTCCTTGCTGAATGTAAAGTAATACTGATATTGTTTATATGATGAAAAAAACACCCCCAGAAGTTCGATTTACAATTTCCCCTCTGAAATTGAAGGAATCCTGCAAATAAGCACTGTGAAGATAACCTTCACATTAAATTCCTTTGTGTTACTTAGTAATATGCGCCAATGTTAAAGCAAGTATCACATCACTTTACACATGTCCTTGTGTAGGTGTAACTAAACTTAGTCATTATCTGCTAAAGAGTTAAAGCTGACTTTACTACACTGGATAAATGCTATGTGAAGAGGAACAGAACCCTCATATGTCTTAATTCTTTTTTGGCCTTCAGTGTTCTGAAAGTAAAAATTATGATTTTCTGAAAGGTATAAGGAAATAAACTGTAGTTTCTCACTTAATTAACTGTAGAGCACAATATAGAAAAGAGCTTGGCCCCAAAGGAGAACAGTTAATTCCTTTAACCACATTGCCACACAGATTCATCTTTGCAATAAATTTTAGTTGGCTTTCAAAGCTATTTTTCCATCTTGGCAGAAAAAAATCCCTGTTCAGCTTAAAATATAGCTACTGATTATGTCTTAATCAGTTAATCTCAGACCGTATTTTTAATATGAAATGTACAATGAGGATAATGACAACATGGCTAGCACTTTAAAGGTCAAAGCACTCACTGCTAAATGAAACAAACTGTACTTATTGTGAAATATTAATACAAAACAATTGGTTTTGATTTTTCATAGTAGATATGATCAAAATCATGTGCTCTTTTTTAAAGTTAGTTGAAATAACAGCATCAGCAGGTTAAGATAAAATTACAGCTTAAAGTATTTGATACTCTAGAGATGTGCCAGCTCCATTATACTCCACCTTTTGGTAGCATTTATCTAAGGTGTTTGTGAGGGATGGGCAACTCCAAAGAACCCTAGAGTTTAATTTTGAGTCTGGAAACAGGCATGAGTTGCACTTTCACACAGACATAAAAGACACTGCAATGTGATATTATTATTACATAGCTATAATAAAGGAATAGAAGTATAGAAGAATTCATGTTCTGTAAACCTATTTACAAAGGCATACATGCATCGAGGAGATGTAGCCACATAGCTGAAGCAAACCTGTCAGTGATCCTTATGCAGAAACTAATTTCTTTGTACCATTTAAATAAAAGGCAAAATTTTCCCTGATTTCAACACAGCCAGCGTTTTCCACCAAACATCAGATGAAAAAAGCATTCCATATTCCATTGAATTTACTCCCTTTTTCTGAGTTGTATTTCACAACATAATGAAAGTCTATTTGGGCTAATATGGTGAATGAGATTTACCAGCAGAACTCAGACAAATACGTAAATTAAGCTACGGTAAACTTTTTCAACACATATCTGATTCACATCAAATATCCTTGACCAAATAATTTTATTTCACAAAAAAAAATGTTATCAAATTTGAGGTTATCTAGCCTACAATAAAAGAAGTTTGTGTTAACTGTACTTGACTTGTACTTATCATGGATTTATAGTAAGTGTGTGGAATTACATTGATTGCAGACCAGTCAACAAATGAAAATTGAAAACTCATTCCAGCTGATGCATAGTAATCTCTTTAGAGTTGACGTAATATAGTTTTTGTGCTTCTGAGGTGTCATCCACCCCAAATACCTCCAAAGTACTGATGAGGAGTCTCATCGAAATCTAATTGCCCATTCCCCTGAATCTTTGTGAAGGATGACAAATATGTAAAACAGGCTGGCTAGGATAATCAAGCAACAAGAAATTTACTCTTCCGCAAGCTTAGTACTATAAAAAAAATGGAATTAAACAAAAGCATGATAACCTTACATTCCCATTGGCCAAAATTACAGTGTTTTTCAGCTGTCTTTGGGTTGTCCTGTCTCATCAGAGCTGGGATAGGTGTTAGGTGTGATACCATGTTCTCACCAATAAGTTGACTTTTTATCTGGATGCTTTGCTTTGACATTGCAAGAGTTATGCTGTGAGTAATCGGGGAAAAGCATGTTATGCCTGCTTTATATCCCTGTTAATTACGTAGGATGGTTTTCTGACTTAGTACAATTTTTGGAACCGTAAAGAAGCTGGACAAGGGCCTGAGATGTTTGCTCACTTTGCAACTTTCACTTTACCAGATGTGAGGGAATATCGTATTTTTTGCACACTGTGGCTTATTTCATTTTCATCAGAAATGTTTTAAGCAATGCAAACAGTTTTTCCTATGGGTATACTTGCAAAATTAAAGATAATTTTTGCCTGAAATATTTGAAGCGAAGTTGTCTTATATTTTTCTTCAGCT
The DNA here is from genome assembly GCF_000687185.1 of Egretta garzetta. Taxonomy (NCBI): domain Eukaryota; kingdom Metazoa; phylum Chordata; class Aves; order Pelecaniformes; family Ardeidae; genus Egretta; species Egretta garzetta. The sequence continues at coordinate 5,435,931 of NW_009260028.1, read as the reverse complement.
AATCTGGCAGTGATGCTGTTTCCCCGCACACATACCTCCGGTATAAATGGGAAGCCTTATTTTCTAATATAACCATACAAGTCATTGGTGTGACTGTAAGAAAATTCAGTGTTTTCAAAATGCATACAGAGGTTTATGGTAGTGTTCAAACATAAACAATTGTTTTTCTGGGTGATTAATAAAGAGGAAAGCACACTTCTCATATGAATGGCTTTTCCAGACAATGTTTTTCATAGGAAAAAATATTACTTTTAATGACTAAGTAGCTATACAAATAATGCCTTATGTTTCTCTTACAACAAACAATAGCATAGTGTGATAGTCAAGCTCTATTTATCAAAACTTAAATATAGCATTATTATTCTAAAGTTAAGAAAAGCGGTATAGCTAGATTTTTTAAGAGAATACTTCTGATGGTTCTTGTGTCATGATTTCGGCTTGTATGATTATTAAAAGTCAGATTTGCTACCTGTGCTTAAGGTAAGAGCAGAATCTTCCTTAGTTTCACTTTGTGTCATCCTGGCAGGGATCCTGGCTTCTTGTAAGTCAATGGCAGAGCTTCATCAACTTCATTTGAGTCAGGATTTCATTAAATGAATATTTGGGGTAATTAAGGATGAATCATGAGACTCCTGTTTTTCATTCTTAATGATCACAAATAAGATCCATGAAAAGCCTACTGAAGTTAATTGGAAGATTAATGTTGCTTTCAATGGACTTTAGTTCAGGCTTTTTATTTTGCACACAGGCACTTGTGTAATTTTTTTCAGGGTTTTTTAAGGCTTTGGGGTTTGTTATGGCACTTTCCCATCTACAGAGTTCCCACAGTGTCCCATATTCTTGAGCTGCAATGTAGACACTATTGAGTCAGTTGTATTTCTTAAATTATGTCAGTCCACTATTAGCATGTGTGATGGTCATTGTTGGTCACCATCCCTAGTTTAGAAGAACAAGTGAGACGATTGTCCCCTGATGCAAATTTCCCTCCTCCAGATCTGCTTATCACTGTGTTAATAATTTGGCCCTGTATTCTCTCCTCTCCCATTACCCAACAATTAATTTGGTCTTCCAGTATCTTCTGCTTGTCCCCCACATTTCTCATCATTTCTTGCTTTCAGCGTAACCTCAGTGCATCCCTCTTGCTGTTTACTGGTAATTTATCCACTTCTCTCATTGTGGGACAGCTTAGCATTGTAAGACAGAGAGAGGAAGTAGGTGAGCAAACTGAAGGTCTCTTTTTCTTTTTTATATAGAAGAGGAGAATTGCTTAAATCAAAATATTTTTCAGGACAGAATTTAGGATGGATCTTCACACGTGGGGCTTTAACCTAAAGTTGTATCATTGTTTTAAGAACTAAAGTGAGAAAAAGTTGGCAATTATATATGGGTATGGTCTTTCAGTATTGTTATCATGGAATATATAATTTCAGCACTGATATCAGCCTGAAGAACTTGGTCTGTGGATAAGAATTTGTTTCCTTTCAATGCTGGAAAGAAGCAAACTAAGCAAATACAGAAGAGCAGAGAGGAAACAGGGAAAGGGCAATTTATCCTGAAATGTTGAGGAAGCTATGCAACTTTTCCCCCTCTTTTGAATTGTTTCTTCAAATTATCCATCCCTGTATCTATTTATACAGCAAAAAAGACCTTGACATTCCAGCACAGAATCCTTCAGGTGAGAAGGTTCCTCAGGACGTCTCCACTCCAGTTTCCTCTCCAAAGCAGGTGCAGCTCTGAAATCAGACCAAAAGCAGATAGCAAACATGATCTTCCAGTGAGATGGAACTTCCTTTATAAAGAGAGTTTTAACACGTTGGTTTTAACCCTAATTATGGTATACAGTTTCTCTATGTTAGCTGTCATAAATTCTTTGGATCAATTATTTTAGGTGTGTACAGTGGATTGTATCATGGTCACTATGTCTGTGAGAAAAGAAACCTTCACTGTAAACTTCTGAACCAAAAGGAGAATGATGACCAAAAGTTACTATTAAAAGATGATTTAGAAAATATTTTTTAAAATTGGAATTTCCTGTTTCAGAGACTGAAAATGTCTATTTCTGATTTTATACTAAGTGTCATCACGTTATTTTGGTTATGCAGAATTTAGATGGATTATCTGCAATCCCAGAAAGAAATAAAAAAACACATGAGGACTTTTCCAGTCTCCAGGACCATTTTTGAAAATCCATATTTGCTTCTTAATGACCAGTGTGCCAGCAGTAAGATTTGTAGAGTACGTTCTTTATTTATTTATGTGCCTTTCCTTTAATAATCAGATGCTAAAATGGTTATTCACTTGACTAAGGTCATGTAAAGTAAACTTATTTCAACTCTTCCCCTTTGGATAGGAATCAAAGAAGTTTCTATCTAGCTGAAAAGCATAGCTAATATTGCACAGGTGCAAGCTTTAGAGCCATGATCAATACTGTACATGCAGTAGTGAATCTATCTTAGCACCACAAGGTTATGTTGCTTCTAGTACCTAAGCTAAGATTTCTGCTTAGACCTTTTCCATTTGCTACACTATTTACATGTTTCACATTGCGGTGGGTTGACCCTGACCAGCAACTAAGTGCACACACCCCCACTTAGTCACTCCACAACCCCCCAACTGGATGTAGAAGAAAATAGAAAGAGAAAAAGCAAGAAATATTGATGGTTGAGATAATTTAATATCTGAAGGAAAGAGAAAAGGGGAGTAGGGAAGAAACGAAGTGATGCAAGGCAATCATTCATCACCTACTGTAGGCACATCCATGTTCATCCAGTCTCCAAGCAATGGCTACTTTGGAAAGACCAAAACTCCAGTTTTTTATTTCTGAGCACAATGTCATATGGTCCGGACTATCCCTTAGGTCAATTCAAGTCAGCTGTCCCCTCCCAGCCTCTTGCTCACTCCCAGCCTACTTGCAGTAAGCAGGCAGTGAGAAAAAGAGAAAACCTTGATGCCATGCAAACACTGCTCAGCAAATACCTGAAACACTGGTGTGTTATTGGCAATGCTTTAGTAACAAATCCAAAACACAGCAACATTCAAGCTGCTTTGAAGAAAGTTAACACCGTCCCAGCCAGATCCAATATGCATATAAACAAATGGTTTGTCTGTATGTATCTTTGTAAATTTCTAGCATCATAAATACTGACAGACAATTAGTAATTAGCATTTTCTCAATATAATTAAGTGATCTTTATCAAATGATGCCAAATGTTGACTTTGAACATAGCAGGAAATAATATGGAACTTACTTTTTTTTTGAAAGCAGAGACAATTAGAGGCAACTATCACTATCTTTACTACCTTTTGTCTGAGCTTTTACTTCTAATATTGTAAGCTCCTTGAGCTGATAACTGAATTTTAAAGGAGATTTAATAGACCCACACAAATAATACCTTTACACATTATTTGATAACACAAAAAGATTAATATTAGAAAAGATCAAACCAATGGGGCTACTAAAATGATTGAGGGCTGAAGCACCTCTCCTATGAGGACAGGCTGAGAGAATTGGGGATGTTCAGCCTGGAGAAGAGAAGGCTGTGGGGAGACCTGATTGCAGCCTTTCAGTACTTAAAGGGGGCCTATAGGAAAGATGGCAAAAATCTTTTTAGTAGGGCCAGCTGTGACAGAACAAGGGGTAATGGTTTTAAACTGAAGCAGGGTAGGTTTAGACTGGATATAAGGAAGAAATTCTCTACAGTGAGGATGGTTAAACACTGGAAGGGGTTGCCCAGAGAGGTGGTGGAGGCCCCATCCCTGGAAACATTCAAGGCCAGGTTGGACGGGGCTCTGAGCAACCTGACCTAGTTAGCAGTGTCCCTGGTCACTGCAGGGGAGGGTTGGACTAGATGACCTCTAGGGGTCCCTTCCAACCCAAAACATTCTATGATTTTATGATTCTATGAAATCTTGAATATAGCCTGGGTTCTTCTTACTTAAAACAAATGTTGTGAAGGAGGAAAGGTGAAAGTGTTCAGTCAGGCATAGAGTAAGGAAGACCTAAATTAATTATTGTTTCCCAATTACTTCAAGTATCTATTTTAAATATTTATTAAAAATAGCTTTATATTTGGCAAATAATCACAAATACGTTCTGGTCAGAAGATGCATGAATACCCTGAGGAGCACTGAGTTCAGCTGAGCTCGGCTTCTGCTGGCACAACCTCTCCAGCTGGACAGCTGATACACATAGCAGCTATTCTAATGTGTGGTATTGAATCATTCCTACACTGCATGCTAATGGAAATTCTCAGGTCTCTACTCCTGTAGAGAGAGGAGCATGGTAAATGCCATCTCAGCTGGGGCTAGAGGCTGATATTTGTCTAGTCATGTCTTGAAATCTTTCAAGAATGAAGATTCACAACCTCAATGGGTTACAACTGCATTGATCTGAGCCTTCTCTTCAGTGAACAAAGCAAGACTAGGTTAGCGCGCCTTCCCCGTGTAGGTCATATGCTCCAGACTCTGTTCAGTTTGGCCTGCTGTATTATCTATAGCTTCTACACATCCTTCTTGAACTGGGGGACACAAAACTGAACTCAGCATTCCATCTGCAGCTTTGTCCACACCGAGTAGAAGGTGATAATAATTTTTCTTTGTTAGAAAAGATCAAATTTTACTTTTAATAATTTTACTTTGAGGGTGACAGAGCACTGGAATGGGCTTCCCGGGGGGGTTGTGGAGTCTCCTTCTCTGGAGATATTCAAAACCCAGCTGGACGATGTCCTGTGCAACCTGCTCTAGGTGAACCTGCTTTAGCAGGGGGGTTGGACTAGGTGATCTCCAGAGGTCCCTTCCAACCCTTGCAATTCTGTGATTCTCAATCTGTTGTCCATGATCCTCCTAATATAGCGCTGAGCACCATTTGCCTTGTTCACAATGAGTTCAGCCTGACTTTCAGTCTAACTCCAGGTCATTTTTAGCTAGATTGTTATTAATCACCTCTTCCCCTGCCTGTGCTGACACACAGGGTTATTTTGCTCCCAGCACAGACCTTACATTTCTCCTTATTGCAGGTATCTGTTAGCCTAGTCCTCAACTTTCTTTGGGTGCCTCTAGATTGAAGCTCCATGCTCATTGTGTCAGCCACTCCCCTTGATTTATTATCAACCACTACTTTACTGATAGTGTGACCTGAGTCATCGTTCGCATTATTGACAAAGTTGTTGGATAGCAGGGGCTCCTTTAGTAAACCCTGTGGTATTTCATACACTGCCAGGTGAGTATCAAGGAACAGATCATCACCCTTCAAAGTTCAGC
>NW_009260028.1:5403162-5430603 GCF_000687185.1 Egretta garzetta | reverse complement strand
CAATTTTTAAACCACGTATCAGGTGATATTTCCTCAGCTTCCAAATGAAAGTGCCATAGCCAGTCAGTTTATTGTAGAAAGAAGCGAGGCTGAGCAAGCTTGATTTGCCTGCAGTAACTCCATTTTGACTATTCCCAATTAGTTTCTTGTCTTATGTGTGTTTGGAAATGAATTCCAGGATGATGTGCTCCATGACCTTTCCATGGTCTGGGATGAGGAAAACCAGCTTGTAGTGTCCTAGATTTTCCTTCTTGCCTTTTTAAAGGTTGAGTTTAATGTCTTTTTCTCCAGTCTTCAGAAACCCTTCCAATTGGCTGCAATTTTTCACAGGTGTTAAACAGGGGATGTGCAATAACATTTGCCAGCTGTTTTTTCACTTACAGATGAATTTCACTCAGTCTCGTGCATCTCTGTATACGTACAACTTCTCCAAGTAATCCTTAACATGCTGCTCCCTCACTGTTGGCTGCTCTCCTCCATTCTAAAATATGCTGGCACATGCAAGGGTCAGAGAGCAGACTTCACTTCTCTGTCCATCATCAAGGGCAAATGGGCCAAACTTAAGAGACTTTTATTGCCAGTCCTTTTCCTGCTAATACTAGTTTCCAACTCCTGTATACCCACGTTTTGTGGTTCAGGCAGCTGGGAAACTGCCCATTTAGCCAAGCAGCCCAAAATTCCCTGTTTTCCTCCACAATGAAATGCTAAGGTCCTGAAGTTATTGACAAATATCCTTTAAAAATCATTCAACTCTCCTGGGCAGCCTTCCCTTCCATGGTTCCTTCTCAGAGGACACTGTCTCACTGCTTCATGAAAAAGCCGCAGTCCATTGCCCTGAAGCAGAGTCCTAACTCTGCTGCTTACATTCCTCCTCTCCTACAGATCCAGATTTAAATATCTCATGGTTGCTTCACATCCAGCTGATTATTTAGTTTGTTCTACTTATCCATTCTAACTATTAGAGTGATTTTAAAATGTCAGGATGGTATTAAAATATGGAGAGTACTTAATTCGATTGTCAAACAGACGTTAATGTGTTTTTAGTTTGCCAATTCTGGCTCTCTAGATGATAGTGGTTAACAAAAATAACTTATTAAAAACAGCTAGGGCAAACGATATGCTCAAATTATATAATTAAATGTTGACCTGTTCCTACTAAAGTTTCCATTTCAACTATGAAAATTTCAGGGTACTGAATATAGCCTTGTGTTCAAAAATGTATACCTGCATATTGAAGAAATGCAAGATAGCTTTAGAAGGAATGTTTTAAAATTACTTTATTGTTGGAATGTTGGTTTCAGATTGCCACAACACTTCCAAGAGAAAATGCTTATAACTGTTCGCTTTCCACGGAAATATTCAATTTCTACATATTCTGCATTGCCTAAATTTTGATTCCCTTTTCTTTTCTTTCCTTTGCTCTTGTTTTCTTCTACCACATCTCTGTCTTCCGTATTTCATACCTGTTCTTTCATAAACCCCTTCTTTAACATCAAACTAGCAATATGTCAGCTTTGTCCCCACGCCATATCACTTTTCCTTAAGGCACTGCACATAAGGCTGCCTAGAAATAACCTTAGTCCTGTCACATACTTTTACGTTTACTCCTTCCCTGTTCACAGTTGTACATGCTGTTATATTTTATTTACCTTCCTCTGCCTGCAAAGATACATATCTGTTTCGCTCTCTTCACTCACAGGGGCAACTATTGCATATCCACAGCTGACTACTTTTCTCGTATGGATTCAATTTTACTTCTTTCTCCTCCTCTTGCTAATTTCCTCTCTCATAAGCTGTATCAACAGTGATGCCTGAATTGCCTCTCTGCCCTGTAGCTTCTCATACCAGAAAAGGTGGGTGACAGATACAGAAGCCTCTCATCCTCCAACTCTGAGGGCTAGAGTTGAAAGCGGTGATGTATGTTAGAAGAATGAGTTTAGAATGGTATTTTTCTTACGTGAAAAATAAAATTATTCATACTTATTTAGCAAAATACACCTCCAGCTGGCACTGCTTAATATGAATTGTTCCATGCAGTCAGTGTCCACATTCTCAATGGGAAAGTTTTATGATCTGCTCACTATCACAATTTGGTATCAGAAGTAAAGCCTCATACCATACATAGGGGATGGAGATAGAGTGGCACGATTTTAGGTGAGAACTAGAGAAAGACAAGGTCAGAATGTGCTGCAGATGAATGATTAAATCAAAAAAGTGTGATTCATGAAAAACCAGAAGAAGTTTTTTGTTTTCATTTGGTTTTGCGCTGACATGGGGTCAGCCACAAAGTTAACAGCAGGAAAAGTGAACACAGAGAGGTTTTGGCCTTTTAGGCCACTACAGGCACTGACTTGCAAATTTCTGCGGGAAAAGAGCTAGATGGTTCTAGTTCCTCTCCTTAATTCTGTGTGTTCCTATCACTCTGATTGTTTCCCAGATTGTCTCACAGTGCTTTACAGTTACAGGCAAGAACAACTTGCCAAAAATTATTTTGTTTTTAGTAAAACAGCTGCAAATATTTATGCCTTGCTTTGATTTATGTTTGCATGATATTTTGGTAATATAAACAGACACAACTCCATGTAAGCATTAGTATCAGATAAAAGCAATAGTATTGGATAAGACACCATCTTTCATAAATGATGAGAACTGAGAATCCACCATTGTACAATAAAACTATTGCACCACATTGGGCTTTTGTTTAAGAAAGCAATTAAATGTGGTTTGGATCAGCTACCATCAATGTACTTAGTTGACAATTATTTGTGTTAGAATACTTGTATATTCTTGAAAGATTTCCTCAGCTTGCTAATTCAACAGCACAGAAATCTCTATAAATTTCTTTCACCATTTTTGACGAATATGAAACCTGTGAATTCAATTCTAGATTTCCTTCTATCGTCTGTAGAGTTTACACGAAGTGTATGGTTCATTTTTATTTCATGTTTTGTAGTTCAGTCACAGGTCATGCACAGGTGTGAGAATCTAGACAGTAGTGAGCCAGACTGATACTTAGGGCTTGCTCTGAAGTGATAAGTTCTTTTTGCAAAATAGCTTTTTAGATCACCTTCTAATATTTCTCTGTTCAGGAAACCTCACTCTTTTCTGAGTGAGCAGACTTATACAAATGTCTCATCCAGAGATTTATGAATTTGTCTTCATAGAAGAGACACAAGAAAAGGCAACTAAGTCTGAAAGCTACGTGAACACCTGGATCATGCCAGGTACTTGACTTTCTTGTTTTCTGTGTTATATACAGTCATCATTCTAGGTTTATTTTTAATTGAGCATTAATATTAATGCTCTCCATTTTGCAATCAAAAGAAATATCAGAAAACTATGTAAAACATTCTAAACTTTTCATTCAAATGTCTTTATATGCATAACTTTAATGGAAAGGCTACCATTAGACTCTGGTAAACCAAAGTCTTTGGTTGCAGAGCCAAGCTAAACTTGGCATTTGAAGCCAAAACATAAACTGAGCCACTAGAGCTGACTGCACATATATGAAAAGGAAAATAAGTAATACTCATCTACAGAATTCCTGTGGCAAAATATTTCACGTCCTGCCTGTTCTCAACTTCTTCATAGATTCCTACTACTTTAGTATAGCATTGTTAGCCAGAACTGTGAAAACAAAAATTTGAAATGTGTAAACAATCTGCCATATTCAAGGCACAGTATAGCAAAAATACTGCAAAGTGACATGATACAGTTCCCTGAAAAATCCATGTTACCAGTCAGTTATATCAAACAAGGATCTGTGATATTTTCAATCAAATATATCCTGGCATATGTTATTGGTTCTCCATATGCTTTTCCACATGTCACTCTGCTCCATTTCTCATCATCTTCTCTGCAACACACACTTTTCCTGTGTTTTATGTAGAGAAATATATGTATATGTGTGCACACACAGATGTCAGAGAGGCTATTCCAACATACTGAGGCACTGGGAACTGAGCTGCTGTGGGGTGGCTGGGGCAGAGCAGGAAATGTGGCTGGAAGGAGGTGTTTGTGGCAAGTTCAAGGGCAGGAGGAGGGAGAGAACTTTCTTGGGTTTGATCCTTGCTTTTTCCTACTGTACTTCAGCTTGCACTTCCTTGCACACTGTCCCATGCCCAGCATTACCACCAGCAACACCCTATTGGAGAAGCTCTGTATCTACTGCAACATCTTTGTATCACGACATGCCATTCAAAGAACTACTGCTGTAGTTGTTTTTAATATTTATGGTTGGAAATACATGAGTTTCAATGTCAGAAAGCCAGCAACAAGGGCATCAAAAGGAAGAGGGAAGGTGATAATGTAACATTAGAATCTTATTTTTAAATGCCTCAACCCACTTTTCCTTAAATAACTCTGTCATCATTTTAGTTTCTAATATTTTGTGGTTAACCAGAGCTAGAAAAATAATGGTCTGATCCTACCTACTGATGTTGATTGCAAACATCCTCATGAACTTCAGTGGGATCTGGAAGTAGTCTTTCATGCCTTGTACCTAGTAGTTAAAGATGGAGAGAGTTGGCTTTCCTTGGTATATGGTTTCTGGCACTAGCTCTAGTTTATGTTTTGTTTTATTTTGAGGTTGGTTTTCTTTCCTCCCTACATATATAAACCTCAGTTGAGTTTTCCATCTCAGTGTCCAAAGTATTTGCAAGTACCATGCTAGGGAGTGATTGAAAGCAAAGATTTCCACCTCCTATGAAAGTTTAGCCTCTCCCTGAATGGGGATCCTAACAACGGATGACCTTTTACAAGAGAGCAACTAAATTTAAGTGGCCTGTTACTTTTGTCACCCTGGGAAAAATATGTAGTAGCAGCATCACGATAAATAATGTAGTGATAAGCAAGTAAGTGGAGGGAATATTTTTTCAAATAAATTTTGGCTTAAATAATTTTCAATTGTTGCAATATAATTTTAAATTACTTTTTTCCCCTTATTATTATTCTATGTTAACATTGCTTTCTAACAAGGAAGGCTTAGCAAATCTAGTTTTAGTTTTGTGTTCACACTGCAATTGTGTATTTATATTAATAAAAACAAAGTTAGCACTAATTCATATGTAGTACCTATACATGTTTGAAGATCATGAAAATACAAGGATTAATAAACATACTTTTATAAAATAAATTGATACATTAAATTCTCAGCCTGTAGTTGAACACAAAACATATTACTTCATTCAAAGTGTCAAGCAGGCATCAATCTCTTAAAACCAGGGTTACATATCTAACACTGTTAACCTTCAATGTTAAGAGGTTACAGAGTTTACGTCAAAGACACAGTATACCTTACCCCTACTGTGCTGATCTATTTTCATTTTCCTCTTAATCAGGAATAAACATTTTAGAAAGCTTGTCTAGCTGGATGGAGAAGACAGAAAGTGTTGGGGATTGGGTACCATTTTCACAATCTGAAGGCATGCTTTCATCTGTGCCATGTTCTTTCCAAATTTAGTATAATCATGACATTATGTTTCAAAAGAAGTAGAACATAAAAGAATAAAGAAGAATACTGATGAACAAGAAAATTAAACAAAAAATACTAAATTAGATTTACTCCCATCTCTTACTTCTAAAATAACTAGTAATAACAGAACCCAATATATTTTGTATACTGTAACAGTAGAGGAAAGAGCTCAGTGAGTCTTGATTATTGACCATTTCATATTTTATAATTACTTATATCTTCTTATCAGAAACAACGTGCCTTGATGCCTGCAATGTCCCCATCTAGATGCATGTTTTTAACTGTAACTTATAATACCATTGAAGTTTCCTGCTGTAGTAGAATTTTTGAACACAGAGAAATCAGGTCATGTGTATATATATACTGTGTATACATAGCCTATTTATGCAAATAGAACATTTTTGTCTTGGGAAAAAATATATGGAATGCACTTCACTTCATAAAGAAGATATTGCCACAATTCATCAACTTTTTACTCTTGGAAACTGAATCTGCATGTCGCAGAAGTTCATGATCCAAAAAAAATCAGTCACCATGAAAGGGGACATTCCAAACCTTTGCAACCAAAGCAAGCTTATTAAAAGGAAAAAAAAAAAAAAGAAAAAGGAAAAAACTATGCAAGTGTTCCCAAAGGTAAAATGATGAAAGTCATTAGACTGTAGGAATACAGTAAAGCAAGTGTTGGAAATGGGCAGGAATATGGCCATGTTTACAAATTGTGCTTGTTTGTTTCCAAAATATTTCAGTTTAAAAATACAACAGGGACTATACTAAAAGTAATATTTTCATATATTATGAAAATTTAAATAAATGTTTCAACATTAATATGCTGTTTTCTCCAAATCAAAATAAAATGTTTAAGGTTTGCTAAAACTAAACTATACTTGTTTCCCTTTCTACCTCTACCATTCTCTCAACAAATTTTAAGAGGACTATATGATCAGATTTTAGTCTGTGGTACTTACTCATATGCAATATTCATGCATAACTTTCCCGTATTTTTCAAGATTTACAGATATGTGATGGAGAGCACTGGGCTCAAAAGTCATGAGGGCTTCCCTGCTTGGAGCCCAGATTGTGAACAGAGCCCACAGAGCATCTCACCTTCAGCTGTGAGATCCAAGAGCCTACTCTTTGAGATGCATTGACTGTATTGGCTTGACATAGCCACACAGGCATAGAGAGAGACTTTATGTGCCCTATTTTGCTTTTCTTCTGTGTCATCGGGACTGTTCTCATTCCTACTCCAGCAGAGAATGAGAAGTGAGATGTAATGGAAAATCTAAAGATCTCTTATCTCATTCTTTCCTATGATAAACATTACCTTGATTATCCAAGTTCTATTTGGATACAGAAAAAAACACAAATCAGGAACATCAATAGCCTAAAAATTCCAAGATAATGAAAAAACTCTGATTACTTTCACTGGAAGCACCTGTTTTCTGTGAAAGGCAGCATGGGTGAAAACAAGTTGTTTGCAAAATAATAATGAGTGAGAGACAGAGGTTTACAAAATTGGAAGTCAATGACTAGGAGACAAGGAGGAAGAGCTCAGGAAGGTATAGCAGTGGACAGGAAGCTTTTAGGCTTTTGTTGTCTTAATAAGTGAGAAATTGTTAGAGTCTGATTCACTTAAGCTTTTTTTTTTTTTTTCTATGAAGAAAATATCAGATCCAAGTGATAATAAAGCATGTTCCCAGAAATGGGTTCCACAGATATCTTCCTCCCTTCAGGTATTTTCTTTAGGAACAGAAAACTAAAACAAATGCAAAAGAGGAGAAGTAATTCACTGTTAAATAATATTTTGTTAAGAAAGGATTTCAAGTGAAATAATGTAACCAACTTTTTTCTGTTCTGAAAGTTGGAAATTCTGAGCTGCAAGTATGAAGGCTGACCACTCTTGCCGTTCCTCAACTTTATTGGAAAGTCTCTTTTAGCATTCTTCAGAAACAATATTCTAGGAAGTCTAATTGTACAGTATCCAGCCCTCTTCCTGTCCTTTTTAGTGCAGTATTTAATGGCAAGTAGCCAGCATCATTAGCTAATTTGCTGTAGTATTTCCATGTTCAGTGACCTTCTGTTTCAAATAACTTTCAAAACAAATAGTTACTCATTCAAACAAAGTTCCATTCTAAGAAAATATTTAACTAAGTCTTTGCTTTATCAAGTGTATATAGAAGAGGGAGCTATTCATTTTAAGATGTGCGTCAATGTAGCAAAATGGTAATGAAAAAAACAGTGAATAAAGTCTTTGAGATAAAATCCTCTGCAGCAAACTTTCATTAATAGTTTTATGGTCATCTTCTGTTCTAACTTCCTTTAAGCTGCAAGGTTTTTCTATGTATTACAAGACAAGGCAACAAACAGTGCAGAAGTGCAATGACAACTTTTTGCAATGACAATAAATTAATTATCTGTTAAGCTACTAATAGGTTTGGAAAATCCAGTGTTCTTTGTGTCTCAGTTTAAAAGGATCAAACAGAACATAACATAGCAGATTTGAAGGACCTTGTAGGATCTCAGGAACTGGTTGTAGCTGGAAACTGAAGGCCCTGACATGCTTTGTATTCTATCAGAGTTTATTTATTGACAGTTTTCCAAAAATGAGTAGGTTGCATAAAATATTTTGTGATTCAAACTTTCTTCAGACATCCAATGCACAAAGAGACAAATCCTATAGTGGGGGTACTTTTTCAGTCCTTTTCTTTGCAGTGCTTACAACACTGAAGCAATAATGGGAACAGGGTAAACGGGACAAGTGGAAGAGTGAGGACGGAGTGGGGGATGGAGGACTGTAAGTCTGGAAGTGTTGCCACTAACAGACCTGTGGACCCTACTCATCCCTACACTAGGAAAAAGATTTTCCCAACTACATCTGGAGGCTTTTATGCTAAAATAAAAATCATTGCTTGCTTATCATTCTATGATATGAGAATTTAGGGAAAAATTATTCTCTGACAGTATTTTCATTTATAGTTTAATGTTACCTCCAGTGAACCCCCCAAAAATGTTTTTTACTGGAAGGAAAGATCTTTCATCAAAATACCAGTTGTCATGTCACCTGAATTATTTTCAAACAGTTCTGAAAACCCACAAACTTATTAACTTTAAACCTGAAGCAGATAATGTATTCATGAAAGAGGTTTATTTCTACTTTTGGGACGAAACAAAAATAAACAAAGTCTGGATGGGAATTCCTATATTTTATCTTAATGTCTCACAGTCTCTGGTTTATTTATTTGGACTTGTGGAACAATGTAAGAGGTGAAAAGATCTATTTTGTGGTACACAGTTCTAGTAACTCACTAGTTTGTTTTGTCTTGCCTGTCCAAGTAGATCTTGGTAGAAGGTATCATGACAGTTTGTCTCTAGAGGAAAACATTCTGACAAAGTTTCATGAAACTGGTAAAATAGAGATTATTTGAGGCATTATAAGGTCAATTAGAAAAGTGCCAAATAGATTTGCAACCACCTATAGAGGAATGTGTTAGCCAATTTATGTAAACTGAACGATACAAAATGTTTCTTTCCTTCACATATTCATTCTCCTGTTGTGATCAGACGCAATGAGTTAGTATAATTGGCTTGCAGGATATGTGTCTTTTATTATTTGTTTTGCTGCATTTATTTTTTCCCTTTATGTTTAAATGCCTCAAGTTGAATTAATGTAGGTTTCCTAAGTTTCTTAAAGATCAGAGAAAGATTGAATTTTTTTTGTTTGTTTGTGTTTAGCTTTTCCTTCAGTGAAGTAAATAATTTCTCAGTATCATAGCTCACCCCATTTCTGAAAGATGATTGATAGTGTATCTGGCCCTTTGTAATTTCAAACTTTGAATTTATTCCCCAACTCCCTTTGAAATCAAATGTGAAATACATAACCCTTAAAATATATTGCTCAGTGTTAACTAACTTGAATACACAAGTAGCTCATCAAGATTTTAATGCAAAAGCTTATTAGCTAACTTCACTAGTCATCCAGGTTTATTCACTGAATTCAGTAATAGAAAACTCTCATTGGGTTCAATGACAGTAGAGGTAAACACTTTATAATGTCCTTTCCTGTTTTACCTTTGTATGACACTAAAAAAATGAGGACTGCAGACTGGCAGAATTGGCTACCAAATGCTTGTATTTACTGACAGTATACAGACGTGGAGAAGACAGCTGTGTATCTTTGCTCTGATTACTTCTAAAACATAGAAAGGAGTGAACACTACTGGAGGGCCTGCAAACTATTTCACGGGTATAGCTGCCTTACATGCCTTTATGATCAGTTAGAGAATGCATGTATATGGGGCTTTTTTTAGTGTTTTGTACTAAGTTACCAGGCTTTTTTAGTCCAGATTACTGTGTCTTCACAGATAAGTGATGTACAGAGGAGTTCTTCAGTTTGATTTATGTATCTTTCCCAGCCTTTTATATGCCTTCTTTCTCCCATGGTTAGTCCCATCCTTGGCATTGCTCCTTCCCATCAGGACTTGAAAGAGGAAGAGAGAAGGATGGAAGTCTTGCTGCATTATCATCTGAAATGCTATTGCTGGAGAAGCCTCCTCTCTGGATAAATGAAAGCTAAGGTCTTTACATGGTACTTCAGACTTTAACCAGGCTTTTAAATCGTGCTCTGCTCTGATGATGAATACACCATATGCCTTATAAAGCATGTGATAAGTCATTCACATCAGCTGTCTTTCTAATGCCCTATCAAAGGCCTTAGTTTTGTTCTTTAAACCCAAAGTTACTGCATATGCAAAAATTAGAAATCATACCAGTATATAATTGAATGTGAAATTTATTCCCTCCCTCTACTTCCCTGCTCCTGTCCCTTTGTCTCACTCCCTGCCTCCTTATTCCTTTTTCTCCCTCTCTCCCTCCCTCCTTATTTGTATATATGAGATTAGAGGAGACACAAACAATGTCAAAGAAATAAAAATAATATTTCTTAATCTAATCTGGTAAGTGGTTTCTAGAAACTAAAACTGCAGTTAAAAGAATATATTCTCCATATAGGGATTCCATAGTGTTATTAGAGTTATTTGTTGGCAGTTTGTGAAATAAAGCCTTATCTATTTGTAGGTGTTGGTGATCAGTCATATCCATTTGTTTGACAAAACTCAGATATTTTTCAGTCAATGAATTGCTTGTAAATTTTCATGTGTGTGCTTGCTCTCCTAAATTCAGAGTATGAACCTTGACCTTTTTTTAGACTGTAGAAGATCACCTGGAATTAATCTTTTTATTTGGGTTTGTGACAGATAGACTTATGTTTTAGTCCAAATATCTATCATCATAAAAAATACATTCTAAATTGGTAAATGTTCTTCAGTATCAAAGTTATCTTCTTCAAGTTTTTCTGTCAATAAACTTTACTGTTAGGAAATTAAAAAACAAAACCAAAGGAGACATAAAAAAAAAAAATGACTGTTAATAAATGATATTTTGCAATATCTGCCCAGCAACATTTCAGTACCACATTTAGAAATTGTCACATCAGTACCTCATTGCTACATCAGAAATTCTTACCAATAAAAACCTAGCACTGTATTCTTGACAAAAATATTATATGATCAAGGGACAAAGCTCCCTCAGTTGGACCCTATTCTAGGACAATAAGTAGTTATTTTCCAGACAGGATATTGATTATGTTGCCCAAAAGTAATTTAGTCCTTACTTGTTTCATATATAGACTGCAAAACTTCTTTATTGAAATTGGAAGTGATCTCATCTTTTTCCTGTAGCCTGGTTGAGCAAAAATGTTTTTAAAGCATTTAAGAAATACTTGAAATGTGGGAAAAATACCTGCAGACATGATTCTTTTCTATTTATCTAGTAATGTTGTATGATGTTTAAACATAATTGCTTATGTCACTTCTGATATCTCTAAATAAACAACTAAGTATGGAGATATGGGCCATATAAACATTAGGGAAGGTTATTTGACATGAAAAGGCACTCTAATTTAAGCTGTAAAGAATATATCTTGTTTGACCTTACTTGAGTCTCTAGCGGTTAGTTCTGAGTCACTGGGAGAATGTGGCTTGGAATTTGATTTTGATTGACAGGTGGCCTCCCACTGAGGGAACGCTGAAAAGTGCTGAGGAAGCAACATCCCAAGAGCTGTTTTTGTGGTTTTGTTTGCAACAATTAGGAAAACCAAGAGATAGAGCAGACTGGAGGGTTGCACAAGTGCTCCAAACAGTCAGGTTAGGGCCTCAGAAGATCCTCTGCCTGCTTCTAAAGAGCACTCAGGCATTGGTATCTTGTTGGAGGCATAAGGTGTGCTGACAGTAGGAGAGAACTGGGAAGGCTAAGTTCAATTTGAAGGTTTCCAAAGACAGCATTTTCTCTGTATATGTCAGGTCCTCCTGGGGTCCTGCTGATGCGCAGTGTAACTGCCAGCATGTCTAAAAGAGCATGTTGTGAAAATGAACAGTGATGTCTATGAGGACATGGGTTTGTCATTGAGGAAGCGGGCATTTATCTGCAGAAATGAGTATGCATTTGTCTCTGTGGAAAGAAACCTTGTGCCCATGTGGCTAACACGATGTGGTGGACTTCCTTTTGGCAGAATGGTTTTAGTGAAGTATCTGCCTCCACCTGTTCCTCCACAGGAAGTCTTTATGAAACGTGCTGAAGCAAGCCATCATGTCCCAGAGCAGTTTTCTACGAGTGTGTGAGTTTGTAACAGAAATAAATTCCTCTGGTGCAAGAAAGATTTGAAATGAGCAACATTGATAAAGTCTTTATTTACTAATGGATTTGGGGTGCATTTTCTTACAGCTTGAGATTTGACACAGCAAGTAGCAATCTTGGAGCACTGGAAGACATTTGAGAAGAGCAAATAGAGAAGAGACTTTTCTGTTGTATGCATTTATGTAGGTAGGTTGGTTTGCCTGTGCTTGTACCCTTGCTATATAATTTTTCATTGTTTTTTGAGGGGAAAAAAGTCATCACATTAAGGAGTTATGGAATTCTCTATGCTTTGCTTGGCAGACTTTCATACAGCAACTTGAACCCACCTAACTTCAGTCTATCTTTAACATAAATCATCCAAAGGGCTTCAGAAAGACATAAGCTATTGAAAATACACAAAGTGTTATTTTCCCACAAAACTTCAAACATAACAGCTGTTCTCTGTTTTTTTAATTCTTCTGAGAATGCAGTGATTTGACAAGTTGCAATATGGATTGTATTTATTTAGTTCATATTCTGTTTTTTAACAATTATTTCAATAACTATACTAAATATTTGAATTCACACTTTGCACTTTACATTTTCTTTCCCACTCAACTGCATAAAGAAAAATAATGACCTGTGATACCATTGTCCAAGACTGTTTCATAAGAAAATGAAAAATATGTTCTGTCCACCATAGTTTTGAATTTATTTAAAGGGATATTCATATTTAGCAACAATTTATATCTAGGTTGCCCAAAGAAAACAGAAATTAGAGGCACTATTTTCTATATGTATTAGCATAAAACTAGTTTATGTAATTAGTGGCATTATCAAACATCTGAAATACAGAAAGAGTCAGAGCTGATGTTTAATTCACCTGATTTCTGTGGAAACAGTGTTTTTTTTCTGGTTGGCTCTTCCTGAATAATTGCAGGGTAAGACTGACTTTAGTTTAAAGGCAGGTCATTCATCTGTCCTTCTTCCAAAACGGATCATCACATAATTCGTGACATGAATTGCCAGATATTTACACTGTCATTCACAGCGACTAAAATTGCTTCAGTAACTATTTCCTATGCTAAGTATAGGGAAGGCTACATATACTACAGCCAAGGTAAGCACATGTCTACGGTATGGTAGATATTCAATTTTAATGGAACCCATTTTGGCGAAAGTAGTTGTTTGCTTTCAGAAGGAGGTCAGCTTTCTGTAGCTCCATAGTGGTTAGTTGTCTGAATATCCCACAGACTTACTTAGAATAGGTCCTGTAGGGATATTGGTGTATAGCAGAGTGTAGGATGTATTCCATCTGTAGATCCACTTTCGGAGGCGAATGAGATACAAAAAAAAGTAAGCAAAAGTAACAAATATGAATATATAGAGAGCCGCTTCACTGCAGCAATTCAAGCTTATTTTATTTCTAACACCAAGGTACAATAAGCAATCATATTCTGGCTTTTAAAAGAGGTTAAACTGTGATTCAGTAACCTGTGTTTACACAGCTAATGTAAGCTTTTGGAGTGCACTAACACTTCTTATGCACTCACAAATTGCTAAATACCTATCTAGGATCATGTTATCAGAAGATTTGGAAAACAGATTAATTTGACTTCACATTACATTTCTAATCCATCGGTTTTGTTGTGGCATGGAAGATCCAAAAGTTAATTAGTACTTATGAGTACTGCTTCTGTCATTTGATCTTTCCCTGAGAAACAGTGTTGGGAAGATTAGAATACGTAGTCCTTACAGAATTCCTCAAGAAGATACTTCTGAAAGTCAAACTTGGGGGCTCAATTTTAATTGTGAATTAGCTCAACAGCCTCTCTAAACTAGCAATAAGATTATTCACCCTTCACATTTAATATATAAACAGGAACAAATCCTTGGGAGTTGGTGCCCACTCTTGAAACAGGACCACGAAATGGCCAGAGCCATTCTTTGTTGCTGGTTGTGCCCTTCCCCATGAGTAACTCTCACCAGGGTTTCCAGCTCAGTATCTCATCCGTCCCAAAACTTGCAACTATTACACACTAATTCTACAGCAAGAATAATGTTGATAACAGGTCTACATGTATGTCCTCATCATATGTTGGAGTGTTATGTAAAACAAACAAGCTCAGTGTGGGGTAAGTGTTAGAAAACCTGCCTGGGAATGGTATGTGAGCCTGTAGGGTTTCTGGTGTTCTGGAGGCTGCTTCAGGCAGGTGAAGCATGGAAGTACCTCATGGAGTGTGGGTCTGGATCCTGGGTTTACACAGGTGTTTTCTTACTGAAGATGGCCTTCATGACCAGCCTGACAAAGGGGTACAACTTAAATAAGACTGTACTTAAGCTGAAAAAAACCCTTGGAAAAAATCAAGGGATGTCTAATAATAATAATAATAATAATAATAATGTTACTGTTATTAATATTTTTATATTTACTTGTACCCTGAAACAATTTCCTGAAAGTAAAGATAAATGTACACACCTTCTGTGGTTTGTATAATCATATGTGTATACAATCATCTATCAAGTAAAATGCATGTTTTTATATGTGTGTGTGTATATATGTCTGTATATATACACACAGAGCATCTTGGTACACATTGCTGTCTATCAAGAAATGTATTGCTACTTGTTTTTTGGAATACCAATATAATATTATTACATAACTCATCTATAGTCAAAACATTTTAAGTACCTTGAAAGTACATATAAACACAGTCACGACAATAAATACAGTTTATAAAAAGAAAGGAAACAGGTAGGAGAACTAGCTGTAATGGGAAGTTCAAGGTAAGACATATTCATCAGCTTTGCTTTGCAACTGTTGAATATGAATGTGGTTATGTATTTACAAAATATATACATTGCCTTTTTTTAGAAACTGCATATTAAGTTTATTTGGGTTTTGATATTTCACACCATTGTTTTTAAAATTGGCTAGGATATACTGCTAGCATAGTCCTGAAATCAAGTAATTAAAACTTGGTACTGAAATACCAAATGGGTGCCTAACTGTCATTCTTAGCGTGAGTATAATGCTTATTAATTATTCTTCTCTGATCCAGTGTAGAATTTCATCACATGAAGCTTAGAAGATGACAAGCAGGGTCATTAAAATCTAATAGATTGAATGGACCTTTGAGATCTTCCAGACGAGGGCAAGGTGCTTGCATAGCTTTGGGAATATGGTTTGCCTACAACGTTATTTTCAAATTCATGCGTACTTCAAACATCACATAGGAAGACAACATTCCTTGTGTAGGGACCAGGTCTCTTCAAGCCAGACTCTGATCCCACAAAAATTCATGTACTTGATTTTATGTAACTGGAAGTAGTTCTGCTGATTTCAGCATAACAACACAGAGGCTTAGATTTATGTGGTCTCTTTTTTAAGGTCAAGCAAAAAGTAAATAAGGAACAGAACATAAAGAATGTGTAGTCTTAGGAGGAGGAAAGAAGTTTACCAACTTGAACAAGGCCAGCATTTTATCCTAAAGCCCTCTTCTTGAATCAATATGCATCATAAAC
Organism: Egretta garzetta; assembly: GCF_000687185.1. Classification (NCBI taxonomy): domain Eukaryota; kingdom Metazoa; phylum Chordata; class Aves; order Pelecaniformes; family Ardeidae; genus Egretta; species Egretta garzetta. The sequence continues at coordinate 5,414,936 of NW_009260028.1, read as the reverse complement.
CACCTGGGATAGGGATGGTCTCCTCACTGCCATTTATAAAGATATACTCCATTGTGAATTTCAGGCATTTTTATAATATATTATTTATCATTTTGTCTCTTCTAGGTTGTAAATAGTAATAAAAAGAATAAAAAGTTTGGATAGTGTTATTGAGTGGAAAAAACTGTGTTGGACTCAGCAGAACCCAATATGGAAAAACTGATCTAATTTCAGTACACAGGAGAGTAAGTATAGGTTTAGAAGAGTTCACAGCACCTCTACTAGAATTCATGCTCTAACAATGTATTTGCTGAAAGAAGATCTGCAAATAAATTGAAATCTGCAGGCTAGCAAGATGACTTTTAAACTACAGCCCTGCTATAGACTGTCAGTGTCTCGGTTTAATGCAATAGGATCAAGCAGACTTTGCTGGAAATCCAATATAGTTTGGACATATACATTAGTAGTACAGATGAGGATCAGGTTCAGAAATATTGATTAATAGTTAAAAACAATAGAAAAGTTATCAGTATCACTCACTGAGACACTGAGAAATAAAGTTTAAAAATTCAAATTGAAAGAATAGGATTTTCCATCATCAGTAAAGTTCCAAAAGGTAATTTAATACTTTGCCTATATTGTATCATTTATGCAAAGTTCTATACATTTACTGACTTTCACCAAATGAGTAGTACTGCTAATATCAGTGCTAAGCATCTGCATGAATCTTTCCGCAATGAAATCTGGATTTTGAATATCAGGCCATTCACTTTCCTTTTCCTTACCATAAATGACTGATATTTGCTAACATCACCAACAAAGTGAAAGAAAAATAATTGCAAGGTAAGAAGTTAAAAATCTAGGTTTCTTGGCAAATTCACTGTGCTTTGAGACAATCTGGTACATTTTAGTTATTATCATTTAGGGGAACTTTTTTTTTTTTTTTAATATCAAAATCTTGAACCACTTTGTACCAATAAAAACTATGACTTCCCGCCCCACTTTCAGAGACACCAATAATTCTTCCATGGGTTGTTTGTTTCTTTTTTCTCCATCTTTAGTTTTATTATAAAAATAAATGGATTTTTTATTTTCGTTTTAAGTCAACAAACTTATTTTCAGCCACTTCTGCTCTGTCTTTTATTATTATCTGTCTCTTGTAGCCTTAGGCACCTATTTTTGTATTCATATTTAACATCATAGTAGATCTTATCTAACTGTTTTCTTAAGGAACTTTTATGTGGCATATGTTCGTCTGGAATGTTCAAAAATACTTCTGAAAGAAGTGCCAACTCTTATTTAATGCCCCTAAGGAATAGATGTCTCTTTCTTTGGGGCACTTTTGAACGTACCACCTGTGGATGCCATTTCCTGTTGTTAAGCTGTGCGCGCTGTTCAGGTGAACACTTACATATCTTTTATTCTGAGAGTCAACTTTTAAAATGTCTTCCACTGCAATTTCTTTTTTAATAGTCTCTTGGGATCTGATGCAGCCATGTTACTAAACATGAGCCAAGCTTTACATTGACTTCAGCAAGATTACCCTATGCTTAAAGTTATTAATGAATTAACATACTTTCAGAGATGGGAAATTTGATTGCAGTGATTTTATTAGATGAGACATTTAGTAGAGTTGCAGGCACAAGAGAAATTTGCTAATAAAGTATTTTAAGTAGAACTTTTAAATGGTGAGTGAAAATAACAGCATTAGGCCCAATTTTTCTCCTTTGGACAACATAACAGAGTACACTCTTTGGATTCAGAATTTGTGTACTATTTATTCAATATCAGATGTTGAAAATAAAGCAATAAATGACAAAGTGTGATACGGAAAGAAAAGTCTTTAGCATATTTCCTAATATTAGGAAACACAACTACAATTCCAAATATCAAATTTAAATCAACTCTAGACAGTTAAAGTAATATCAGAGGTAATAAATGTAATAAGTCAATGTCTGCTAAAATCAGCAAGACTGTAGTCTTAGAATCATACAGCTTAAAAGTATTCACACTTCAGTCTTTTTTTTTTTATATTCGGCATAGCACCTTGCTGTACTACACGGCAGCTGTATTAAGCGCTAATGGAACTCCAAAAAGAGTTCAGGACTCTGCTTCGTCTTCATTAGAGCTCACTCAAATCAATTTTAATGCAGTATAAAGATCTGTGAGATGATATACCACCTGATAGACAGAAAAGCAAGAGGAAGAGAAAAGGACTACAACATGACATTTTAAAAGAGTAAAGATCTGTAGAGAGAAAGTGATACCCAGAAACACTGCAGAGAAAGATATAAAGGAGGAGACTTGTACTGGAGAGTATACAATGGGGAAATACAAATTTATAAAGGCTTGACTTCAAAAAATATCTCTAAAATACCAGAAAACAAATGAAAAAGTGGGTAACAATGAACTTTTTTTAAGTGTTCACCTTGTGCCATATTACTGGAAGATGTATTTAATAAATTCTGTAAATCTTCCACCTTTCTTAGGCCCATGTAACTATTAACTTAATAAAAAATGTATCTACAGTCAGTATAAATCAAAGAAGAATGAAGATTTCTTTCGGTTTCAAATAACTTGTAAAGAATTTTGTGGATCCACTCTTCACCTTTAGCAGTGTTATAGTATCCAAATATAAAAAGTGCAAATATTTCAGTGCTTTGAGCAACTTTACACTTTTTTTTTTTTTTAACCTGGGCACTTCTAATAATTTCTGAGCAATAAAAGTATTTCATTGAGATGTTTTGAGTCAGCTTATAGCCAAATAGCGTATCTGTATCTGCAACTATTCATTTTTCTTATTTAAAAAATTATTGTTACTTGTCCAAAAAGTAGTTATAGAACACAATATTGCACCATAAACAAAGTCCATGTCTGTGGAACAATGGATAACCTTGGCTATCTTAATATTTTTTATTCTATTTGTGGTAATAGCCATCAGTTTATCTTTTTACTTGCTACTTATTTATTATCCATAGCATCCTGATACTGTTCAAACAGACAAACCTCAAAACTCATGAAGTTTTCATTCCTCAAAGACAACGCTATTTATGTCATCTCATTTTCAATTGTATCTTGTTCAATTTTTCAACTCTGTATCAAAGCCAAAGCCTGGCAGAGAAAGAAGAAGAAAATTACAACAATCTTGTCCTTAGACTTAGAGGCTTAACATCATTTTTCTGTTAGACGTGATGAAGTAAGTCACATTGCAGCCTGATGTCCTAGTGAATTACTAAACATGGTCTCAGCACAATGCCACCTCAGTTTTCCACAGCAGACAGGGAAACTTTTTTTGTTGTTTATCTGTGTTTCAGGAGATGGAAAGACCTTGGTGTCCTAAATGAAATGAATATTCATCCTTCACGAGAGCATGGACATTTTATCAGTGTAGTAGTATACAACCAGCACCATCATGCATTCTCGCCCAGCTTTAAGAAATGTCAGAGTTGCACTAAATTTGAAGTAGAGAAAGTATAGCAGCCTATATAATGTTCCAGATCTATAAAAACAGAGAACTAGACAGCTTTGTACTGCTGACAACTAACAAGAAACTTCCCCTTTGATTTAACATTTTCAAATTCAGAGTGATGTTATTTGTAAATGAAATAACGTTCAAAAAGGTGCCTCTTCAAATGACTCATTGACTTGTTCTTCCAAGATACACATATATATCAAGAGGTTTAATAAAGCCACTCCAAACAGGGACAGTGCTATTGTTATTGGACTTTGCTGGGGTAGACAGAGAATGTCAGAGAGGCTCTTTGGTGACCAGAGGAGCTGACTATGTATCCTGGTTAAATGTAGTAGTTAATATCCCATGAAGATGTAATATTAGTGTAGCTGCAGTACCTGGGGGACCCATTTCCACATTGTTCTCATTGAAGAGATGTTGTCTGAATACAGTCCAGTGAGGAAATGGTTTTCTTAGCCTACTGAAAACATCCTATGTGAGATCAAACTTTGCTATCCTTAGGTGCGTTGGTATATTTTAAATTATCCTAATATTCATTCTAATTGAATTTTCCATTACACTCTTCACTTTCAAAAATGACCATGTTGGGCATCCACCTATATAGAGCCAGATTCCTGCCCTTCTAGAACCACATGCATCTATTTTATATGGGTTTATTTTCTATGAAGTTAAAATGCTGAAATAGTGTGGGTTCACAAGAGGATACAGAAACAGGTTTTTGCATTGGTTTTGGTTCACCTGGAATTTCACCAGGTTTGCCTTAAGTGCAGGGTTCAAAGAAAATTTCAGTGATGTTTTCCAAATTTGGTTTGGGTGAGATCCAAACCCATAAATCCTCCATCCTTTGTACATACATATTAGAATACTCTCACATGCTCTGCAAGGTGGTACACTCAGAACTCAGCCCAGGTATTTTGAAAGTTTGTTTGAAGCAAGGCCAAAATTTGGGGCTGTAATTAAACCAGAATTGAGGCAGATTGGGCCATAATGTACATTCAGTTGTGAATGATTTGTAGAATCCTAGGAGGTGGTATGAGGCCTTACTGTTTCTTTACCTACCAGTCATTAGCAGGAGGCGTGAAGGAGGAAGTCACTTTGGTCTGATTCTCTCTGGTAGATGTAAATGCACTTTCTCTCAGGCATCTATACAACATTCTCAATGAACTTTGTTTAGAGGAAAGGTTAGTCTCACACAGAAAAAGATAAACTTGGTTGCATCTGCTTTTGAATTTAATAAGGCACATCAGAATGTGAGTTAAGAAAAAATCCTGGAAATAAAGAATATATTTTAATGACATTCCTTCCTTATTCCTTATCCTTTTGGTTTGTTATTACAGCAATATAATTCAGTATTTTTGAATATGTAAATATGTGGGTTTTTATTTTAAGTCACATTTTTGACTATCTCACGATTAACATTTTCTTTGCTCCTGTGCTAAGAGCAGACTTTCTGCCTGTGGTTAGTACTCTTATTATACAGTTAGAAACAGTGAAAGAAAGGATATACTCTGTTATGTAATACTTGTCCTTTAGTGCTAGATTCTGCCACTTATTACTGAATTACTTTTACAAATAGGTGTTCTTTTTGGACTAGGGATTTCCACTGACATAACTTAGATAACATTCAGATGAAGATTATAATTTCATGTACCATATTATTCAGCAGTATCCATTTTCCTCATTTTAATTTCAGCACCAGTCAAGCATGCACATAATTTTTTTAGTGTATTTAATTTTAATTTTGCTATATTCAGTTGAAGTCAGAATATATCTAGTCATTTTTTCCAGAACACTGATCCACATGCATGTTTTCTGTCTTAGCTTGTTTGAGCTTTCCATCATGAGAAAGCTCCATGGCAACTCAGCGTATGGAAACAGATGTGAGGTCACACAGAGCCTATGGAGTGAAACCTGAAGACAATGGAAAAAACTCTTTCAAGTCAATACACTCTGGCAATTTGCTCAGCTTCACAAATAAAAAAAGCTTTAGATGCTTAATGCAAGAGCTCAGTACAGTTAAATAATCACTAAAAGTGTCAGTCGGTGTGGTCAGTTTGGTGTTTCAGAGTACACTCTTCTTTTTTACCTTCCCTTCTTCTTACTCCCTCAGAGATCCTTTATTTCATATTCATTTTAAGAATCTTAGAATGACTTGTTGAGGAAAACAGAAATGTTGGCTACAGAAAATTTTCTCCACTTAAAAAGAAATGAATATGTTTCACAAGCAGTTAAATCTTATTGACCATCAAAGAGAAAACAGAACGCAAATCATGTAAGCCACTTTTCTAAAGAAGCTGTAGGCTCTTTCATCATACAGGTACTTTGAAGGTCTCACTGCAAGATCTCTTACTAATCAGAATATTCAGAAATTTTAAATGAGGTTTAATGTTATCTCTCATGTCTATCTCCCCCACAACATCCTTCTCTCTAAATTGGAAAGCTATGGATTTGATGGGTGGACTGTTCGGTGGATAAGGAACTGGCTGGATGGTCGTGTCCAGAGGGTAGTGGTCAACGGCACAATGTCCGGATGGAGACCGGTGACAAGTGGTGTCCCTCAGGGGTCCGTACTAGGACCGGTGCTGTTCAACATCTTCATCAATGACTTGGACAGTGAGATAGAGTGCACCCTCAGCAAGTTTGCAGATGACACCAAGCTGAGTGGTGCGGTTGACACACCAGAAGGCCGGGATGTCATCCAGAGGGACCTGGACAGGCTGGAGAGGTGGGCCTGTGTGAACCTCATGAGGTTCAACAAGGCCAAGTGCAAGGTCCTGCACCTGGGATGGGGTAACCCCCAGTATCAATACAGCCTGGGGGGAGAAAGGATTGAGAGCAGCCCTGCCGAGAGGGACTTGGGGGTGCTGGTGGATAAAAAGCTGGACATGAGCCGGCAATGTGCCCTGGCAGCCCAGAAGGCCAACCGTACTCTGGGCTGCATCAGGAGGAGCGTGGCCAGCAGGTCGAGGGAGGTAATTCTGCCCCTCTACTCAGCTCTGGTGAGACCTCACCTAGAGTACTGCGTCCAGCTCTGGAGCCCTCAGCACAAGAAGGACATGGAAGTGTTGGAGCGGGTCCAGAAGAGGGCTACTAAAATGATCCGAGGGCTGGAGCACCTCTCCTATGAGGACAGGCTGAGAGAGTTGGGCTTGTTCAGTCTAGAGAAAAGAAGGCTGCGGGGAGACCTGATTGCGGCCTTTCAGTACCTAAAGGGGGCCTATAGGAAAGAGGGGGAAAACCTTTTTAGTAGGGCCAGCTGCGTTAGGACAAGGGGTAATGGTTTTAAACTAAATCGGGGTAGGTTTAGGCTAGATATAAGGAAAAAATTCTTTACAATGAGGGTGGTAAACCACTGGAACAGGTTGCCCAGAGAGGTAGTGGAGGCCCCATCCCTGGAAACATTCAAGGCCAGGTTGGATGGGGCTCTGAGCAACCTGATCTAGTTGGCGGTGTCCCTGCTGACTGCAGGGGGGTTGGACTCGATGACCTCTAGTGGTCCCTTCCAACCCAAAACATTCTATGATTCTATGATTCTATGATTCTATATTAAGTCTGTGAGTCACCTTCCAGAACCTAGCTTATATCCTACATGGTAGATTCTTTGCAGCTGGCCAACCAAACTCACTCCCACCTGCAGCAGTATTTAATTTCCTAAAATTGCATTTTTTACACAAAGGTAATCTAAGTTTAAATTTATATTTTAATTTTGTGTGCATTCTTGCACTTATTTGTTAAATTGCGCATACAGAAAAGATCAACATTTGCCTATCTGTAGTTTCAACATAAATATCAGTGGTTTTACCTTTTTTCTGGGCTGCTTTGATACATGTTGAGGGGTTTTTTTGCCTGAAGTCACAGGTGTGTTTACATAACACTTACCTGACTTATGTTTATCATCCTTAAAAATTTTTAGGCAAAACCAGACACCTGCTCTTCTTTAAACCAAATGATGTGTCAATTGTATGACTGGAACCTTGCGTTTCAGATAAAGAAGACCATTGCAGGCCCTTATTGACATAAGGAAGTAATATTTGCATCTGGATGGAAATTATTTAGTGCAAAAAGACTGGGGAAAGTCTTCAAATTATTAAGAGATCTCTTCTAAAGTGGTCAGAAGTTACTTCTGTTATTTCTGAAGCAGTAACAGACTATTAAGGGTAAAGGAATAGCGGTGACAACATCACTGGGAAACGGTATATTGTCTCAGAGGTGAAGACAATATAGCCCTAAAGGGTGCAACAGGCATTCATATTCAGTCTGTACTGTTCACGTCAGGGTCACTCAGTTTCTCTCAAGAGAGACCTGGCTGCATAAATGTAACATACTGATGAGCCCAGTCCCTCTGGGACCTTGCCAAAGCTTCTAAATACATTGTCCCCACAAAGGATTATTTCCTTCTCCCTAAAACTCCAGTAACGGGACATTGTTGTCAGATTTACCATAGCTGTAAGCAATAATAACAAGTTGCCATTCTCTTATTTTCAAAAGATAAATGCAGAATTGTCCTGAGAAGGCACAGGGTCTTTTCCTTTGGAATTGTCCTTGACTACTGATCTTCTGCATATCACCACTAACACCAGTGCAGAAGTACAGGGCTGTAAGGGTGTCTTTGCATCCTGTCATCTCCTAAGCCTGAAAGGCTGGCAGAAATAAAGGAGTTCCAGGGCTTTATGAAAGCTGGGATGAGGGGTCTGGGCCATTTACCCAAGCCCAGAGGCAACCACAAAGGAGTGATGAAGCTTTTGACCCCTGTTTCTACAAATAAGAGATAATAGTCAGGGAGCCCTCTGAAAAGCCTGGAGCTAAAGGAAATTAGTGATGCGCAAGTTACAAACATTTAGAGGAAGTGTGGCTAATACAGATCAAAGGCAATTATGTAAAAACAGACCAAATATCCCTGGGGTTTTGTCCCGTTAGAAAGAGAAGCTGTTCCTATACCCCATCAGTATTTGAACAAACTTAAAGGTTATAGAGATCTGGCAGAACAGTGTCTTAGAGAATTTCTGAGCATGTAGAAAACAGGTAAGCATAAAACCTAATCAAACACATTTTCTGGTCAACTGTACAATATCATAATAATTTTCTTCCTAGTTTTCTGTATTTAGCAAGAAGTACTTTACCTTGACAGAATTTGAAGAGAACACCAGTAAGAGTATCCTCCTGAACAAGTTGTCAGTGGCATACCAGAAGCAGTTTGACAAATTATGTTGGAATTTCTATACAAATAATGATCCCCAGAGCTTGTAATTTACTGAACATCTTCAGGTGATTTAGAAATAAATAAAACAAAGCTGCTTCCCTTGTGCCTGCCTCCACATTTCAATAGGAGTTATTTTCTCTAGAAAGTTACTCTCTGTACAGCACCTCACAGCAATGTTAGGCCTTCTAAAAAAGTGAGACAGGCAAGTCAGTTTCTGACACTTGGTCCTTTTTTCCACCACCCAAGTCGGCCTGAGCACGGTTTCAAATCTGTGTGCCAAGTAGCATCTGAGGTAATAAAAAGGAACAGTTTGTATTCAAGAAATGTAAGGCTTCTGTACTAAACCTATGTTAAGCCTCAGAACCCTCTAAATTAGCTGCTGAATGCTTCAGAAATTTAGACATATATAATTTTGTTAGCCTCTAATGCTTATGAATAGACTTCCTAACATCTCAGCTGTTATAATTTTCATGAATGGCAAACAAATGTGCAACTATGTAACACTGAGATCCAAGTTAATTATCCAGGCTGAGCTGAGCTGCTCAAGATGTCATGAGTAATGAACTGTGTGGGAAAGATGTGAAAATCCTGGCAAGAGACCTCAAAGTATTAAGATAAATGTAAGCATGATTTGGAAGTATTCCTATTCAGTGTTCAGAAAGGCATTGGGAAGACACAACACTTAGTGTGCATCATCCACAGAGAACTGGGAGAAAACTTAAAAACCCAAGAATATATTTAGACAATACATTTTTTCAATAGTCAGAACAAAGAGATAAAGTTTCGGCCTTTAAGGAGTATGGGGAATTGAATGTAGATTTCTCAACGCTAGACCCCACAGGAGTAGGGCAAACTCTGATGACTTTGGACAGCAAAAATAAGTTTTGCTTCTTCAAAACTTGATTTTCACTCCTTTTTCTTCTTTCTCTTTTTGAAGAGATACTGTAGACACCCCTGTCACTAGTGGACCTGATAGTACTACCTGCTACAGAAATTGTCTTTCCCTTCCATTGTAGAAGTTTGTCTTCAACATTCAGCTCTTTGTTGAAATTCTTCTGGTGTCAGATATCCAGGCTTCTATATAAAACTTGATTTTTTTGTTTCACATCATTGGTTTTTTAGAGGAATAAAGGAAAAGGGCTAATGAGCTTTAAAAATGTGCTAACATATTTTTCATTGAGAAAAATTCTAGCCCTTTCTTGCTTAAAAATAGAAAGTCCAAGTTTTACAAAGATGGACTATCTGTGAGAGTCTTCTGGTGTTTGGTTTGGTTGGTTGGTTGGTTGGTTGTTTTGCCCTACCTGTGCATCATAAGTTTCTTATGATTTTCTTAGTTTCAAGAAATGGATGAGAAGAGAATATATTTGCTGCTTATAAATCATTAGATCAGCAAAAAGAGAGCTTTGCCAGTTTGTAGACTCAGCTCACCCAAGAAAGATGAGTTTATACTGACCCTGAACTCATTTTACCAGAACATAAGATAATTGTTAACCCAGTCAACATGGTCAAGATTCTTCAGCACAAACTATCAAATATAAACACAGTTCAGCTATAAAATGGAAAGCAGAAGCATTCTCACCATTCTTGGGAGGTTAGCAATGACCTTATTTCTTCATCAGCCTTCCATCTGGGACCAGAGAGCACCAACTGATGCAGTGGAAGTTTTCTGGGGAAAAAAAACTATTAAAAATCATCATTCACCCTGTACAAGAGCAATAGGAACAGGACCAGGGGGATCTTCTACTCCTGTCTCTACCACCAGAAAGGTAGCAGAGCTATTTTCTCCTGAACTTCCTGTGGAGGGCTGAGGATAGGGAAAGGGGGATATGCCCCACTTCTGTCTTGGAGTGCAGTTCTGCTGCATTCCTGGCAGATGAGGTGAGGTGTGAAGGGGCCACGGGACAGGGAGCATAGGAGAGGAAGGAGACTGAGGATGCTTGCAGAAATGCTTGGGTTTACTAGAGTGAGGCTTCTCTGAGGAGAGGGTGATGCTGCAGGGAGTCTGGATCTTGTTCTACTCTTTTTTGCATTTACTCTGTCAGAGCCTATTGGTTGGAGTGGGTTGGGAGGCACTGATTTCTGAGCCAGCATTTCCACTTGTACACTGGTTCCGGCTGCTGCCTTGTACCTATGTCTGAGAATGCTGGCACAGACAGCAAGGGGCAGAGCAGGCTGGCTGCCCCCTAAAGCGTATGAAAAACTCTTCTGTGAGCCATGCAGATAAATCCAAAAGCAGGGTGCAAGGCATGCAGTGACTCATACCCCTGGTGTGTTACAACCAAACAGACCTGTGTGGACCCGAGAGGAAGGAATCCCCAAGAATTCCTTACATTAAGAAGCCAATTCTCCTTAAGATAACCCCTGTCTTTACTTATTGACCATCTCCAGGCTTGAGAAACCATATTTTCCTATATGCAAGGCTGGAAACCATTGACAGCAACCTAACTACCTCAGACTCCTCAGGGGAAATGTCACATAAACTCTAAGTGGTAGCACAGCAAGTGATGTGGTTCACAAAATATCTAAGTATATGTTTTGTAAATGTCCTTCGGGGGAAGTACGTGCAAAGAATACGGCATTCTGCGAGCTAGACAATTTGCATCTACATTTTCATAAGCCTTCTCAATACATCCATCAAAAAGAAGTGAGGATTGTTTGTAAAGTATTTTTCTCTCTGAGTTCACTCTACCCCTTCAGTGTTCTGTATCTTAGCCAGACGTTCCTTGGGTTAGGGGTTGTGAGTCTTGGCTGTTTGTTTGGAGTTTTTTTCATGAAGCCTCAGCATCTTGAATCAACTGAGTACACATGAAGATAGATAATAAAATAAAGTGAAGCCACTGCACAGTGTTTTCTTTCTTAACTTACATGTGCTCACTGCTTATTCAGGTTCAGCTCTTTTGTTGTCCTGTATTTATACTTTAAGGTTTTACTGTAGGAAGATTGGTGTCCCTGTCACAGAAAGTCTCTTCATTCTTTGTTTTCACGGCATCTAGACTGTGACTGCAACTCCTAGCTTTCTTATTAAAACAAATAAACTGTTTAGTTGTTTCTTGCTGTGTTGTTTGGTTTGGTTTTTTTTCCCACAGGAAAAATACAGAAAGAATTGAGACTGCTAGGGAAAGA
>NW_009260028.1:5314717-5403141 GCF_000687185.1 Egretta garzetta | reverse complement strand
AGACTGCTAGAGAAAGAAGTAAACAATTTTGTGGTTGCATTGCTGAATCAAACTATATAATGTTGTCATGGTTTAACCCCAGATGGCAACTAAGCACCACACAACTGCTCACTCACTCCTCCCCCAGTGGGATGGATACAGACCTGGCTGCACACATAAAACTTGTTGCAGCCCCACCCAGTACAAACACTATTAGACTTGTCTTGTGTGTTAAAGACCATAGGTTCAGGACTCTGCTGAGATGGCAGACCAGCTCCAAGCACAGAAACATCTTATTTCTGAGCTATTACGTGGGATCCTTGTCATGGACAGTAAGCTGCTGAGAAGAACTCTGATCATCTGAGGAAGAGAGAAGAGTGAGTTTGGAGGTGACATGTTGCCTCAGTAGTATTCAGCCATTCTGCCATCTCCTGTTTCATGGAGAAACTTTGATTCTCCCCATGTAGAGAGGGTCAGCTTGTCGAAGTGCTCCAAGTATGGAAAAGATATCTTGCCACGGGCCTTGTTGTGCTCAAACTTCTCTCTGTAGAACGTGGTCTTCAGAGCTTCTGTTATGTACTGAAGACCATAGGTATGGGATCCCACTGAGGAAGCCACCCTGCAGATCCAAGCTTAACATTGTCCACTTCCCTCAGGTGCCATCATACTAGATGGCCTCACTGAAGGTGAACTGCTTGAGAAGGCTCAGGAGGGGGAGGTGAGCAGGCTGCTGAAAAGAATTGTTGCTAGGACCCACCATTTGTTAAAAGAGAGCAGGCCCTAAACCAGCAAGGCCATCCTGCTGGTGGCCTGAGTTGGGAGCAGAGACAACTTGACAAGCTCAGGAGTCTCTGCATTTGGGTTTGTAGCAAGAGCCTCATGGGCACCTGGACAGTCAGCTGTGGTGTTAAAGAGCTGCAGTTTTTACTGGAGAAACTGTAAGAATGGTAAAATAGGAGATGCTGTAATGAGCACTCCAATTCTTTGTGTACTGGAAATCTACACAATTTATCATTTGGAAAAAAAAAAAAAAAAAGAAAGAAAAAGGAAAAGAAGTATGAAGAAAAATGAAAGAAGTATGAAAAGTTAATACAGAAAAATCTGAAACATCTAATTCACTTTCTCAAAAAAAAAGATTGTACACATATACATTGTAAAAATATATATACAGAATGATGTCATTACCTCTAGCAAAGTAGGTATAATTTTGATTGGCACTAGTATTTAAAATTATATCACATTTTCTGCATATTCATGGCTACATGTGGCAAGTGGTATTGAAATAATTGACTTTGATGTCTCAGGTTTTTCCAGTGTCTCATTGCAATTGTTAATTTTTATTTCAGCACTGTGACTCTAAAGCATGTCAAGTTTACTCACTCTCCTGGTTTCGGCTGGAATACAGTTAATTTTTTTTTTTTATTTTTCTAGTAGCTGGTATAGTTCTGTGTTTTGGATTTAGAGTGAGAATAATGTTGATAACACACTGATGTTTTAGTTGTTGCTAAGTAGTGTTTAGAGTAGTCAAGGACTTGTCAGCTTCACATGCCCTGCCAGTGAGAAGCTGTGAGGGGGCGGAGCAAGGACAAAGGGATATTCCTTACCATATGACATCATGCTCAGTATATAAACTGGGGGGAGCTGGTGGGGTGGTGGGACACTGCTGCTCAGGGACAGGCTGGGTGTCAGTCAGCAGGTGGTGAGCAATTGCATTGTGCATCACTTGGGGTTTTAAATTATTTTGTATCATTTTTATTATTGTTGTTGTTATTTTCCCTTCCTTTTCTGTCCCATTAAACTGTCTTTATCTCAACCCACATATTTTACTTTTATTTTTTTCTTTTTTTTCCCCAGTTCTCTCCCCTGTCCCACCAGGGAGGGGTGGGGAATGAGCAAACAGCTGTGTGGTGCTTAGCTGCCTGCTGGGTTAAACCAAAACACCCACCCATGGAGTTAATAAGTTTTGTCAGAAGGGGCAATGACTGCCAAGTGTGGGAATATGCTCACCAGGTGCATCGCCAAGCAGTCTCTATAAAGCCCACAGAGATCTAGCCATGTGATAGAAGGATTTTGCTCAGGAAAACAAGGCCCTAATCCAATGTTGAAAGAACTGTATGCACTGTCCTTGCTTGAAAGGCTAAAAAAAGAGGTTGTCCTTTGTGCTCTTAGTGAAAAGATGGCAAATTAAGTTAATTTATCTCAAATAGTAGGCCCATGTAAAAGCTTCTGTGAATTCAGATATTTCACTTCTAATCCCTTTTTACTAATATGTATTGTTTTGTTTCACTGTTAGTACCCAGGGGATTTATAGGACCAAGACCTCCTAACACTAATGAAACTTGTGCAGGGATATTTCTCATTGATACTTGGCCAGAGCCTATAACTTCTTGCCAAATATAGGATATCTAAGAAATTCAAAGATTAAAAATATTCAGCTTTTTTTTCCCTTCAATTATTCTTTCTCTTTACTCATCAAAAGCTACAAATATGTTTACTAAAATAGAATCTCCATAAAAAGAGATGTTTCTTAACTGAGTAATACAGTCTCAGAAATCGGTGCAAAGGAAGGCATTTTTGTTCTGTCATAGCCTGGGAGAAAAAAGTGTCAACAACATTATTGAACAGGCTTATTAAAGATATCAAACATAAATTCCATAACATAACCAATCCTCAGGTAATCTCAAAATCTGGATTACAATGTGAAGATATTATTATAGAACTGTATCTGTTTAAAATATGTATATTTTAAAAGGTTCATCCTTTCATGAGACTGTAAAGACTATTTATCTCTGAAAGAAAAATGCCTACAGGGAATCTATCTATGTGAGCAAGTGGAAACTGCAGTGTCGGATAGAGTGATAAAACTTTCCATTTTATTTTGTGCCACAAAACAAGAAACTTCTCTATAAAACCAAAGGTCAATATATTTAGCAGCAAAGTGAGTAAGCAGAACTGTAATATAGTTCACCACTGGGTTTCTTTACCTCAGGAGGTGACTGAAAGAAATCGTGCTGCCTAGGTCTTTGCAGCGGACTTGAACCAGGCATGTTAAAAGCCTGACTGTGCAAAGTACATTCACAACGCCTGCTTTTGCCCTTGGAAAATTGTCATGCTTTAAGAAGTGCTTTGTTACTTGCCACTTGTGTCCAGGGACACAGAGCCTCTGCTGTTATGAATGCCAGTGTAAAGCAGCATTGCAGAGTTAGCTAAGAGAAAGATACAGCTCTTTGAGCCAGGCACTCAGGACTATTGTCTCCTAATAAATCAGCGTAGCACCTGGAAGAGTATGAAAGGCAGATGGTAATAAATAAATGCTTGATTTTCAGATATATCAGGAGAGGTTCAAAATAAATGTAATGCCTCGAGAGTGAGGATTTGTTTTAAGCTGCTTAGCAATAAGGTGTTTCAACAGATACTTTGATAAATTTGAATAAGCCTACAGGAATCCTTAATGTAACCTTCTGTGGTTACCAAAGTCCTCTCTTTCAGATCTGTTAATACCAGCCTCTGCCAGAAGAGCAGGGCCAGCTTCTATCTTAACTACAGGTATTTGCTTAGGGTGCCTGTACTTGGGAACATTGTATTGAGATGGTTACCCTATTCAAACAGAGTCCTTCTGTGAAATCAAATGGATTGGATTTGGTTGTTTGGTTGGTTTGTGGGTTCTGGAACACAATTTTGTAGAAAAAAACTCCCATTCTTGCTTCAAATTCTGACATTATGGTGTTTCACCATGTAAAAAGTCACGTCTATAAGGTTAAAAAAACCCAAAACACTCATATGTGGGGAGACTATTAACATGAGGGATCTTATGAAAGGATAGCAGCAAAGAGTTAAATGTGAAAGCTTGTAATACTTGCAGGGGCAGTCTGTAAGGAAAGAAAGCAAATATGCTTATCCTTAAACACGTGACAACGCTTTGATTTTTTTTATTGTTCCAAACAACAAACAGAAGAGTGGAAGGATGGTGCATCTCTGGCATGGTATCCCCTGCCCTGTGATTTTGTTGGCAGGCTAATTGCTGTGACTGACATCAATGGCAGGTCAGGTAGCTTACAAAAGAAGTCCACTGAATCTTGGCAGTCCACCCAGCAGTAAGGACACAGACGTTTCTCATTTAATTAGTGAAATAAAGTAGCAAACCACTCATTTTCCCCAGAGAACCTAAGAGTAAGTGACTCATCAGATCATTGTTGGAGCTTGTGTCGTCATTCACAGTTTGAAAGGTTGATGACCACTATGCTTTTGTGTGCTATGCTCTACTGCTGGGAACTGCAACTTAATTCCCCTAAGAACATTGCTGAAGTATCATTATGGAAACACACAAATAAAAGGGAACCACTGTCTTAGGTTTATGAAAAGGTTGCAAGGAAGTCTTTCTGTTCGCTCATTTCTAAAGAAAGCAAAGCAAATACACAAACAGCTCCCACATGCACGCACACTTCATGCTTCTCTTTGTTCTACCATTTTATGGTTTAGTAGTGGACAGGTACAGTTGGACTCGATGATCTTAAAAGTCTTTTCCAACCAAATGATTCTATGATTCTATGATTTTAATGCACTGATATTTAAGAGGAAGAGCTTTTATAGAACTAAAGGGCACTTGAAAGTTTAGGTAGTCTTGCTCAGCATAATTTCTGCAAAACTGATTTTCCTCTTACAGATAAGGGAAAAAATAAAGAAGGAAAAAGGAGTTATAATGTGATTCTGATCACAGGAGCTACTTGTGGGCTGTAGCAATCTCTCTCGTCTCTCAAACTGTCCTCTGCTTTATAGTCACACTTCTGAGAATTTCTAGGCTCATGCCCATTTTATTGCTGGGGTTTATTTTCCTTTCAAAAGACTGCATCATCCCAGACAGTTGATTTCCTGCTTACAACATAGTTGTGGTGATGCGATATTTCATTTTAGCTGATATTTCCTAGGTATATATTCACACAGTGAGACAACCAGAGTAGACTTGTGAGTAAATATGAAATAAACCCATATCATAAGACTCTGATGAAAAATGTACAAATTTTGATACAAAGAAAGAAATAGGGTAAATTATAGCTTCTGTATTGATATTTGCAGCAGAGAATATTATTTCTTTTACATTTAGAGGTCAATGAAGCAAAAGATGCAACAATGCTACACATACTATTGTCTAGAGAACTAGGTCACTTTACTAGCAAAAAGAAATAATGGACTGCTACATTTGCATGGCTGGTAGGAGTGATGAAACTTATGCTGTTAGTGTAAACAAGTTGATTTTTTTTTGCATCATGATGTAGTCAATGCTGTTTGGTTCTTGTAAATCAGAGTCACTGAGGACAAAGCAGCCAGTTTGCAGAGTACCTGCCGTGCTCCTGCAGGTCACAAGGTGAGTGACACTGCCCCAGAGAAGGCTTGCCCACATGTACATTTTTAATATAGAGTAGCTTTCCTGAGTATTACCAAATTAGGAGACCCTTGGTATGATCAGTATTATTTACATTACTGGCTCCAAACAATGTGGTTGGCACATGGCAAGGGAGGTAAAAGGCAGTATGCTTGTCTCAGGGAATGCTTGCAGGAGCTCTCCAGGTGGCATCAGTAAGCAAATATGTGCAACACATGATATGTAGGGTCTACTTTGAAAAACAGTACAATCAGGTATATTAAACAAGGACTGAAACTTTCATTTTCACTGAAGATGAGTATAAATTGACATAGCTGAGCCATGAATTAACCAGAGAGAGAAGAGACAGAAGAAAAAGTAGTATAGGTGCCAAGTATACAGTTGTCTGATAGAGCCAGTGTTTTCACATAAACTAGTGAATTATATTGACTTGAAAAAGAAGTATAGTATATTAAAATAGCATCTACAGTCAAGATCAGATGTGACCTGAGTGTTATAGTGCACAAGTGCAATGGTCCTGCAGTAGCAAAGTTGCAAAAAAATCAGTGTTCAAGCTGGTCATTGGTGTGCAAGTTAAAGTCATGGCTAAGAAAACAGAAAGCCAGTTTCACTTATACCTGGAAAACATCTTTAATCTCTGTATCCTTATAGTAAATTGATGATTTGATTCAAGTTACTGGCTGCTGTGGCCTTGAGAGAGATGGGTTTGTACGTCCCTAGTGTATTATTGCACATTGTGTATTTTATACACAAAGCTCAGAGAGCTGCAGTTACTCATCTGACAGATATGAAAATTACATTAGCATTCCTTCCCTGCATGCCCTGAAACTCTGTCCTCTGTTTTTCACTAGGAAAGCCAATGTTTTACTAACAAAGCCATTCTAAGGTTACAGGTCAATGACTTAACTGTCTCCAAATCACTCCCCTGGTGATCTGCATGACTAGTTTGCCTGTTCACGTGAGACAGTTTAGAACTCTAGGTTAAATTTTAATGAAACACCTCTAACTTGGTGTTTGACCTCAAATTGATGATATACTGCTTCTGTGGGAAGAAAGCAAGTCAAGTGTCATCTGCAGCTTTATCTTCATTCTTGATAACAGCTGCAGACAAATAGACATATTTTTAAAAGGCAATGGAGTACTGTGAATGCCACTATCACTAAACAGTGACAGCTTCCAGAGAGTTCAAAGGAGAAGAAAATCTCTGTGCATCTAAATGTAACTGAAATTATTTATGGTTCACCATCTCTTTCTGTATCCTGTGAGTGTGTGTGGAGAGAAGTATGGAGTTGGAGCGAATGCAGATACCAGGAAAACCCTTTGGTTTGCCTGATACGAGTGCATGTAGAGGCTTCCTGGTTTCCATTTAGAGATCAAACTAAGGGAGGAGTACATTGTGCCTCTTTTCTGCTCGTCCGAGGAAGAAAATTTACCCCTCAAATTCCCTTGATTTTTCATTTGTGTGGCAGGAATACTCCCTGAAGTAGTAACTCTAACTACAGCTTGAATTGATGGTGGCCTGAGATACATGTTTAAAAAATGGCTGTATGCAGCCAAAATACAGCTCAGCACTGAAGAGCACTACATTGTTTGCTACTTGTTCTTGCCAGTAATTCAGCTGTGGGGATGCAGTGAAGACCCTGTTTAAAAATAGCGTTAACAACTGAAAGAAAACACTCTGCCTATGTACACACTCAGTGGGGCTCATCGCTGTGGTATCTGACCGCTTTTAAATAGATGAGGAAGTCATCATCATTATTAAGAACTGGAAAAACTACGAAAAGTCCTCATAGTTAATAATTTTAAGAGATACTTTTAGCACTGCTTTTGACTTTGAATGGCCAATGTGTGCAGAACTAGGTTTCTGCAGGGTACATACCCTTGAAATTATATGTCAAATATATTCTGTAAATATGTTTTGGTCAGTTTGACTGGTTCATTGTGACCATCAGAAATGTGAGGTTTTACAATTGCATATGAATCACTTGTTGTTTCTATTTCTTGATTGGATCAGAATAATTTTAACTTTCAAATTCTCAGAACCAGTTCCAAGAAGTTCAATATTAAAATGTGAAAATATGATCCATCATTTTGGTAAAATGTCCAAGGATTAATTTTTGACTAATGTCAATAGCACAAAAATATAGGTGGTTTCCCAAAGTTTAGCATCTGACCATTAAAATATAACTGTATAACTTTACTTAATTGGGATATTAATCTAATAGAATGACTTTAAGCTAACCTATTAGAAACTGGTTTATATGACATACACGCAGCCTTTTCATCTGTCCTCTGCATCTCTGTACTTCCCAGAACACAGTCACTAATTTGTTGCAATATTTCCAAAAGCAACATAGAAGATGATTAGAAAGAGCAAACAGGTAGCATGGAGCAACACTCACCAGCAAATGTGAAACTCCATATGAGGGTGACAATATCAAAAGTTTAAAAGAAAAAACCACAGCTGAAGGCTAAGTCTTAGAATTCTTTACTGAATTCTGCAGTCCTTTCTTCAGAACTTCCATAATCAGGTATAAGTGCTGGGATGACTGTGAAAAGGAAATCTTTGCACAGAAATATTTCTAACCTTCACTTCTGGGCTCACTTCAAAAACAATCAGAGCAAAGAAATCACTCCCAATAGATGTAAGCATAAAGATTGGTTTATTTTAATATCAGAAAGCCTAATACTCTGAGAAACATGGGGGTCAGAGTTCTTGGGCTACCAATTAAGTGAAATACAGGATAAAAGTTATTATAAACAAATTTCTGGAGTGACTAAGTACACTGACAGAATATTTAAGATGTGTAAATCACGTAATTGGATTTTCAAATAGGCAACTCAAAGAGCAAATTTCTCACAACTGAAGGTTCATATCTGGTAGAATCTTACAGTACCACAGATAGACACCAGCTGTGTGCAGTAGCCAGCGTGTTATGCCCATATGCTGTAAATCACAATAATTTTATAATATTAAAAGAGGTTGTACAGCTAACAACCCAAGGGCCAGTCATAGGTAGCAAATTCCTTTCAGACACAGCTACGTGATTTTTGTGGCGCTTATGTGTGCTGCTGTTGGGTAAAACCAAGTTGGCTAACATTTCCCTCAAAATTTTTCAAAGCAAACTGTACTCACTTTATTTTTCACTATGTATAAACCTTGAACCTTCAGTACTGAGGTGTTTTTAAGATCAGATAAAGAGAGAGAAATATCAGCCTGGAATTTTTGCCCTGCTATGTGGAGGAGAGGAGAGGATATTTAGAAAGCTTGGGCAAAGGTATGAAACCAAATGGCTAGCATTATCATCTGTGAATGATCTGTTTAACATGTTTTGCAATGGATGCAACAGGTTTGATTTAAAATTATATGACTAGCTACTATTTTTTCATATATCTTCTGCCTCATGTCATGCAAAGAAGAGAGGAACTGCTATGACCAGCTATTTAATCTTTCCTTTTCTTTCTGGTTGCTTATAGTGTGCTGCCAGGGGGTTGGTTGGTTGTTTGAATGTTTTTTTCCTATGTTGCTTTTAATTAAAAAGAAGATTAATTTCCAAAGCATTTTACAGGTAAGATCGTACTTTTATAGTATTCTAGGAGCTAGAGGGATATTATTTGCATTGTAGAAGATTTGAAACACAAAGAGAAACTAATATCACTTAAGTTTTCACCTCTTAGAATTTTCCTACTCTACCCCTTACTCCCTCTTCTTCTTACTGCTATTCTTGCTGTCCAGGCTTCACTTCTCCAGTTATTGGATTGAACTTGCCAAGCAATGTTCTGCCAGATTATGCCTGTTATCAGAATCCAAATGTGTGATGGGAACCTGCCCATCCTGAAGCACTGGTGCTCTGAGAACTACAGCTTCACAGTTTTTGCCACATGGACTATTGCATGCAGATCTTCCCCTTGATTGCTGCCAGCTCTTCAAAACCACTTCAGGCATTTCCTGAAGTCTTGGGATTTTGTTTCCCTGGCCAAAACACAGGTGAGGCTTGCAGGACTGCTGTAATATTAGGGCATTGAAACAATTAGATATTTTGAAGCAAGTTCTGATTCATACAAAAGTTGTTCCAGAATCTGAGATCTAGACACCTGTTTCCTATATTTCCTTACTTTTTCTCGCAGTATCATAGCCTGAAAAAAAACTCGTCTAACTGATCACCATCCTAATTCACTAATCCCCACTTTCAGATAGTTGCCTTTCTCCCTCTCCCTTTAACTCTTTGATAGATAGCTCATTTGTGCCCTCTTCCCACCTGTGTTCTCAGCCGTAGTCTTCCTGAATCTCAGTTTCTCCCAATACACTAATTACTATTTGCCCACATTCCGTTTTCTGTCTTGATTACAAATTCTGTTTTCTATTTTGCTTCTGTTTGGTTAGCCTGTTTCTTTTCCTTCGTAATGCCAACTCTTGCTTCTGGTCTTTCCAGATCATATTCTTTGTCCTATCTGCAGTTCCAGGTCTTCTAAAAATTTCTTGTTTTTCTAAAATTGCTTTTATTCCACCCTGTTGAAACAAGTGATAAAGAAACTGAAAAGATGGAAGAACCTGAACTTCAGTTGTGGTGCAATGCCCAGACACAACATAGACCAGCAGTGTAAAACTCTAAGGAGTTTTTCCTGAACCTGAACAAACTCTTTTAAAACATATGTCTTTGCTGTGATGTGAACATTATCAGGGGCTAGTAGAATAGATATCTTTGACAAATAGCTTATCTTCCTTTGTCATTTCACAATTCTGCTCCTAACCTCTGAGGACTTTGAGCTTTCAGGAAAGGGGGTAGATTAACAAAGAGAAACCAAATGTATTTCTCAGAAACATTTAAATTATATGGTTTGCATTTCCCAAAGCATTCAGAAACCTGCTATGGAAAAGTCTTTTCAAATGGTTTGGTAAAATTCTTAAGACATGAAAGTGGGGTCTTCTCTTGGGTAGTATTAGCCAACCTTAAAAAGAAGAGACGCCACTAGTGTCACCTACAATTAGTCAGAGGAAGGTTTTAATTATGGAGTCACTTGTCATGATTTGTCCTTGACAGAATGCTACGGTGGAATTATTACCCCATAATTTGTGGTAAACTGCAAATACATGATTAGTAGCAGTGGACTGTCTTTCTTTGAAACTATCATCTCCCTCCACACATGCGTAAAAACCCAAGCTAGCTAGGAAATGCAAGATCAAACATCTGTGAAACAGATTTTATGCTGCATTCTCCTAAATTGTGCTTTGTTCTAACATTAACTACACCACATGAACTCTGTGTTATGTAACCTCATAAAAATGCAAGAAATAACACATAACACCCATGTATAAGTGGTGGTAAGCATCAGTTAAACCTCTGTTTAATGGATGTTCAAATCATCATGCTAGTTGTTAGGAATCTGGTCTGCGTTACATCATTTACTTAGTGACAATAAATTAAGTTGGCTGCAAGGTGATGCTTTAAAAGGTTTATTAGATCATTCTTCAGAGACCTATTTCAGTTTGGTCTTAAATAACTCAAATTAATGCTCATCAGGCTAGTGAAAGAAATAGGTTTTCCTCACTGGCCAACTTCCAATTTTATATGCCTATTCCCTTCATCCTTTGAATCTCCTGAAATATATGTCAAATCTAGAGAAATATTTTTATGACGAGATGCCAGGAGTAACTATGAAGGAAGGCAATAGACTGCTTTTAATATGGCTATTGAAGAGGAAGGGGAAGGGTCTTGTTATTTCCATGCAAAATATTTGCCAATGAGCAGTGAGGTCAAGATTAAGAATTGACACAGCTAGAGTTGTTGGAAATCATCTTAACTGCAATGGAATTTTCCAAGTTTCATTTGCTCTTACTGATGGATATAATGCATAATTATGAGTATCATGTCAGCTGTATATGACCACATTCCAGGAATCTGATACAGATGCAAGGAGTAACACATTCACAGAAGCAAGGACTACAAAAGGGTCAGTAGGTTTGATTTCTGTAACAGATGGCCTTTACAAGGACGAACTGACAGCTGAACTATCTTTGACAAAATAATTTAGAGGAAAGGGTAAGTTTGAGAGCTTTCAGAAGTACCGAGGGGAAAAAAAAAAAATCAAAGCACCAGCCGTGTCTCTGTGTTCCATTAATGAACTCCTTCATTTGTTGGTGAAATTGCCCATGGGGACATATCTATATGAAATGGTTGTTATCTTTTTAAATGTTGCCAAACACTGGGAAGAAAAAAAAAAAACAACTATGTGAGGAATGCAGTTAGGGAGGAAGGTTAGAATTATCATCACAGAACTTGATGTTTTACTTTGTTAAGAAGGATATTAATGACTTTGAGTCACCCAGAATATCATCATCTTGTTTTGAAAGGCTAGAGGAGACCACCTCCTCCAACTGATTTATTTTTTGTAGTCTTTGCACTTCAGAAACAGTCAAACAATAAGCCACACAAATGAACTGAATAAATGCACTTAAAGCAATCTATCTGCAGAGAGGTTAGAAAGGAATCAGGAGAGGTGGACCCGTAGAATCCTTGTGTCTAGTGGCAGTAACACAAGTCTTTTCACTGTCCGAAGTAGCTAGCTGTGGCTGATTCAGAAATGGTGACGAGAAGCCTCAAAAGGCATGCAGCACCACGTCCAGTCGGAGGGCTGGTTGGGTGAATTTGTTCATGTTGGCTGCTGGAGGAAACTCTTCCTACCCACAAATGAGTTATTTTAAACTCTTCCTGCACTTTGAGGTAGCCTTTGTCTCAGGACGACAGAGATATCTCCGTGTCTCAGATTTTCAGGGACCTTTGAAAGGCACTCTCCCCATCTAAATACCTTACTGTACCGACATTGTCCTTGAATTGCAAATGGCTAATGGTTGTTTGTATAGCTGCTGGGTAGGAAACGAACATCAGGAGCATTATTTTGTTCAGGATATTGCTTGTAGCTCATTCGAATAAAGAGGAGTTTCACAAGAAAAAAGGGAGGGCAACCCAGAGACCTAGGAGATACACAAATGAAAACATACAACTTCTGTTGGGATTTTTTCCTGGAAATATTTAATAAGGTTATGTGTTCTAAGTAGTAAAAGGAATTCCTTGCCTCCCTGCAAATGGAGAAATATACAGATGTTTAAGGTCTCTGCCCAAAGGACAGAAAGGTAAATGGTTTAAACAGACAGATGTTACAGGCATAGCAAAGCAGACAGAACACAAGAAAGGACAAGAAGGGAGAGAGGGCACGAACAGATATAGGGAGAAAAGAAGCATAAATAAAACAGAAGATAAGGAAAAGATTTATGGACATCACTATGGCAAGAAGTAAAATAGGCTAGAACCAGGGTAATGCATGATATCCAATCAAAGGAAAAAGAATGACTGAAAGAATTAAAGGTGCATGAAGAGGAAATTAAGAATTTCTTGCTTAGTGTCAGTGCAGCATGCCTGAAACATGATAAAAACCCCTAAGATTTATCACTTTTGAGCAGCACTAATATACGTATCATACTCTATGTGACGATAATGAAAATTCCAAGTCATAAAGCTGATTTGTATTTTTGTTTTCCTGTACTGCCAACCAATTAATTTTTTCTAACTTTTGGCACAACTCAGCTGACTTGTCTTCTCTGATTATATGCAGTGCCTACTAAAATAAAATTATATCTAGCCTGAAAACATTGAAAAAAAAAAAAAAGTATGCTTCTTCAGTCATAACATATTCCCCCATATAGCTTTTGTCATTTACTTTGCTTTCATTAAATATACTTAATACTTAACAAAAATAAACACCAAAAAAAATAAAAAAGCCCAGCAGACTATCTCAAAAGATATATGTTCAACGTGCTAGATTGGTTTTATTCTCAAAAACAGAGGGATGCTTGTTAATCAACATTAATTACACATTATTTACAAGCTTATTCCATTTTCTCAAACTACCCTTCAGCCAGCTTTGCCTTTCACAGTGTATTTATGGCATACTAACCATGTATTTGGAATTACCAGTCTGTGCACGTGTAAGACCAACAGGGAGAGTATTCGGTCTCTATGAAATAAACCAATGTAATGTTGAGTTAAATAACGGCTACTACCCTCTCATATTAGTCTTTTCAACCTTTAATTTAACAGTGTAATTTCTTCCAGAAGATGCAGAAATCTCACCACATCCTTTGCTGCCTTTACACTTCAAGACAAAGAGACCCCTGAAGATACTCTATTCATTTAAGTGGCCTGCCTTGACTAGTCACACCTGGCCTGCTCTCCTGAGAAGTTAGATTTTTATTAGTTACATTAATGTAATTCTGTCAGTATTAATCACAATAATTTCATTTCTCTCTCAGCTTCGGTAATAAACTTTTCAACAAAACTATTCAAAAGAACTGATTTGAAGAGTCAACTATGTACATAATATCAAACAGTAGATGCTTTTCAAACTACACATAGTTAAATGCTTAAATAATACTCCCTCTGGAGGAAAACTTTGACTCCTAAGAAAACCACAATGAATAAAACTGAGTTACCTATGGACATTCTGGTATTAGGCGGATCTGCCTTGTGAAATTTAAATATTTATATGTAGAATTGCACAATCAGTCAGGTTGTAAGGGACCTCAGGAGGCCTCTAGTCCAAACTCCTGTCCAAAGCAGGGTCAAAACCGAATTCAGACAAGGTAGCTCAGGGCATTGTCAGTCAAGTCTTGAAACTTTCCAAAACCAGAGTCTGCACAAACTTTCAGTAGGGAAAACCCCAATGGAAACCTTTTTCCTTATAACCTCTCAGACTTTCCCATTTTAATTTATGACCAGTGTCTGCCATTCTCCCACCATGCACCACTGAGAAGAACTCCATCTTCTTGATGAACTCCCAGTCAGTGATGGGAGGATGGCTAGTAGGTTCCCCTGCAGCTAACAAGACTTTCCTCACTGAGCAAGTGCTGCAGCCCCGACTATCTTGGTGGCCCTCTGTTGAAATTGCTCCAGTTTATTGATGTCTTCATATATTGGGGAGTGGACACAAAACCAAATGTGGTATTCCACATTAAAGAGGAATAATCTTATTCCTTGATCTGCTGGCTGTGCTCCTATTAATGCAGCCCAGGATGCTGTTGGCTGTCTTTGCTAATGCTGCACAGCTAATTTATGTCTAGCTTCCTGTTCACAAGAACCCCTAATGCCTTTTCAGACTCTACCCAGGCTCTAGCGTGTACCACTGTAGGCGTTTATTCTGTCCCAGGTGCAGGACTTTGCATTTGTCCTGGCTAAATTTCATAAAGTTCCTGTTGGTCTGTTCCTCCAGTTTACCAAAATGCCTCTGGCCCTGCCCTTGAGCAGATCACCTATTACCACCAGCTTGGAGTTGTCAACTAACCTGATGGGGACACATGTCTTCTCTTCCTCTATATCACTGGCAAAGGCATTAAGCAGAACAGGTCCCAGGATGGACCCTTTAGAAACTTCACATGTAATGAGCATCCAGTTGGAGGACTAGTCTTTAATCCCCTACACTTTGAGACCAAAAATCCAATCAATTTTTCACTGTTATGTTTCATCTCTACAGGATATTACTATGTTCATCTTTGTGGGGAAAAAAAAAAGGAGAAAAAACCCTAGAAATTATTTGTGGATTAACTGTGTTTGGAAAGGATACCAGCTGCACAGTGCTGATAAATTATGTTAATGAAATGCAACACAATGCATTTAATGTTACGAGTAAAATGAAGCTAGTGCATGACTTCAATTATTTAGTATCAAGAGAGGAAATATTTTCTCCCTTGTTACTCTTCCCTGGTACTAGGTACTGTTCCATTACTACTTTATCTACAATTTTACAGGAACAATTCTAATAAAATAAAAAATGTAACAGTTAAGCAGCAGCTGGGGGATGAAAGAATAGTGTGCTGTTAATGAGTCTTGCCTTACCCAAGAGGTAATCTTACTGTAAGTGCTAGAAACAAATCTACAAAATATAGGGAATCCAGATGTGACATCAGCACATCTAGTTTTGCTCAAATAGAAGCCAGATGTGCCTAAACAGCCAGTGGCCAGGCACACCTAGATTTACCTGTATTCTGTGGTTTCACCCATAACACATGTACTTACTACGTTACTGAGATTCAAGGACTCACCATGTGAAAAGAAAAAACAGTACTCTCTACTGTTGGGACTTTATTCCGAGTCTCACAGAATATCAGTGGAGGGAGGGCTAATCCTTACGCCTAGCTCCAGAAGTTGAGCTATCTCATGAAAATCCTAGTTTTATTTTTAATCGAAAAAAAGGAAAAAAATCCCGCTTATGCTTTTGATCTGTGTAGTGACACAAAAGGCTAAAAAGTGACCAGATGGCACTTTATCATTTCAGAAATAACCTTGCAAAGGAAAAAGAGACCACAGCATACTTTTTAAAAATTCTGTATCTTTTTCTTTTTAACACTCAGGACTTTTAAGCCATGACTTTGATTATTTTGAGGCTTCACTTGTGATTTTCAGTGCTTATAGTTGTCAATTTTTGTGAAATGATTGAAGATGGAAAATGAATACCCAGATATAAAGTCTTATTTGAATATGAGTTAACCTACCAACATCACTGTCAAAATCTAGTGATGGTTGAATAAGTTCTGGTACACCTGAACTTTGTTCCGTATAATAAATGTGAAATTAACCTTTTGTGGAGGAATTATATTACAATGTTTGGTTCTCTTTTTTATTATTAAATTCATATTCGTTTACATTTTCCAGTTAGAGACAGGTCAGAGGGAGAATTGCCAAAATACATAAAAGTATGGGTTCTTATGGTATTTTTGGCCTCATTTGTCCTATTTTGGCACTTTAGATCAGCTGTAATGGATTTATATTTCTGTCCTTTAACATTTCTGTGGTTTTACTCCCAATTTGCAATTCTTCTACAGATGCATTTTGGACCACTTGTCCTCTCTCAGGATTTGCCCATTTCTGATTGGCTCACTTGCCACAGTATCTCACATTACATACAGCTTGAACATATAATAAATATTAATTCATTTACAAAAATAGATACATGGGAAAAAAAATCAGTTTTGCCATGGTTTCCTGACTTCTCTACCCTGTGTCCCCTTGGTGACTTTCACCTCCTCACCAGCTCAGATCTGATGAAGCACTTTCACAGAAGTATTCCTTTTAAAACCCAGCTGTTTATTTTGGCACATTGCAGAAACAGGAATCTGGTTCTTAGGAGAGGAAAGATTAACCACATCACAGAGCTGATCAGAAGGACTGCCAGCTGCACCGTGGGGCAGGCCTGTAAACCAATCCCTACGCTTGCCTCCACTTGTGCACACAATTTACCTGCAAACTCTCTTGGAGGTAAGGTTAAGAAAAAGCATTAAGAACAGGAAAAAAAAAATAAAGAAGGAAGAATACCTTCTTATAAATTATACCCTGAAAATTTTATGAAAGACTGAAGAATACTTTTATAAAGTTCTATAAGTGGTCTCAACTCACAATCAAAAGACTTTTTAGACTGATCTATGTTGAAGCCTTTTGGTAGGTCAGCATTCTAGATTCTGTACTTTTTATATAGAAGGGAATTTTTTTGGTTGTTATTTTGATAGTATGCTTTAGAATTTCAAGACAGAATTAAAGGAAAGGTGGCAGTGGAAGTATTAGTAATTTTGGTCTTTCAAATTCTTCACATCTTCAATTATAGCATGTTAGGGTGTTTATAGGTCATATATATGTACACAAAAAGAACTACTTATGCTGACTGGTTAAAAACTGGAGAAAAAAAAAACAAACAAAAAAAAACACACAACAGGATTTGCTTTAGAAGCACTCCTGAGAGTAACCTAGATCTTGTAAATTATTCCCATGGTAATTTTGATTCAAAGGCCTTTGTTGCAAAATTGCAAGTAGTTCAAAACTGTTACAGCATATGATACGTATTAGATTATCCAGTTTGGGGTAGGACCAATGACACCATGAGGCAAGCACTAGAAATATCTACACAGAAATGCAATTGATCTTAAAACACAATTTAAGGTTAATTTTTCAGCTATTTCCTTCAGCTACTCCAGCAGTAGTGCTGTATTTAAACAAAATTATTGCAGCTGCACAGATGTTTTTGGACTCGATGCCTTTTCCTCAGTCTTCTATATTCCTCTATTTACCTCTCACCACAGGTTTATACTTGCCAGGGCAGACAAGGAAATGGTCTAATCATGGAAGTTTGTTACTCCATTTGCAAACAATGACTGGGATACAATCTGGAAGCTTGATTTATTCTCTTAAAGATCTGATCTTTTCATAAAGACTGATGTCACTCATTTGGGTCTTGGCAACTCCATTTCCAGTTGCATCTTTGCAACATTAAGCTTCTAAAAGAGACACAAATCATTGCCTGACACAATTTGCTACCTTGGGTAAAGTGTAGGATGTTTAATGCACTCAACCCAGACATACGGTATTTGAAAAGAAGCTCTAAACTTAAGTAGACAGATGCACTCATGGCATATGGATACAGCTAACCAAAACAACTCAGGGACACATTCTGGCAAGTGAGAAATTTTGTTTGGGAGCTGTACCAAACACTCGTTTTGCTGGATTCTATTCATTTTAAATACTGAAACTGCTTCATAGTTTATTTAGCAATTTCTGTTATCCTTGTACAACATGTGTTCATACTAATGTTGAGGCAGCAGTATTGCATTTCGTTTTAATAGCCAATTGTTTTTCTAAGTCTTGTTTTAACATACATGGCATATTCACACACACTATTCATTGCCCTGTCGCTCTGCTTCTCAACATGGGAAACTGGTTCTCCCAGACTCTGCAGATTATCACATCTGGTTTTAGGTCACATAAGAAAGAGTCTTTTGAGGATTTTGAATCCAGAGGGATCCTGACTTTTCTGCCTTGCTGGGGCTATGACTCAGCTCGCTGTGTCATAAACTGCCACAAATGAAACAGAAACAAATACCCTACCTGGTTGGAAAATAGCAGATACCTGAAATATTCTTCAGAGATTTCATTAAGTAAAACTAACAAGACAATTTTCTGAATTTTCCTTTGTCAAATCTATTGAGATATCTAAAGGAGATAAAGGCTTTTTAGCAGTGAGCTTTTTCATTTCTGAAGTTGATTTTTTTATTTATCTCATTCTTCTTGTGTGGCTCCACATTGTTGACTTAGGACTTGTGTCAAATTTAGATTTTTAGCTGAACTAATTTGGGAAACAAATGGCAAAGTGATCTTCAGCAGTCTCCTAAAGTGCTGCTTAAGTGAGATGAATAGGCAGTAATGAATAGGGAATGTTAGCAGAGGTGGGGGAAGAGAAACATTACTAGCCTGTTAGTGTAGCTTCTGAAAGTGAGTCAGAACCATGCAAATCAGGGACCAGACATGGAAATATTGCCATTTTATTAGTGACATTATGTTAAAGGAACAAAAGCATATCTTACTTTATTTAAATCTGATAGCCACTCAGCAGGACCATAAAAGTTCTTGAGCGCTGTGACGTTTTGCATCCAAGAGAGGAGCCTATGGGTGTGGGATCTAGCCTAAAGCCCCAAGCACTCAAACTTCTTAATACATGGAGCACTTCCAGGAAAACCACATAAGGTGAGTCTAGCTGCTGGAAGAATCATGCTTGCCTGCTCAACCATCCCAGATTATCCTAGTGTGCTGGGTTTTGGCTAATTTTCTTCACAGTAGCTGCTATGGGCTTATGTTTTGGATTTGTGCTGGAAACAGTGCTGGTAACACAGGGATGTTTTCGTTACTGCTGAGCAGACACAGAGTGAAGGCCTTTTCTGTCTCTCACCCCAACCCGCCAGCAAAGAGCCTGGGGTCGCACAAGAAGCTGGGAGGGGACACAGCTGGGACAGCTGACCCCAGCTGACCAAAGGGGTATCCCACACTGTATGATGTCATACTCAGCAATAAAGCCAGGGAGGAGGTTACCTGGGGAGACACTGCTCGGGGCCTGGCTGGGCGTTGGTTGGTTGGTGGTGAGCAATTGTTTTCATTTGCATCACTTGTCTTTCTTGGTGTTTATTTCTCTCTGTTATTTTTATTTTCATTACAGTTTGTTGTTATTATTATATTATTTCAATCATTAAATTGTTCTTACCTCAACCCACGAGTTTTCTCACTTTTACCCTTTCAATTATCTTCCCCCCCATTCTGCTGGGGCAGGAGGTGAGCAATCAGCTGCATGGTGCTTAGCTGCCAGCTGAGGTTAAACCACAACACCTAGGCACAAGTGAGGGTACTAAAGATGAGGAAATACCTTGTCAAGCCTTATCAAGCACTCTAGCTTCCCCAGAAATATTCTTCAAAGTACAGTGTTAATGATTTAACTGTAATTCTACTTGGTAGTCATCCTACATGGTGATGCATTAAGTATCTTAAATTATATACATGTATGTCATATATATTAAACACAAGGTATGTAGCATAGCAAGAATGTCTGTTTCCTGTGCTCTGAAATAACAAAACTCTGGCTTGTATTCTAAAATGTTTATCTATCTCCTACACAGTCTACAGTCTTGGTTGCCCCAGCTTGCACTCACAACAAGGGAGACAGGGATTTCCAGGTCTAGATGTCAGGAATAGGAAAATAACACATGTGTGCACCCACATGCATGACACACACAAACACATGTATATCATTCCTGAGACTCTTTACTTTACTGTGGTCATGTGGAGATTGATCATGTGTTGTATTAAGTTTTCTTTGCTTTACCATAAAGTTTGCAAGTCTTGAGATTTTCCAGGGAAACAGAGGGTTAGAGGAAGAAGACTGAGACAAGACTGCCTAGTTACAAAGCTCAGTATTCCACTGTAATAATGGAACACAACTGGTAGCTGGAGAGATTGAGATTTTATTTTGCTCAGCTGCTGACTTTAATCAGGAATAACTCAAAAAAAAATTTTTTTTTGTAAACATCCCTTCTCTGCCCTCTCCTTCCTATTTCAATTAGCATCAGAGACTAATTTTTAATTGCCATGGTTTTCCTATGGTAACAAAATACCTACTTTCAACCCTATAACTTTAGAAAACATTAATGTGCTTCAAATGCTAAATCCCAAATTTTACTGCCATGAAATATCCAACAGTAAATGTATAGATCAGACCACATACCTACCTACTTTTTTGCCTGGTTTGCTGTGACACTTTTTAAGCACTGTCTCATTTGGAAAGAGTAGGTAGGTGGTAAGCCAGAAACTGTGTATACTCCAAGTAGGACCATGTTCTGGAAATAATAGTATTGCCAACTCCAAAGGCCAATGCAGTTCAAAAAATAGTGTTCTTTAAAAATACTGAAAAACTTTCACTTGCTTCTGATGTCAACAACTAAATTTAACAACATACGGGCTATTAGTGAAATTAAGTTATTATCAGGTATGCTGACCAGTCTCCCTTGCCTGTACAATCTGTTGTATGTATTCAGCTACTGCCTATTGTCTTGTTTCTAAATTTTAAGGAACTTTGGATGTTCTTTTCAACTTTACGTTTAACAGCACTTAGCACAATTGGGTCCACGTCCCTAACTAGGGTTCGTGGGCACCTTGATAATTCAAGTGGTAGTAATAATAATAAACTTCACATTTTCAATATTCGTGAAAAAATAGCTAACATAAGGAAAGCATATGTGTTCCAGGCCACAGCAAAATGTCTAATACATAGTCATTATAAATCCCAGAAGAGATCAATTTATAATGAGAAATGTTTGTACATGAGCAGTGCTGCGGTGCCACTGAAATGTAACACAATGATTCAGTATGCGCACAGAACTGCAGTGGACAAATGCATACAGACTCATTCCATGATGTACATACATTTTTACACAAATGTTCTTAATTGCTAACAGAAATAACATTGTCTACTGCAGCTTGATTTTCTTTAAGTTCCTTGTGTCAGTAACACATTTGCAGCAGCAGACTTATCCAAGTTCTCGCCTTGTCGATTTTTGATCTTTGGAATTTATTGTGACGATGCCTCTGGCCTAAGTGCTTTCTTTTCCAGAAAACAAAGTAATCAGATTTCATGAGAGCTGGGTTATTGCACACTTGTATGTAGCTCTTGGAGGAAGCTCCTAAAGGAAATAGAAGTCTGTAACATGCTCCAAATTCCCTTCAGGGTCCCTGGTTCTTTGATTTAATCTCAAAACAGTCAAGACTTTTAGCCATTCTTCAGACACAAATAGGCTGTGGCATAAAATTCACTTCAAGGAAGTACATTGTGACTTTGGACTCATCTCTGGTGTAGGTAAATATATTTTCTCCCACCTTTTATAAGATTCCTCCCATATCATCAGTACTGAAAATTTAATTTAACAGAAGTGATAGCCAATACTTTTTAGAAATTGGGGGAATAATATAAATTAAATATTACACTCTTAATGAGGCATTTTGTTCTGAATTTCCCTATATCTGAAATTTACTTTTAAATGGCTAAAATGGAAGAAACCTGTTGGTAACTTAGTCTCCTTGGTAATTTTTGATTATTGATTAAATAGAATATGTTTCCTAGATATCATGCAACCTCTATTTTGCTTTTAAAACAAATGCCCCTTCTTGCAAATTCCCAAGAGACATATGCTGACATTTTTTCATTATGGACAAAGGAAGTTACATTAAATTCAGGCCATATTTTTTTCTGAATGCATCAATACTTTTTTTTTTTCTTTTAAGAATAGTTCCTCAGCATTTGTGTGTTATGTAAGTTTCATATGTCCTTAAAACCTGTTCCCTGGAGGTTACCCAAGGGATGACATCTTTCAATAGTTCTCAGTGTTGCTTAGTTAAAGGGAAAGACTGCTTTTTCCTCTTACCCCCAGGCTGCATAGCTAGGAACCTTAAACAGGACACACTTAGATGATAATACTCATGTGATATACTTGAGATGTATGGCTATATGTTCGTATGTCAGCATGTATGAATGTTTTCCAGCAGACTGAGCTTAAAGACAAGACCATATTTCACATGCAAAGTGGGCTTTTTTCTCAGGCACCATCATCTTGATAAAGGTGTCAAATTAAAATGTTATGTCATGCTCCACACTCCTAAAACATGCCTGCTACCCTCAATACTCATGCTTGGTAATATCACACTGGGGAGAGCTAGGGAAGCGTTTCCCTTTACTGCAGCAAACTCACGTTAAAAAGATTTAGTGATGTGCAGCTTACAATAGGGTTCTTCTCGACACAATCTGTGCCTTTTTAGAATCAGAAAGTAAGAAGATGAAAGAAGTCCTAGAGATGATAAAACAGACTTGTGTTGTAACATCTACGAGGTAGTTACAGGTTTGCCTTAAATGAAGTGTCTATAACCAGGATGTCATTAAATATACATTGGTGTTAGAATGGGGCGAGACATTTGTATTTATATTCTTATTCTCTCATTTTTATTCTTGTCTTTCAGGATGTTTCCACTTATATGGATATACAGTTTCACCATCTTTATATATATATATATATATTTCCCCGAAATTCATATATTCAATAGTTTCAAGACAGTCTGATCCCCTTTGTGGATAGCTTGCAAATGGTTTGCTTCAGATGTTCTAATTGATTGTGGGTCATCTACCAAGGTCATATGGCATGAGTCTACTCCCTGAGTAGGTAATGCCTGAGTCACTGCAGAGATCTCACATGGAAACTGAAAATGCCTTTGTGGAAGAAATACAGTGAGGTGAGAATAATGGTTGAGGCTTCTCACCCCCCCCTCCCCTTGCCCCCCGACAATGTTTTTGGCTACTATTTTTCATGTGCCCAGCTCTGACCATAAAACTTGGCTGTTACACTTAGAAATAGAATCATGACAGAAACCTGGGAAAGAAACCGTAATATGAACTCCTGTTTCCTTTATAAACAGCCATGATAAACTAGGCTACTTGTGGTAAAACCAGACACCTTTCTGAAGATGTGTTCTCTATGTACTTTACAACAGCTACAATCAGGTTTATGTTAACATTAAGACAAGAGCCATATGGACTGATCTAAAGTTCATTAAAATTGAAAGAAGTTTTCCCTTTAATCTCAATGACCTTTGAGTGAGGGTCCCAGGACCCCTCAAGCTCCAGGAGCCACAAATCGTTTCAGAAAGTTGATTTTTAACAAAGTACATACATTTGTATTTCTGGCCTTTGGAGTCTCAGAAGTGAAGCTTGAAACACTAATTCATACAGGTGGCTTCTGCAGAGAACACAGGAAAGTACCAGAGACATGACTATCTACTTTTCTGGAGACATGGCTGTCCACTCTCCTAGACATACACTGCATCAAGTTTGTAAAATGGGGCAGGTGGGAAGGGTGGAGGAGTGATATACATGATTTCTGAGCAGAAAGGGCGTGAGAAAGCTTAAGACTACAGGACTCCTAATTTAAATCTACACGGACTCCAAAGGAGCTATCCAGTAGTAAATGGCACATTGGAAAGGACTAGAAGGTGGACTATCAACTTCTTATTCTGAGAGTTTCATTCCTGTGAATACAGTGAAGAAATTAACAACTGTAAATCTGGGATAACAGCACTTGTTGGAGCTCTGTATATCATCTTCTTTAAAGGCATGATTCAAATCCCACTGAAGCTGTAAGATTCTTACTGGGATTTCCTTGAAGGCCTTCAGAGATTAAGTCTTACCTGATTTACACCTGTTTGCATTAAAGAGCACTCTATTGTCAAATGGAGATTCACAGCTGTTAAATTTGTCAGAACAGACATTATTCCTATAGCTCTGCGGCAAACATTAATTAGATTTACCACTGACTCATCAGATAACCTCTGATTTTTTTTTTTTATCCACATCAATAAGTTTGTTTCTTTCTAAATCAGAAGACAAAAAATGTTCAAAGTCCAGCAGGCTGGACAATCTTTGATTTTTATATTTATTTTAACTGAAAGTTTAATTAAAAGTAAGATAATGCAGAGTTCAAAGGCAAAGTCATTCATCATGTTACTAAAATACCAAGGAAGTGGGTTTTTGAACTCACTGCTTCCTTCTGCAAAGGTGGGATGAAAAAAAAAAGTGTTTTTAATGGATGGAAAAATTGGCATGCATTACTCGGTTTTTATTATGAACATATGTTGCAAGTACTAGTAAGACAGAAGAGTGCAATGCATCTTCTATTTCTTTATATAAAAGGTACTTCTTTCCAAATAAGCACTTTTCCTAGTTACAAGAAATAACCTGCAAGTGAACTATCAGAAAACACATGCAAATTATCACTGCTCTGTGTCAGGAGTGGCTTAACCTGGAAGATTTTCCAATTTTTTTCAGAATACATGCATCAAACTTAATTTTACAAAACCTGTGATTTTAAATCATTCATAATAGTAACCTCTAAATGCAATGTACAGTTGTAAATACTGGTGCTTAATCAAATTTTGTGTCTTCTAAAGGATTAATATTTATCTGTCTCCACAATTTTGACATCCATTGCTACTTTGTTAAAACCAGGTATATTGACACATAACAAATAGAAGCACAATATTTTCCACTTTGTTTTACTTAGATATCTATATAAATAAGACTACATAATTGTCTCATATATCTCATATATATATATAAAAAAATATTATCTGTAACAATCATATCAGTTGCTGAGAACTTTACATACCTTGTACTTTATAGCAATTCTTTTCTCATCTTTATGTATTAGGTATAAGAGACAGGTTTCTGAATTTGCTTAGGCAAAGTAGCCCAAGCTCAGAAATCAAAGACTAAAAAAAAAGGGTTTTTTACTATTTGAAATAATTCAGGATCACAGCACCGGTGGGTCACAGCTCAAATTGACCATAAACCCAGGAGCTCAAGAATCATGGCAAATGAATATATATCAATATGTAGTAAAACTACTAAAGAATTGTAAATTATAGATTGCTTCAAATAGCTCATTTTAAAACATTTTACTGCTATCATGATAAAAAACTCACAGAAAATCTTTATTATCTCAGCTGAAATGATGAAACACAGAAGGTGAACAGATATGCCAGAGGTCAAAGAATAAAATTTGCAAACTGACATACCTAATGCTAACCTAAAGGGAATGAACTATTTGTTCACAAAAGAAGATGAATATTTTCATTCTCCTAACATACAAGATTTGTGGATTCAGTTGTTGCTGTAAAATTTAGAAGTATTTTGGGTTTTCTACATAAATCCAAACTCATTATTTATTCTCAGACTTCTTCTTAAAGTATTTTTAAAGGAAAAAAAAAAAAGAACAAATAAGGGCTATACACCAATATCTGTCAAAAGAAAGGATGTTTTATGGGGAAGTATTCATAACAGGTTTCTGTGATGATCAATTCATCATGATGGAGAGGTTCAAATTCAGACCATATTGGTTTACATATGCCAAATCTTTTTCTTAAACATATTTTTCTATTTCTTTGTGGCTCCTCTAAATACAGCTCTAAGTATATTCACAGTCATTACCAACTGGGAATTTCATTTCAAGGTTCAGAAGAAAAAGCCAAAGTCCAAGTCAGAGAGAGAACTGCGCTCCCCTAGGAATGATTCTTTCCATGCAAGTAGATCTAATGACCTCAATCCTTGATCACAATTTTCAGTGCATTTTGACCTTAATATAGTCTCAGGAGCTGAGTGCAGTAATGGAGAGTTTCTGTGTTCAGGAGCCAAGTAAAATGTTTTGGGTTAAAGTTTTCTGAAGTGACTGATCTGGGAGACTTTAATTTTTGAATGCTGCTTGAAAGTTTCACTTACCTTTGATGCCAGTGCTACCAACTCTCTTGCTAGGTATTGAAGGCACTAAAAATATCCCAAAGAATGAGGGAGGTTTTTGTTTTCACTCATTGTTTCCACATTTGGCAGTATATTTAGAACTGATTAAATACTGGCTGTTTGTAATATCTGTTTGATAGCACTTGCAAGGTATTAGGGTAACAGATAACTAAAATTTATGGCCCAAGAGGTAATCTATAACTTTAGACTGGTTTAGCTCCATGAATCTCAGTTAGTAAATGCTGTTAAATTTTACAGAAAGTACTGTAAAGGAAGAATTTTCTTATTTGGGAAATCTTTTTTATGCTTCTTGGAAGCATAGCACAGAAATCATAGCTCAAGAGACAGGGAGTCTCAGATGTCTTTAAGTCCTCTTTCCAATTCTGATACTCTATAGGTGCTGGAAATGGTCTCTAGTGCAAAATAAGGAGCTCTTCTTCGCTGCAGATCTTTCCTCACAGACTGCTAAACACCCATCCCCCAGTCTCCAGCAACTGTGGATTCGTGGAAGCAGTTCATAGTCTGCTCCCAACCTTACCTCCCCCAAAACCTTGCTTTCTAACAAGACAGAAACTCGCCCTTTCTTGTTATCCCAAAGAGAATTCAAGCCACTCCATAACCATTTGTCCACTTCCCTTTCTGTACCATGAAGGCACATCTGGGAGTACTGGTGCAACATGAATTTGAAACTTTGAAGTGCCGGACTGGATGGGATACTCTTGATCTTAATTTTTCCAGTGCTCATCAAAACTCAATGTATGATAAAACCAGCATGACATGTAACAAAGTACTTTTGGTCTTGGTGTACATGTAAAGTTCTGCATCATACATTTCAGTTAAAAACTGTTTTCTAAATTCCTGTGATCCACACATTTCCACATCACATCTTCTAACAAGCTGTTTCTGAAGTATTGTCAACATAAATGCTTCTTATAAGGGAATTATTCTTACAGTATTTCTAGGCAAGAGCTTTGCTGCTTGATAAGTAAGAGCTATTCCATTCATTTAGTTTTCTTTTAGCACTGCAAATGGGTTTGAGCCTATCCAAACCTGAGCATCTGCTTAGCTTCACCTTAGGAGTGCCTTACTAAGTTCAATGGAACCCAACAGCTATCTGTGTCTCGAGTGCAAATATAGTTCTGTGATTTGTTGGATAAGGAAATGTAAAGAGCATGAAGTCAATGACTGATGATTTTGAACTTCCTTTCAGGGAGTATTAAACAATGTTGGATTAGGCCCTTATGTATGTAGTGACATTCCTTTATAAGAGTGAGGTAAAATATGCCTTGATGCTGAGCTCTGTGTGATGAATACTTTATTCTGCCTATGTAGAGCCTGCTTTTCTTCACTCAGTACCTGTGGGCAGGTTGTGATTTCTTCAGATTAATTCCATAATATTTATTCAGGTTTTTGAAATGTTGCAGATTGAATTTGCATCCCTTTTTCAGTGACTGGTTGAAAGTGTGTCAGTAAATGAGTATACAAAAATTCTTCATATTCATTGGAGAAATTCAGCAGTATTTTTGATATGAATACCTTTGTGTATAAATGAAAAAGATGTTTTTATAAGTAAATAAGTCATCAAGATAGAATTACTTTTCCACACTCATTCATGACAAAAAAGACAAAAGCGTTGTAAAGTTTGCAATAATTGAATACGTTATGTAATTGAAAACATTTATTTCCAACTAATAGTTGTAGAATATATTTTTAACTTACATATGTTTAACTTTTTGATTAGTCAGCAGTTTTATTAATTTTTCAATGGAAGCAAGTTCAAAGTCTTCAATGAAGTGCTATATTTCATTAAAAATGAAGAGTCATTGACCCTAGACTGTTGGAAAGACCTACAAAAGATCAATTTAACACCTAAAATATCTAGAGATCAAAAATGAAGAAAGAGAGCTACCTCTTAAAGAACTACCCCACTCAACATCTCATAAAGATTTTTCTGATACTTTCCAAAAGGTCAAAGCTATGAAAACATTCACAAGTTGTATGTTTAATCCTAGTTAATTTTCATGACCACATTAAGTTATCTAGTGCTTATTAAGGCCCAACTGACTATTTCTAAGAATGATCTTCCCTCACAATAGATCCAATTTTTGGTTTACCCACACTGAGACAAAAAGTGGGACAAAGAAACCTTTCCTCCTTCTTTTCTTGTGGTAAGTTTGCTTACTGTTGTATGAGAAATAGCTTTGGGCAATGGCTCAAGAAAGCTGGTGAACAGACTTTGTATTTTTAGACTGTGAGTGTTAATGTAACTGCAAAACAATGCACTATACAAGTAACTAAATAGGACACAGACATTGGAATACACAAATTACCCAAAAAGGGGACCAAGGAGATCAAAAATGAATTTTACAGTTGACTCTGGAGAGGAAATTAAGTATTTTAGTAAGACAAAAATAGAACAGAGTAACCATTTGGAAATAGTGAAACTACTACAGTATTTGCTTGCAATTTCCCTGCAGTGCTTCCATGAAGTGGATCAGCGTTTCTATTTTTATCTGTTCTGAACAACTGCATATAACTGTGTCTTCAGGCTTGTAAACATGCAGGTCAGGTGAGACCAAGTTCAGGTGGTTTCCAACATGATATAAACAACATAGAAAATACATGGCTCTTGGGTGTCTTTCTCGTGAAACTTGTAAGACTCTAAGAAACTTTTCAGCCGCGTCACATCAACACAGAAACCAGTCCTTTCCTTTGATTTAGATTTCAGTGTGTTCTAAGATGTGTGTGTATGTATGTACATGCAAATGGTAATGTGAATATACAGGGTAAAAATAGCCTATGATAAAACTGCTCTTGTTGTCTGTGAATCAGATTATAGACCACACAGTTTTATTTTGTATAAATTACCCACTACATGGACTGGTTTTCTTAGCACGGTAATAATAAGGAGAAGGAGGCTTTGACACCTAGGTGACTGCAGTTCAGTTGTGACCCAGCCACCTTCGTAACACACAGATCATCATTTTTTTTTACAGTGCCTGTTGAGCCTACATGTCTGCTAGGGGCCTAACAGAATGAATAAAAGACAGCTAAGAAGATCTTCATTTGCCAGTAAAATTACCCAGATATGAATTAGTAAGTAAAACAAATAGGTATGAGAAAACAGTCAAATTATTTGTGGAATTACTTAGACACACATTCACTTTAAGTCATAAATGGGAATTTTACAATCTTTTCAGGTATTCTAGTGTCAACAGGAATTCCATTGGTCTATTCTGATGATCTTACGATGGAGTAATTATAAAAGCTCTGGGTCCATTTGTTACCTTTAGCTGCAAATGTATTTGTTTCACTACAAGTCGCATCAGCATACATTGAATACCTGTAGTAATATGTAGAATTCACTTGTGCTTTCTGGTATATCCAGAATGATAAGAAAAAAAGTAAATACTTGAAGTTAAAAAAAAGTAATGTAAAAAAA
Source organism: Egretta garzetta (assembly GCF_000687185.1). Classification (NCBI taxonomy): domain Eukaryota; kingdom Metazoa; phylum Chordata; class Aves; order Pelecaniformes; family Ardeidae; genus Egretta; species Egretta garzetta. The sequence continues at coordinate 5,373,649 of NW_009260028.1, read as the reverse complement.
GAAAAACATAAAAGTAAATGCTTCAGAGTAAACATTTAGACAATGAAGCAGCTATACCCACATAGAGTATAGGAAAGGAATAGCACAGGAAAGGGATGGCATCAGGGTGTTTTAAATGGCATTTCATTTATCCAAATTCTCTTAACTATGAGTTTTAAGTTGGACTCAAGTTTAATTTTAGAAATCAAATGCTATAACTAGAAGCACTCAAGGGTTGGAGGAAAGAGGGCTGCAGAGGGAGAGGAAAGAAGAGCGAATTGCTCCTTGAGTGCACTGCAAATAGCTTTTGAATCAATGGTATGGTAACAATTAGACAGTGGTCCTTTTTTATTTTGCTGGATTTTGAATATCATAAAAATAGATTATGAATAAGCCTCATGTAAGCCAAAAGTTACGTTGCAACAGCTGCATTATCCTACCAATACATACTAATTTTATCAGATCTATTCACAACTTGCTGCTAATATCTCACAGGTGGTAAGAACACATCTCAGATTCCTCCTTCAGGGATGAATTCTTCTGTGATATTTTCAGCTTCCACCTTTTATTTCCCACATTTACATCTTAATGGCAGGAAAGTTGTATGGAAGCAATTGATTTAACAAAGCAATACATTAAGGCCTAGTACACATACGGTTTCCTTTATTATTTCAAGATATATGGAGCTTTCATAGGCCTTTGAAAACAAAGCCTTCATCATGGGATTTTCTTAGGAATTTTGGATTTGTTACACAATTGTAAGCAGTACAACTCTTCTATCAAAAGCAATCCCCAATGCTTACATTCTTTTATGAAATGTGTCTTTGAAAGGCCCATCCTTGCAACCTTTACAAATGTGTACTTTTTAGCAATGCTAACAGGTACACTGTTCATGATTGGCTTACAGAAACAGGACCTAATCTGCCTATGTGTTAATTACTTAGTGTTCAACTTCAGTATAATGTCCAACCTCTCATCAGGTTTGGGGATTTTTGTTCTGTTTGGGGTTTTTTTTAAGCCTGGTTTATACTTGGCCTGTATTTTTAATGTAAAATAAATGCCTATGGAAACAATTTGAAATGCTAAATAGTAGAATGGAATTAATATTTGGAATGCTAAAGAAAAGAACTCTAGGGTATTTCATTTGATGTATGTTGGAAAAAAATCAGTTTTCTTATTAACTTAACTATTTGGAAAACAAAACTATTAACATTAAAGTCAAGATTTTTTTTTTTAAGATGGCATGATTTCGAACTTATTTTAAATACCATATAATCTGTGAGTTGAGTTCTTCCATTTTCCATTATTTAATCACTGAACTTGGATTTCTCTCTATTGATTTTCTCTTTAGATTGAACTAGTACTTGGAATTTTGGCATACCGACCTTTTTATTCACTAAATTTAAATGTCTAGTTGATTCCAAATAAGGCATTGTAAAGTTGGACTAAAAACAGAATGCAAACTATTTTAAATAAATAATTATGATTGGAATGGTATGAGTAGTTTCAAATAAGTTCCCTAGGTGAGCAAAAGCCAATGTATATCCCTAAAGAAATTTATTATCCAGCTGTGGCTGTTTTTGTTATGCTGCAGAGTAGTGAAAGGCCACTCTTTAGTTATATAGACAACATCCAATATGCAAGTGCTGCCTTGAAAGACAGAAACATTGACAGAGGCTAACTGCCCATGATGGTGGTTCGATTTAGAGAAGCTGAAGTAGGCAGTCTGTCCTCTTGAAAATGATAATTTCTTGAGGAGCCAAAACTGATAAAACATTACTAAAATTCAGGAAGTTTGACAACTATTTGGAAGGTTAGCATGCACATGAAGCTGTAGCACTGATTTCTCCTTGAGAGCAGGTAGAAAGATAGGTTTCCCCTTTCCTGAGGAAGACATCCAGCTACTCTGTCACCTCAAGGGCAGAGAAAGGAGACACCTCCTAACAGCTAAAAGTCAACAACTGATGAAATGTCATGGATTACTGGTTCTCATTTTATACATTAGATGTATATACATACATATCATAAACAGTGCCTCACAGCCATCATAAACATGTCATGGGTGTTCTTCCATGTACTTCTACTCGAATTAGTTTTACAGTAGCAGAGAAATGTACGTAATTAATTTTCTGGTATGGTTTGGGGGGGCTTGGGAGGGGTTGGCTGAATGGGCTTTCTTTTTTCCTAAGGTACTGTGCGAGCAAAGTGGGGTTTATACCTTCTCTTCTTTTAATGGAAGGGAGATTTCTTGAGGGATATGGTTGGTACCTGCAATTCCAGCTCAAGCATTTTGTCAAGGCTCCAATGTTCTTGATGAATTGCAAATGATATAATTGACTCAAGACAGCCTTCTGGAAACTTTTTTTGCTGCTCTTATTTGGCTGTTTCATAAGCACATGGACCAAACATTTTGTTTAATGGAAGACATTTAGGAGTGAGTAGGTCACTTAGAAAATAGTATCTTCCTATTTTCTAAGGACAACACTTGCATTACATCTTTTCCAGATTAACAAAGCTGGATATAGCTGAAAACCTTAGAAGAACAAGCATTCAAAAGCTTGCGTCTATGGAGAGAGCAGAAGAATGTTTAGGCTTCTGGGCAAATCTATGACGGATGAAAAATTATGTCTATTTGCCCTAGGTTGGGAGTGGGGGTGCGTGTGCTGTGTAGAAAAAGGATTGAAAGGATATGAAGAACATCCTGACTGTAAAAGTCAGCAAAAACAAGTGTGTCAGAACACGTGTGCATTTTTAGGGCAGACTTCTTGAACAGCCAGACATGCCAGTGTACAGTGTGCTAACAGACTCTCTGTCAAGGCTGAGTCCTTGTTACAGTTGTTTATGGTAAATGTTATTAACATTCATTAATTATTATGTAGTGGTTACTTTATCAGCAATGTACAAGAATAAAGAACAATTACATTGAAACAATTCAGTGTCCCCTTGTGGCAAATATAATTGATTCTTTAGCTTAGAGGAATTTACTAACACATATCTGTAGTGACGACAGGGCTTCTGAGGGAACTGGTTATGCCTTTGTGTCCTTTTGAATATACTGATGTTTTTAATTTTCATCACATAGCTCCTCACTTTCTCCCCTCTCTGTTCTTGTTTGTAAGGATCCAGTGAATGAGGTTCTGGCTAGAATTTTATTTCTCCAGGCAGACCTTCTATACTGAGTGTTGTCTATCCAAACCCTTGTTGTTCACAGTCTCTGATTTTCAGTACATAATGTTAAGTACTGCCATGAGGAAATTAGGCAATGTGAGTAGTCAGTTGAACCTCAGTTATGGAGACCTCAGAGCCCCATGAAGGCATCTTTGATGATATGCTCAGTGTTTTCTCCTCATTAAGGAAGTCAGAGGTGCCAGTCTCAGTGTTCCCTGCTGTCTCGGATAAATTAATTTTCAGTCTAATTGTCTAAGGCTTGTGAGATAATTTGACAAAACAGCCCAAAATCTGTATGATAGTGTCTCCTTAACAGAAGCCTTCATGAACTTGGATAAGAAATACTTGTTTGCTTTCTGTATGGAAAGGCATAAAAATTTTGAATTTTGTCTCATCCACAAAGCTATTAGGTCTGTACAAGGAAGCCTGACATTTCTCCATATCCAGCCAGCCTAGGAGATAGCAGTCTCACCATTCATCCAGATGGATAATATTGACCTCCAGTAACTAGTTTGGACCTTAGACATGAAGTTTCTGTAATGTTGTCTTCAAGGCACCTGATGGGTATGCTAAGAAGGGAACAGGTTCAATCAGACAAGGAAGTTGTGCAGGCACATTGTAGGCAAGAGCTGGTGCTGTTTAAAGAGTAAAAACCCCTTAAATTCTTGGGGTAGATACATAATTTTTAGGAATTGGTTGCAGAGGTTTGTGGAGGGACATAGAGAGTAGATTTATCCTGTACTACTTCGTTACAGATATTAGTGCATTACCTCATATTCATATTGGGTAGATATTTTTTGAAGGCTTTATTGATTCTGAAAGACATTACAACTTGATAAACTGAATAATCAACATATTCGAGGATGAAAAGTCTCCATTCAAAAGCATGTATCAGCTGAATTAAGTCAGAGGGCATTTTGATTCTCAAGACTTGTGTTTGCTTTCTGGAAAACCTCTTTATGTACATGAAGACACATGTACCAAGTACACGTGTACCACTGTCACTGAAAAAATATTAGTGAGTGATACAGAATTCTCAGTGAGCATAAATGTCTACTGAGGTTCCAGAAAGAACTAAATTTTCACTACACCAAACATCAGAAGGAGCTTTTGAGTTCTTCTCACAGCTGGCATGGTTGCTTGCTCTGTCTTGCATTCTTGCCCAATTTAAAGGTTTTCTTTGTCGTTTCTGATGTGTTACAGTTTCCAGACTCTATTCAAAATACCAGTTGCACATTTAAATCTATTTCAACAACTGCTTGTAGACAGACTGAAGGAAAGAGCGCAACAGGAAAAAAAATGCAGTCTGTCATCAGAAAACCTTTCCAAAACTGTGAGAAACAGCAGAGGTCTTGCTGGAAATGAAGGTTCTCTGCTTGAAATGTAATCGTTTTCCCCTTTGTTTTTTTAACTTTTTACTTTTTTTTTTCTTTATAGACAGTCATCTCCACTGCACCTTCAGTCACCACTTAGTCTATATGAAATTAATTATCTTCTAATGGATTTGTACAAAACCAGTGGGGAAAAAGCATGGAAACAGGAAGATGGGATTTAGGCCAGTAGAGTCCATTAATTTTCTTAAGCACTATAATTATTTCAGTCTACTGAATCCTCCCAGCCCCTCCAGTATCTTAAGACTTTATTTGATCTGCTAGTAGGCAGGCTAGTAGGTTTATTCTTTTACTTACTGCAATCAGGGATGGTAAACTGTACATATAGGTGAAGACTAGCTATTGCCAGAACAAAGAATTGGCTTGCTTAAACTCTGCCTTGAATGTAAAGAATGTGAGTGAATTTCTCCAGAACTGGGAGCTTAGGTTTGAGAAAATCAGACCTAAAAAAAGAAATCCCGCAGCAGTCAGAAGATACCTGAATTTGCGTCTCTTCTCGTGCTGAAGTTCATATGCTTCTACTGTTCTTCCAAGATTCAGAAGGAAATAGCATTTAAAAGAACACTCAGAAGACAGTCAGAAGTGCATGTGTCAAGATGTTAAACTGGCCTACAAACACAAGGATTTACCTAAGTGTTTATGACAGCCATCTATGGAAACTTGGAGGTCAAAATTGGAAAACCACCTCAATTTATCCATGATATAAAACTTAAAATAATTCTGTTTGAGTAAGATCTTAAGCGGAATATCTATGCAAGTTCTACCTGCACAGGCTTTGTAGGCAAATTGAAGTCACATATTTGTGTTAGGTGACACCACCTCTAAGCTAATGTACTTCACACTCTCAAGAGAAATTCTTAGCTTGGACTTGCCATGGAGTTAATTATAGCTACATGGCTTTTGGCTTGCTCAGGTTATGGGCAGAACAAGCTTATAGTGGTCCTCAAAAATCTTGTAGGCATGCCCTTCAAATAGAGTTTGATATACAGTGAGGATGTTAGAACTTAAACTATTCATGAAATTGATGCGACCTGTCAGCGTGGTGCTAGGTGAAGAAACTGATAGGAGGAAGGTTCCTTCTCTCTGGGGAGGAGGACAACTAAAGCTTACATGTCTGCATTACTAAGAGAGGGGGAGTGTGAAGGAAATTGTGCATATCAGAGAAGGGCCATTTCTGCTTTTGATGTCAAACCTGCCTCTTTGTAGAAGGTCTTACCACAGGAAGGAACTTGACATGAATAGGTTATATGAGGCTGGTAGCATGCTTCAGCAAGAGTCTAAAGATGTGTTACACTTCATGTTTACTGATAAATGAGCTCTAGAGTTTTTAATTTTTAACACTTAGTAAGTCAAGGTGTCTCCCTTTAATCACAGCTTTGCTGGTATACAAGGAAACAGCAGTCCACACTTCATCAAGCAGCTCTGAACCAGTCATAAATTCTCACTTCTTACAGTCTCATTTCTTGCACCATTAACCTATTTGGTCTCCAGGGACTTCTTTTTATGAACACTTTTTTACTCACCTGGTGTGAGTTAAGAACAACTACCCAGCCTCATTCACATATGCTCTTTGTGGAGCACTCTGACTTTTCTCAACCAGCCCTGTTGTAAGGGAATTTCTGTGCTTAAGGGACAGTGTCAGTCCTGTACTGGAAAAAGGCTGTGAAAGATTTTTTGTTCTGTACAAGATTTTTAAAAGGCTCAAAAGGTTTTTTAGGTCTTATTTTAGGATTTTCTTTTTGGGGGATGATTTGAGAGTTCATGCAGAAGGGTTATATACTACAAAAGTAATAAATGAAGACAGGCTTCTGGCTTGCCTTAAAACAGGGAACTGAAGCATATCATTTATAGTACAGACTAAACTAGATAACAGACCTTAAATATTAGGATAAAGGCATAGGTACTCCTTTTCTTTGCAAACTATCCCCTTCTAACTTTTCATGTCTAATGTGAGGGACTAAGAATATTAAAAGAAGTGCTACTGGTCCCTGTCTGTCTCTGGTGACTCCCATCCTAGAGAAAAGGTTTTCTGACTACAGAACACATCAATTTTTCAACCATGGTTTGGATGTTTAAAAAGAAGCAAAATCTGACATTATTTTGGGAAACAAATCTCTGCATTACATTTTAGGTCTTCAGCTGACAGGTTGTGGAAGCTGGAAGCTTTATTTTCTTTCTGGACTTTCATGGTCAGCAGACCTTTCTGCTAAATGAACTAATCACTTGAACATTTATTGCCTGCAAGATAGGGTACTGCAAATAGTCTCTAACCCACTGAAAAATCATGCCCAAAAGAAACTACGCAAGTGATACCAGGTTTCCTCTCTTGCACTGAGTGGAATTAAATTTCAGTGCAGTAGATCACTGTAGATTCATCCCAATGTATTTTTTCACTGTTGAGTAAATTCATTTACATGAGAAGGAACAACTTTTGGGTTGGGTTGTTTTTTTTTTGTAGTTTGAAATTCTCATACAAAACATGGCATAAAACCTAACAAAAGGAACAGAATATTTATGACTGTAATTTTATTTATTGCTAGTCTGATATTGATTTAGATTTATTTTTTGTAACAAAAATAGCATTTTTCTATTCTAGAGACAATTTTATGCTCTGGAAAATTTGGTGCATTTTTGCAACATCTGAATCCATTTCACAGTAACAGATTCAAATGTCACAGTCAAAAGTTCCCACATAAAAGAGGAAAACTGTAAATATCAAGTGCATGTCTGTCACTTCTATTACCTACGTTAGCATTCCAGAAGAATTCTCAAACTTAAGCATCTGCTAGCAAGACCTTTTCTCCCCTTTCTTGCTAAAAGCAGCACTCTGTACCTTCAACTATACATTAAAAAAAAACAAAAAACAAACAAACAAAAAAAACCAAACAAACCAAAAAAACCAAAAAAACCCCCAAAAAACCCAAACACCACCCTGAAATGTCCCACTGGGTTGACAGCTGGAGTTTTTCACTGACTTGATCTGGGAAAGCAAAATGAGACTTTTTGCACATGCCCCATATGGATACTATTTTTCTCTATAGTTCTTGGTGTTGTAAATTAAAATAACATTAATGATCTGAATGAAAACTTATGGCAGCCAGGAAGTCCTCTAATTTCCTATAGCTAAATCCTTACAGTTAAGTCATCGCATTGTACTTGAACTTGGCTCTAATAATCAAGAGCTTAGTTGTTGGGTATCTCTGTCGGTCCTAATGATTCAGGAGGATTGGTGTAGAGTCTAACAGAGAAATTGTTGGGTTAGCATGTACAGACACGTTCACATTATACATTGATACTTCCACATATGGAGACATGTTGTAATGCCAGTCAAAACTCAGAGCAAATTATCTCATTATTGAGAGCCTGATCTTTCAGGGTTCCTTATTAAAATGCTTGTCCAAGTTCAGTTTGCACCATAAGCAGTATCTGCCTTCATACAACATAATGGTATAATGACATCAAAAATCACCTTCAGCTAAATCCTAGAGTAGTCAATAAAATGACCATTATTTGGCATGTCAAAAGTTCTGTTCAGACCTGCAGGGAAAACCAAACCAATTCCCCTGCCTTTTCCTCCTCTGTCTCATCATGTATTGTAGTATTGCTTGTTTATCAACAGCAACGCAAAGGATCTTGAACCTTGGTGACTCTGCCAGACACCTGTAGAATATAAAGTGTTACCTATCCTCAACAGAAAAGAAACCAGTCCTTTAAAAAGTCATCAGTTTATGTCTTGCAGCAGAATTACCCCTTTTAAAAACAACCTGAATATTCATAGCCCCTCACTATTGTCCTGAAAAGAATTCCTCTTCAGACATCTACCTGGAAGGAGAGGTTTACAAATAGTCTTAAAAATTCACACATTTCTAAACCACTGTGTTTAGCATATTATGTTTTGTATGGTGTTTAACGTTAATGGCTTGAATTAAAAAACTCTTCTTGGGAATTCCTTTAATATTGTATAGCTTAAATCGTATAACTAACTCTCCCCATTGGATTTGGGTTTAATATTCAAATGTTTAATTCTTCCATATCTCTATATGGTTCCTGTTATGGCAGTGGGATTTGCATAATGGCATTATACATTGGCTATGATATTATAAAGTTTCACATTAAATTGTCTAAGAAATGTTGACTGTTATATTTTGGTACGGTTCTTAAAAATGATAAAAGGTTGCTTCAGTACTGGGTACAACTTTGTGATCACTAGGTTATTCTGGATAGCAATGCTGGAACATCTGACGTTATTACATTATGATTTCTCAGCATAATGCTGTCATGTTTAAAATTTTGCTAGACAAATGCTATAGAACCTAAAGAATTATCACAACAGAATTGCAAGTGGGAGTTTCTCCACACATTTTGAAAAGTTTTCACTGATCTCACTCTATTCATTCTACCATTTCATTGCAGGAACAGATAGGATCAATGAACAGAATTTTGCCTGAAAATAAGGCCTCAAGAAGAACATAGTGTATTCTTAGGGACACGTTAGGCTTCTGAACTGGTCAACACTTTGCTAGAGTAGAGCACATGTCAGCAAGTGAGCAGCAAAGACTTACAGCATAAGAATGGAAAAATATATATTATTCTTGAGTGCCTTTTCATTTTGAAAATGATACATCATGCCAGCACTGGCTGAGCACCCTTCTTAGCAAAATGAGGGAAACAAGTTTCCAGCATACAGTCACTTTTTTCTAACTTAAGAATTTGCTGTGAGCTGTAGATTTGTTTACAGTTTCACTGAAAACAAATTACAGCCCCTTGAAAATTATTTGGATGACATTTAAATATTGATTAGAATTCAGTGTGTTTTCTCAGAGGTGATTGATTTGTTGATATATTGTCAAACAAAAGTCTTTCTTTGGATCCAATAATTAAAATCTCAAGCCATGAATTTGACGGAACGTTTTTTTGCCTTCGTGGTATTCTGTAATAAAACATTTTATCAGCAGCATGAACTAAGAACTCAGATGTATATAATTAAATCCCCATATTGCATTCAACATCTTGTTTGCCATCTTTTTCTAATCCAATTATACTTAATATGGGAGTTTTTGCAGAAAGCAAATGTTGAACTCATTTTTTGTTTTCTCCTAGCTCATTATTTTGTCTGTAACTACACTTGAAACAAATGTTTATCAGGAAGGTTTTTCTCTTTAAAAATATGGAAAACATAAGTATATGATTATATATAAGTATAAAGATACAAAATATTTAAAACATCTGCATCTTGTGTTCTCTGGTCATTGACAACCATGTAACTACAAGGATTTGAAGTGCATGCTGCATCAGATTTTTGATTACCCGTAATAACTTCAAGTAGCTGTTTGGTCATGCTAAAACCCTGTTAGCTAGAAACTGGAGCCCAGTGTTTGCAAGTCAGGAATGAGGTACCACTTTGCACTTGTGGTACTCAGTGATATGGAATGTTTCACTTTTCAAGCAGATGCAAGAACCTGGGAGACTGCAGACATTGCGTTCTGTTTGTCTTTCCATTTTTTTTTGGCATAGGTCTTGTACAAATTGACACTTCTGACAGGGAGTCCAGGCAATCCAACATGGCTAGGACAATCCTGCACTGTCTCAGGTTTCCAAAGCAGGTCTCTGGAAGCTGTTGTATCTTGGATATAATCTGGACAACAATATTTTCCCCAATATTCTCCAAGAAAAACAAAGACCAAGAAATTCACTCAGTGCTAGTGCTGCAGGACTAACCAGGACTCCAGATGCTGGCCTTTCATTAGGTCATGCAATCCAACATGTTGGGAACAGGAATGAAGCAAGTAGCTTCATTCCTAATATTGAACAGGAACAAGGTCATGGCTCAAACAGGGTCTACAGTGATCATAACTATAATTATACTCTACTTGTAACACATAAATACATATAAACTTTTCCTAAATCGGTGTTCTAAGGAAGTTTTACAAAAGACAATGTCTACATTACAATCACTGCAGAACCCTTTGAAAATGTAATGGTGATGAGAAATGAGCTGTTTTCTAACAGACTGCACTCTTCATTGGCTTCTAGGTTACAAATCGATGGCTTTGCAGCAACATCTTAAGGGAACACAGAACAGATTAATCCAGTCTACAAAGGTTCTTCCCAATGCCTGGAAACCATCCAAAGATATATATACTTTAGCTGATCCTTCAGGCATTCTCGGGTAGGTTTCTCTTACTATTCCAAATATTGAGAGGTAATCACAAATTGTAACCTCAAATTCCATCTGCAAATGTGAACTAATTGATATTTTCTAGTGATATTCCAATTTTTATTTTTAAAAAATCTTGACAAAACTGTTGTAGAAACATATTGAGGTTGTCTGCTTCCATTCACTGAGTGCTCTGGTTGTAATAAACAATCCTCCTTAACATAAGTCTAAGATTTTAAATCTCTTTGTGTTTAGCAGTCACTGAAAATCATTGACTTTATGCATAATACATAAAAATTCCAGTATAATTTATTGATGGTTCTTTTTTTTTTTCTGAACAAGATTAAGAGATAGACAATGAGACTTTTGCAGTTCCTAACTGACTTTTAAACCTAATTACATAAGCAATTCACATTTATGCGTCTTCTGAGGTAAAGGACACATCAGATGTGTCCTTGAGCTAATTTTTCAACAAGACAGCCTGTATGCTTTCAATATAGGCTTCAGAGTCTATGTTTAGCTACAATGTTGGCTAAGTACTTAACAGTTTTCTACGTCAGTTATGCTTCACCCAGAACCTAGAGGTAAAATGAATGCTAACTGGTGTTTACAAGTCTACTTGCATGACAACTAGATATTTGCATGTGGAGTAGACATGTCTATTTCTTCCATGTAGTTAAGGATGAGTCAGCACAGAACCCAGAGGTTAAGCCATGATCAGGTGAAGTAAAGAAGAAATAGATTATTATTGTATAATATAACTACTTAAGTGTTTTTCAGTGCTTTTCATGTTGATCTCTAAATTATTTGCCATCATCTACTACTGAAGACAGGTTAACAGATGAGAGGAGTTATTTATCTGTTTTACTATCATGAGCGTAATATTTCTTCATCCAGTACAAGTTACAGATTTTAAGAGGTTTGGGAGTCTGTGTGAATCAGTAATGACTGTCAGTTTGCTGCGTAACTGTCAAATAATGCAGGAAATAGAGAATTGCAGCCCACAGGATATGTGCATCTATGAAGCCCTCAGATGAAATCTGGAGAGGGAGCTTCTCATTGAGACTGTCCTGTTGCTGCATTACAAATCAATATTTTTATATAGTTTCAATGTGAGGTCTTGCTTTTGGAAGAGTGATCTGTGAACAGAACTTTGGCTTTGTCTGTATGGAGCCAGAAGTGTTTTTAAACACACAAGTCGAGAACTGTGCCTTAACTTGTCTTTTTGCACTCCACATGTCAAAGTCTATGAAAGTGAACCTGGGTACATAGACCAGACAGGAGCTGGAATATGCTCCACTCAGAACCTAAACTTGACAAGTAGGAAGAAGAGTGTGGTGAGACCTTACCCCTTGGTTCAGAGCCAGCCTATGAGAACCCCTTATCTGGAAAGCACTTCCAAACACAGCGTTATTCTGTAGAGGTCTTCATCAAATTAAAATAATTTTCCAATCTCATCTGTGAAGGCTTTTGAAAGGTGGGGAAAGCCCCTATAAAGTTTCCTATTTGACCTCTTTACAGTGTTAGTTTTTGGGCATAACAGGAGCTACCTTGGCAAATAGTGAGTTCCATTCAGCGACCTGGATAAGAGTGACCTACAAGCAGTTGGATTTCTTCACTGAGACTGATAATATTGAATTAAAATAGCAGTAGAACCTAACGTTTTGGATGGCTTGAGTGAACCGATTAGTAGTTTCCTAGCTTAAAGCATGTTGCCCATGCATAAGAAAGAAGTGCTGGCTATTATTTATAAAATCCAAAGCATGAAGTGTATGCTTTGCTCTTAATTTCTTCCATTAAAGCTGGAGAGGGGAGGAGAAAGAAAAGACTGGTTTTTTTCTTGTGCAGTATTTGTTTTATCTAGCTATTGCTAGATGACTGAGCTGACAAAGGGAACCAAATCTAGCTGCTGACTGCTGATATCCTAATGGTTCTCTGCTGCTTAGTTGCAGAGAGTCTATCGCACTTTTCACACACCTTCTGTCAAAAAAAGTGGCAGCTATAAATTGTAACTAAGGCCCAGGAGAAAAAAGCAGATAGCTGGCCAGTATCTGCAGCTGTATTTATCCTCTTGGTGGGAATGTATGTGTGGGGTCATGGAAACACACACCCATGATTAGTAATTTCAGAGTCATGCTGGGAAGAGGACAGGCTAAGAAGAGATCACCAAAGAAGCTAGCAGGTAGTAGCAGATGAACTGCAGTTTGCACTGTGCACCTTCCTAGCCTGAAATATGAGTTATTCCACAGGTCCCAGATCAAAAGTTATACTTTCTTCCCATACAGCCCCTGTACAAACTGAAATTCCCCATATAGACTGATTGACCACACCATCTGGCTCTGTTTGTATCACAAACCACAAGATTATAACATTGTCATCTATCCTGACTACTGCCTAACTCTGCTTTGATGTTTTTGCCCTTAATAGGTCAGCTCACAAAACAAAGTATTATGCAGTGCTGGTAAAGATACCAGAACCGGGTCTGTTGTGAAACTGTAGTCCCAGCAATTTAATTCTTGCAAACTTCTTTACAAACTTTATTGCACTGAAGATTGTCAAAACCCGTTGCAGCAGGAACATCACTTAGCAAGGAGATTCTAACAGGCAGGCAATCATCACCATCACTCATCATCACTTGAGTGATGACTGTGCCATCTAGCTACACATGGTGTTAAAACTGAACATAGTTTTTCTTAACTGGAGTGGGGGAAGACCCATAATGCAGCAGAACTTTATTTACGTGGAACAGGTTTTGCCAGACACCCCTTATCCCACAGCTGCAGAGCCAGCTGCCTAGAAATGACATGAAATGAAATGACATAATGGAACACTTTTTCCTTAAAATTACAATATTCAGCCAGAAGAACTGGATATAGAATTCATCACCTACCTGTCTTTTGAACATATGCTTGCTCCAAAACTACCTGGTTTAAGGAACAGAAACCATCTTTACTCAAACATGCAACTTGATATGAACTCCGTTCCGAGAGTGAATTACCACATCTGCTAATCTCTCTGCCTCACGTAGCAGCTCCATCCCGGCGAGTATCTCTCCACAGAGCTGGACGTTCCAGGGATGACATCACTGTAAATGGTGCCAGATTAAATTACACATGGGCAAATGGATAACACTGTATTCAGCAGATTTTTGCCATGAACAAAGTCTTTTCTTTTTGCATCTATGGATTTAAAGCTACATTTCCAACTAAATTTGCAAGCAGTTACTCTCACATGCAAGGAATCTTCCACTAAGCAGTGTATATTTACCAGAGGAAAAGACAGGGAGCCAAAAGCACCCAAGAGCTTTCTATTTCAGATCAGGGCTCCATCCATCCTTAACTGTGTATGCAAACACAGCTCCTGAAATATTCACTACATGCATTTTTTCAGGAGAGTATGTCTTCTTCATCCTTTGACACAGGGGTTTCTTTTGCTTCCCTGTAAGCAAACAGTATCAGTATCAGTAAAGTCATTAAAAAGTGTTTCATGGCAATCTCTTTTCCTAATGTTGCTGAGTTTTCAATCAAAGTGTTCAGTAAAGTTTGGGCTTTCAGTACCACCTTGGACTTCATTCTTAAGTTGTGTTAGAAAAGAGGAGGTGACAGAGAAGATTCCCGTTGCAGTGAAGTGCCTGAAAGAACAATTTCCAAAATTGCAAGCGACTTCACAGTGACATTCTGCTTCTATTAACATTTAAAATGCTAAAACACATGGTCAGTGTCTCCTAACAGTACTAACCAGCACAGAGGCACAGGCATAACTGAACCTCCACCCAGCTGCTCCTCACATTTAAGGCTTAGGGCTGGTGCTAGATTGGAGCAGATGATTATTTCTAGGGAGAGCAAAGAATATGAAACCTAGTTAGCACTTTCTCAAGACAATGTGGGTCAGGAAAACACTTTGCACTGCTTTCATCTCTGCCCTGCAGAAGTACCCAAATGGGACCTGACAACATCTGGCCTTAAACTTTCAAAGTCAATAGCTACTTTTCTTTTTTCTCTTTCCCCCCTTTTAAAAAATTCAAATCTACACATACTCAAACAACTAGAGAGAAGCAATTGGGCATCCAGCCAACATAAGATCCCAGTAGAAAAACAATTGTGGAGCTGCCACGTTATCCTTGTATGGTGCAGATGATGAGAAACCTGGGATTCAGCATTGTTATTTCTTCCAGAAAAAATAATCGGTTTTGCACTGTTAGCTTTCTTAGCAGTAAAGTGAAGCAAAATATATGAACAAGATTACTAATTATGCTGTGTCAAGCAAGTTATATCACTTAATAGCTCCACTGGAATGGCATGTCAAAGCAAAATATTGTAGATGTGTGTTGCATATTCCGTGTCTGTGGCCATTACTGTTACATGAAATATAAACATTTATGGAACAGCTGAGCATTTTGGCAAGTCTAAGTCAACTTTTCAGAAGAGATAAAATGTTATGTGCTGACCATAAATATCGACTCTGCACAGTGAAGTTGAGTCTTCAGAGCTGAGAAACAGCAAATAGGAGAGCCATGAACAGGACTTTCTGTTGGATAAACCCTAATTGCTCTCATCTCTGTGCAAGGGCTTAGTACAACAATAATTCTGATAACACAGAAATCAATTTCCTCCATGAAACTGATGACACACAACATTGGAAACCTTGTTCCTGGTGACTGTGGAGGAGAGGATAGGGATGAAAAGTAACCTAGTCTCCTACAGCTCCCACACCCCTAGAAACCAGATACCAAGCAGCCATTTGGCAACCAAACTTTTATAGCTAGTTTTGCAACCAGCCTTGGGAACATTGTCTGATAGTGCCTAGAAAAAACTTACAAATCAGCCACTGTGCTGCAATAGTCACAACTCATTACTCAAAGGTGCTCTGATTCATTCTAAGACACTATACTACAGGAAAGCTGAGCTGAGACATTTTCACTCTCCAAAAGGAATATATTGCAGTAAAAAACCAAACAAAAACAACAAACCACACACACACCTAGCTCAAAATCTAGCAGCAAGTGCTTTTTGCATGCTCGCTGCCATGGAAAGAAAGTTTTGCCACAAAAGCAACTTCTTTGGATTTCTTTAAGTGTACTTGTCAGTGTGGGGATGCAATTAGGTAAAGGTATCCAGAATATTAAAACACTTTGGCTACAATTTTTAAGTCTGAGTTAAAAGCAACTGATTATAACTTTCCCCTTCTTTCCAGCCCAGAGTTAATTTAGTAATAACAAATAAGGGTGAGCCTAGTGCAAGCTAAGTAACTCAAATGCTGTTTCCTTACCTAATGTTGACTTTACTTTCCTACCCCCATCCAGATTCAGATTTCTAAATAAGTTTTTAAAATAAACGGGGACAGCTTGGTGGTTTGGCAATAGGCAGAAAGATGGTGAAGAAAGACTGCCTTACTCTAGTTGTAGAGACACTATCATTTTACTCTATGGTAACTCCTTTTATTTAGAAAGGAGCAACTGTGAGAATTCCCACAGACACTGCTGAAACAAATCAAAAGTTTCCAAACTTTGGCCCAGCTGTAGTTTGCATACCTTCATAGATAATTCCTGCTCTGAAACTCATGAAGAAGTAAAGAATAATAGTTAAAAGACTGATGTTAAGAGTACAGTGTGGTCTGCTGTTAAGATGTTAATTGCTAGCAGTGGTCTGCTGGGCCAATAAAAAGTTTTAAAAACACCAAAATGAAGTACCCTACAGGATACTCTTGACGACACTTCCCAGAGCAGTGTCCAAGACAAATCTTTACTAAGAAAAGCAGATTTCAGTCCATTTCTATTTGCTTCTCTGGTTTAAGGTCAGCCTAAGCTTAAATGTGCAGCAGCATATCTAGAAGAGTCAAGAGTGTTATCTTTCTCCTATCTGAAGCTTATTGCAGAACACTTTTTTTCCCTCTGCCAAATACAAATCTTTCTAGCCAGACTTGCAGTATTTTGTCAGCATAGCTATAAAGCCATGGAATGCCCCCAGAACCTTTCCCAGTTGTTTCCCACACTCACACTTTTGTGAGTGGACATGTCTTTGAATTTTCATCTCCCACTTTCTCTTAATCTGACTTTTTACACTGAGAAATCTATCACTGTAGGTGATTTTTTCTGTGTTGTCAAAAGTAGCTTAATTGTCATCTTCAGAATCCTTTTTCTGTCTCCAGAGGCAGCCTTGAATGATATTATAATCTGTCGTTTTCCTCATGTTTATTGATAGTCTCTGTTTCCTATGGCAAGAATATTAAGGAAAAAACTTCTAGCTGACTCAATTTTTTTTTAAAGTTATAAATCAGATCAATTACAAATCTTCTCTTCTTCATATGTGCTATCCAACACGATCCTTCTCCTTTCTAAAGATTTTTTTTTCCTATCACACTTCACTTAGCTATCGGTTATCCAGGTAAACTAAATAATAAATTTGACATACATATGAGAATATTTTTTGGAAAAGTTAACCAGGAATCATATCCTACTTCTGTTCTTCCTATGAAAGGAGGCCAGTGAAGTTAGCTGAGCCAAGTGTGAGCTCCATGGAATGATGCATCTAAGTGGGAACTTTCAAATGCAATTGGGATATGAAAAAGTAGCTGCTGTTTCAGCTCTTTGAGTGAAGCAGAGGACAGGATGCCACAACCAGTTACATCTCTGAATAAGAACATTCTGACTGGTTTTTCCCTTTTTCTTAATTTATCACATTGCTTCAGTTCAGTTCTGTGTAACTTAAGCATACCATTACTTGTTTAACTTTGCGAGTTAATCCCTTAGTTCTCTTTTTTTTTTTTTCCCCCCCTCTGAAATCTGTTTACTTGCCTCCTCCCAAAAATAAAAATTCCGGAAATGAGCCCAGTGTTTTCAGGAGAGGCTTTCAGTAGAGGTGAACTTATATGGGTCTATAAAAGTCTATGACGATTGCCCCTGGTTGAACATCACCACCCAAATATGGCAACACTGTTTATTACAGGAAGTTAATGACTTCACACTTCTGCTTCATGATTTTTCTGCAAGAGTAGTCTGGTCTTGTTCTGCCTTTTTAGATGCTATTTCACTTTGCTTACTAATGAGTAATTTGCTTTTTTATGTCTGAAGACTTTTTTAGCATCCAGTTTTCTGTTCCCATTCAGTTGTGTGTGTTTTAGATTATGCAAACACATAGCACTCTCTCACTTCAGCTGAATACAAAATTGAATCACTCTGGCTGGGAAATATGGGTTTTAATTAAAGGAAAAATATTTCACAAGTTAAAACAAGCTTTGTGAACTCTAAAGAAGTTCCAGAGTTTCACAAGTATTAAACCACATTGGATTTGACTTGTCTTTGATCCTGAACCTTTTTTAAGATATATTAGGGATATTTTGATGGCTTTGAAGGCAGAAGGCCAGATGCTACTCATGCCATGTGGAAGAATGAAAGATAGGAACACCAGTCCTAGTGTTGTGTTGCCTTTCTTCAGTTGAAATGTCACCTCTTGGTTTTTAAGTGGCGATATCTGCAGATTTAAACCATGGTCCTGCCAGTTTCCAAGAAGGCAACGTTCTGCAGAAGTGAAACGTTGCATCTCAAGTCACCAGGGCTTCCTGACTCACAGCTCTAGGTCCTCCTGTAGGAAGATCATCCAGTACCCAGCCATTCCTGCAGTTGCCAAAGTACATTTCATAGCCATATGATACAGAACATAGAAGGAAACTGTGGATTTGTGGGGTATGTAACTAAGAACTAACCTAAAATGAAAACTATTAGTGCATGGTTCCTCAATGCTATCTTTTTGGTTTTGTCTGGCAGGCTAAAATTTCCTTTCCCAATTAGTGACCACTCCATACTGCAGACTGGCTTCAGCCTGCATGCAAATAATGGATCCCCTTCTAAATACAGTTCGACAGTACTGCTTGCTGTCCTCGCTGCTGCTAACAACTTCCAGATCTGCCAAATCCAGATAAGTAAAGGAATTCTATGCAGTAGGAAGATGAACCTACCAAAACCAATTCTGATTCCTATTTTTACAATCCACTCTAAATATTTTAGAGTTAGCTCCAGTGGCCTGACGTGAACGCTCAGGGGGCCAAGTTAAACATCAAGGAATCCTAACGATTTCACAGTAAGTTAAAAAGGAGGGACAATTGCTAAAATTACAAAAAAACCAGGAGACTCTTCAAGGTAGGTATACATCACTAATATGCCATCCACAATGGAAATCTGTTTGACCTACATGTATATCTGATTTTCATGTGACTTATACATCTTGGCTCTCCAGGGTATGACTAGTAACCCAAAAGCCACAGTATATAAACAACATGCAGGTAATTCCCCAGTGCTGAGGTCCTTATGGCCTTTTTTAAGAAAGCAAAAATCTCAATGAAGTCTGTTTCTGTTACATCAGAAAAGGGCTGCTGTCAAAAATCAGACTTTATCCATGGTAGTTTACCACCAAAGTATTTTTCTCATATGGAGAAATGTGTCGCTCATTTTCATTCTTACTTTTGTTTAGTATAATAATATTATTGAGAAGTATTCTATTTTTTCATCTCTTTCAAAATGTGCTGTAAGGATAATGCGTTAAACCACAGTTCCTCCCCTGGTTTATCTTATTTCTTTCATAGAGCTAGCAGAACAAGATATCTTTCAAAACTACATCTACAAAAGATATGAGACCATATTTCCAACTGTTTCAGTGTCACATCAGTTGCTGATGTGTTTCAGGTTACAGCAGATTTAAATCTTCCCTCATTTTTGTGTTTACTCAATTGATAGAGGGAAGAGGGCAAGTGTGCTCTGTCAGATGGAAAAAATCAAATGAAAGTACTTTTGAAAGTCTGCATCTGGCACCATCTGCAAAAGTGTCTTGTATTATTACACACTGATTTTTATTTGATTATGGCATATGAGGGTTTGGGGTTTTTTCCTAAACAGTTTGAAGATCTTCAGAATTTTAAATTTTTAATTTACAAACATTATTTTTTGTCTTATGTGCAGCTACTTGTTTTACCAGTGGTAATAGATCAGTGCCTGCCTGTAGTGGCTGAAGCCAAAGGAGTTCTGATTAACAGAGCTCGTCAAAACCAGGAGTGCTTTGACAAAAATTTACTCTTAAGAACTCTCATATGAAAACCAGCACCGCTGACTTAGGTGGGGCTGCCCCTGCTGTTGCATCTTGTGGTCCATAAAGGCTTATGTCCTTTGGCTTTAATTCTCTAATAAGCTCAGCACAGAGGAAAGATCCCACAAAAAAAAGGTCCCTCTAGATTCTCTAAGGTTGTTTGATGTGCATAAGAAGGCTGACCATCATTTCCCTAAGCAACTTTTCTTGTGTTAAACCCCACCTCAGAAAATTATTGTGAAAAGTAGGTATGAATTACCTGTATTTCTTTAGGGAAGTGACTACTGGGTCTCAGCGGCTTTGATGGTGTCAGCAATGTCCAGTAGGTAGTCAACCACTAGAAATTCCACTGAGCAGAAGTGGTATTTGCACTGTCTTTCTCCCACTGCCTTAAAAAGCAAATTCTCTCCACATCAAAAGTGTTTCTATTGAGCAATTACTGCGTGTCAGCACTCTTCAGCCGTAAGTTGTTTGCTGGTTTCTGAAACATGAAAAACACAAGATGTCACAAAATGAAAACAGTGTCTGTTTCCATTCTGTTGATTTAGGAGGCAAAGCAGAGAAATAAAACAAACATGCTCCAAAAACCTAAGAGTGCAATCAGGATAACTGAAGAAGGACCAACTACACATTTTGGTATGTGGTTCCTCTGAAACCTTTGCCTTGTTCACATGACTTTTTTTATCAGATCAGCAAGATAGACAGCAAAGTCACAACTATTGCCAAGTCAGGAAAACTTGTTTTTATAACTTAAGTAGGATAATGGACCTGAGATACCACCAAGTAATTTCAATTATGCACATATAAACCCTTAAAGTAGAGAGGAAATGTAATGATAAATGAGTCCCATTTGTTCTAATCACTGTGAAAGGTCTCCTTCCATTTTTTAGTTTCCTGCAATTGTGCAGCCTGTGATCTTCTTTCCATATTTTCTACTAAATCCTCCATGATGATTAAGCATGTGATTGCCGTGCTTCCTATCTTCTTCTCCTAGTCCAAAATTACATTCTTTTCACCATGTTTCTTATTTTAAGAGTTGGATCTGCTTATAGAGCTAATGACCAATGAAAGACTGATAAAAGTCTGATCAAGAAAGTTAATTTAGCTGGACCCCAGTGTGAGACTCGCAGCTTTCTAACCAACTCTTTGGAAATTGCCAGCTGCCACATGGAGCATGACAGAAGCGTTGACTTCAGAAAACAAAAAATACATGCCATGCTTTGCATATTGCTTCTCTTTATTGTGATAAACAAAATACTCAGAGTGTTTTAGTGGTTTAGACACTGAGGTGGTTAGCCAAACTGGAGCAACAACTTTCTAGATTAGCAAAAGCAGACAGATGCAAGTTATTAAATGTTATTTGTCACAAATTTGAACTCTGCATATCTACACAGAAAAGCAAGAGAAAAGCCAGGAACATGATGAACTGACCTAAGAACATTAAAATCGTGTCAGTAAATCACTTGGGTTTCCATTTTCCAGGCTCTCAGGTCCTCAAAGTTTAGTATGCATCAAACCAAAGAGTGGAGTGCAGTATGTCTCTATGTGTAACATGAACAAAAGAGGAAACTGAAGAAAAATTTTTAAACAAAAGACATTAATCCTATTTCTTCAGAACTGTTTTTCCATTCTCCTTTATGAGTTTCCTTGTATTACTATGTAATTATATCCTTCTTTTTTGCAAATGCACACAGATTTTCAATGTCCAATAGAAAATATGTATAAATATTTTATGCAGGATTCTCTGTATTTAAGTATTAAAAGGGCATTGTAAATACAGAAAGGAAAAAAAAAAAAAAACAAGAATCCAACACACTGAATCATTTCAGGAATATCTCTTTATATAGAACTTTACTGGTCATAATTACATAAACTGTTCTTAACAGAAATTAAATTTGAGTGAGTCAATCATATTCTTCTATTTCTTAAAACCAAATAATTGCAATTTAACATTACTGTAAAAGTGGTTTTTGAAAAGTGACATTTAGCTGAAAACAGGGGACAAATTTGGGCAGAGAAGTTTTGAGAATATGATTAAATTTACAATGAAAGTAGTACCTTCTTAGAGCTGGAACTCCATTGTTTCCCTGTGCACTCCGCCTCAGTGAATAAGGGACATGCAATGCATTCTGGCTTGTAAGAGGTCAACTGCACTGCAGGACACACCTGAAATGGTAGCACAGCTGTGACTTTGCAGAGCCTAAATGAGATAGGCTTGACTCGGTGCAACAATTGTTCATGAATCAGCAGGGAAGTGAAAATACCCAATAGAAGTCTGAGACTTTGTTTAGAGTCAGTCTATTTGAGGAGACAACTATGATGAGAAAGCATCTTTCTTCAGTTGAATCAAAGTGGGGGCTGTGACTAGTTGACCCTAGCCAGCAGCCAAGCACCCACACAGCCACCCGCTCACTCCTACCCCATGTCCCAGTGGAATGGTGGAAAGAATACAAATACTAAAAATGAGAAACCCATGGGTCAAGATAAAGACAGTTTAATAAGTGAAGCAAAAGCTGAACACGTAAGCAAACCAAAGAGGAATTTATTCACTGCTTCCCACCGGCAGGCAGATGTTTAAAGGCCACTTCCCAGAAAGCAGGGCCTCAGCACACGTAATGATTACTTGGGAAGACAAACACCAACACCACAAACATCCCTGCTTCCTCCTCCTTTCCTTGAGCTTTTATTTCTGAGCATGATATCATACGGTATGGAACACCTTTTTGGTCAATTCAGGTTGGCTATCCTGCCTGTGTCCACTACCAGCCTCTTTTCCCAACCCTAGACTACAGCCCACTCACAGCAGGAGCAGAGTGGGAAAGAGAGAAAATCTGGATGCTTTGCAAACACTGCTCAGTCCTAGCCAAATCATTGGTGTGTTATCAACACTGTTTTAGTCACAAATCCAAACCAAAACACCATACAGGGTGCTATGGAGAAAGTTGTCATCTCAGCCAGACCCAGTACAAGATTTAGCCTACTCTGTGTGTTACCTCCATCACTGACCATGCATCATGATCCAGATTTCAGCCTTAGATAGTAGCTTAAAGTAGAGATTTCTAAAATAAGAATTTGTAAATAATTCTCATTTTCCTTGTAATGTTCAGATGCTTACAGCTCACATTTTAAAAGGTTGCTTCCTTTCCCCATCAACCAAGAGGAAGGGAACAGCATTTTTCTCTAAAAAAGCTATGATTCGCATTGGTTTGGTAATTAAGGAAACAGTCAAATTTTGAAACCTAAATAGCATGAATAAAAAAACTGAAAAGAACCTCCTAGAAGGGTGGTTTTATTTGTAGTGCATCAGCTGGATGAACTGGTGAGAACCCCAGGAGAAATGAGACTTTCTGGAATTAGGGTGTTCAGGGACTAATACAGAATTCATTCCTTAATTTGATTAAGGCACAGCACACTTAGGAATTCATGTTTTGAGTGGAAGAGAAAAGTATCCTATTTATTTAGCCTCAGTCTGACCTTCCTCATGAATTGCCAAGGGGTATCCCTTTTTCCTGTATTTATACACAAGTTTTTCCATGCCAGGTGTATTTGTTTTTATTTCTGGCAAGACAGAGAAAAAATGAAGTATACTGAGAAAGAGAGATAAACCTTTTGCAAGGAAAAAATTATTTGGAAATGGGCAACAACCCATTACTACCCAGTTCTGGGAAGAGAATCGAGTCCTACTATGGCCCAGAAGTTGTACTCCTCTTTGATTTCTTCAGGATCGTTTCATGAAAACTATGGAGAGAAAAAGGTAAATGAGTTTCCCTGTGTATAGATAGGAATGCAAAAACAAGGGATTTAAATGCAAGCAAATTTTATGAAAGATTAGGGAAGTTGCATGGGTTAAGACTTCTTTTCCCTCCATAGGTCTGTTAAAAACCAAACAAACAAAAAAACCCCCCCCCACCACAAAATCTCCAACCTCCTTACTGATTAATAAGCAATGACCATAAACGATCCAAACATCCCCCATAGTTCAGTTGTGGAAGATGTAGGTTTCTTAATAATAAAAACAGCTTTCTAAATTGTAAAGTTGACTGCAGACTATATCCAAATTTCCTTCTGGCTATAAGGTTTTTCTCAGGGAGTGTATTCCACAGAAAACTATGGAAAACTACCAACTAAAATTTTAGTTTAGGCAATTGTGTCCTTTTAAAGACAATCATATTTAAAACCAGAAATATTAAGACCAGGAAGGCCAAAAAGTGTGACCTTTGACACAAAAAAGGTGATAAACTCACTCCATGTGAACTCCACAGTATGTTCAGCCCATAACTATTGGATGAGCTACAGCATGTCTTGCAGAAATATATCCTGATCTTAACACTTCAGGTAAGACAAAATGAACTATGTCCTTAGGAAGATTGTTCTAAGGGATTAATTGCCCTCAGGATTAAAAAATGAGAAATCACTTTCTTGGGGTTGGTTTTGTGGGGTTTTTTCTGTCTGCTGCTTCAGCAATATTGTTTCTTATGCCTGCCTTCCCTACAGAGACTTTTCTCTCCCCATTTTTTCATTTGAAGGCATTTAGTAGGGATTCTATTCACCTTATAATTACAGAAGGTATGTACAAGCATTCAGGCCCTCATCCTACAACTTTTTGTTAATGAGCCTTTAACCTTGTGTTTAAAACATATAACGAGGAAAAGAAGGGAGAATGTTAAGTAAGTAGTGCTGATGTGTTTAAACTGGTTTCTTTGGCCAACTTTGAAGAACACAAGGTTTCCTACAGCTGAGAAGCCCTGGTAATGTAGGGGCCTGGCCTGCAGTAGCAATTAATTTACATGTAACTCATATTAGAGACTATTTGAACTATTTCACATAGAGCTCAGCAGAGAAACATTCCGTGCTTTCAAAACAAACAGCAGTTGTGAGTATCCACCTGTGATTCATGGCAAAGAGATTTGAGGAAAAAGAGTAACTCTCTTCCAAGAGGTGAACTGCAGCTAACTGGGTTCAAGTTGGCAACAGTCTGAGGAACTTGAAGTAATGCTAGATGATGTGCATTCAGGTTGATGGCTGGTTAAAGATGTATTCTGCAGTAACCTGGCAAAGGGAAAAAAAGTATTTTTTTCTGTGAGGCAGTGCTATTCTCTGAACATTCAGAGGGCGTATCTTATTTTATCTTTTGGAAATGCCAAAATGCTCCTTTTCTGTTTCATGCAGAACACTGAATATATTGCATGGGGCTGAAAATAAGGTGCATTGTAATTTTAAGTTGATGCCACAGTTAAAAATTTTTTTCAGTGATGGATAGCTATGGACAATACACTCTTGTTTTATTGTAATTATACAAGATTTTATGTAGCTTTGCTGCTTGGAAGCACATGCATCAGGACTTGTCTGTCATCTTTAAAAATCAACTGCTCCTTTATATAAATTGACGCTGTAGTAAATCTCTCTTGGAGTTAATTATGTTAAAACAGATTAGATTCAAAGAAGGGTGTACAGAAAGTGAAATCTGAGGGAGGTATATCTTATTATATACTGTGACATACAATGGGTGGTAATTCTTAATCAGAACTACAAAAAAGTTGGACAAACACACAGAAAATGGCTGTGCCTCCAAAAAGGATACTGGATGATAGTAAAATACTTCCATTTTAGGGAGGAAAGCAGTGGTTTCATAGATCTACAAAAACTTTTCGTGAAATCAAAGCTGATTCTATAGCTTTGATGTGGCAACCACTGAACAGTAATACCTGTCTGGAGTCTACATCAGAAAGAATTTATATTGAAATTGTATAGGTTGGGGTTTTTTTTTCATATGGTGAAATTTATTGTCATCACCAATTTCTTTAATTTCCTCTTATATGTTTGTACCATAAGTTTCTCTAAAAGGGAATAACTGACTCTGGTATTTGAAATTTAGCCCACAGTTATCAGTTAGCTGATATTTCTTTACTCATTTTCACCTCTTTAATGGATGACCAGAAAAGTTTCCATATTATTTGCTCTAAAAGCTGTGATCTTAACTGTTTGGGAATAAGCAATAGCATGCATTGAGAATTTGAATGTGTTTTGCTAATGCATTTTCACTAAATACTATGGTTAAGAAGTAAAGGAAAAGGTTTATTGTCCAGTGAACTATTTCCAGAGATTCAGTCATGGCTGGAGGTCAGCCTAAAACATTCCT
Organism: Egretta garzetta; assembly: GCF_000687185.1. Lineage (NCBI taxonomy): Eukaryota > Metazoa > Chordata > Aves > Pelecaniformes > Ardeidae > Egretta > Egretta garzetta. Next base: position 5,347,741 of record NW_009260028.1, on the reverse strand, counting down.
GGACATAAATACCAGCAAAGAAGCCTCAAAGATTCAGTATCATAACAGTACAACATAAGCTCAAGAGTAGAAGCCAGTCACCAGAAATTTGTACTTCACAACTCCTGAAGAACCAAAGTAAGGAAGATGAATAACTCTGCTAGAGAGAAAAATCATTTAACTACATAAACATTCTAAGGTGTACAGTCACTTTTTCCTCTGTACAGAAAAAACTGGCCATCCTTGGCCCCCTGCCAGTTACCACAGCCAGTCATTTGCTAGCAAGGAAGCTTTATATTGTGTCAGTATAAAACTGGGTCAGAAACTGTCCCAGATACTAGAAACTGTTATCCTTTTAACAAATACTTTTAATTTTATTTCACTGAGTACATAAAATATCAGTACAAGGTAGGTCTCTGCTAATTCATAGTTAGGCAAACAGCACACAGGTACATCTCTTAGCCAGAACCCGCTTTCACTAAAACTCGCAGGGCGTGTGTGTGCCTGGGTAGGTTCAGTCATAGCTACAGCCCCTCCTGTGCTCTTCAGGAGTCCTCTTCATCCTCTCAACACACCCACTGGCTCTGAAGGGTTCCTGCTGCCATATCAAAAGAGGGAAAACTGTTCCTAATGTCAACAGGTTAATAACTGGTCTGGTCTAGCCACCACCACTGTGCGGTGCTCCTGAAGGAGCCAATGCTGAAGAAACAGGCTATCATGGGTAGACGGTTGCTGTACACTGTGTGCAAAATACAGGCATCATTTTGAATCACATGAGGGGAGGAAGATAAAGCAGCAATGACTGCAGTCTTCCTGGTTGATTTTGGAATGGCTACAAAGCAGAGGTTGTGGCTTATGTGTCTATCTGTGTTGATTGCCTGTACACTATTGAGGAAAAGTCTTTGCAGAAAAGAAATTAGCATGGCCAACAAGCAACTCCTCTTAAAATCTGTCAGTAAATGTAACTGCGTATACAGGGAAAGCACCAGCACTAGGATCTCTTTAGGATGTTTTAAAAAAATAAAGAGAACACTTTTCTGCCAAACCTGTTAAGATTTTATGATGTTAAGCTATTACTGGCCATCACTTTAGCAAGCGACACCCCAAGGCCAATTTAGCTTCACAGTTAGCATGTCTGGTTGAGGTGTGCTCCACTAGCTGCCAATGGAGAAGTCAGTGTTATAATGCAGTAGTGAAGACGTTAGGATTTAAAATAAAGGATTAGGTCAAATGGGCTTGTATGATATAAAAGGTATAAGAGGAAAAAGAAAGCTGAATTCAGAACAGATATGGATAGGTGAGACACCAGAAGCTCTGAATGGTCAAGAATCCGTGGACAAAGTCTATGCTCTGACAACAGTCTCATATCATGTTGCATAAAGAATGCTTTTCTGCAGCTCTGCCTTCTTGTTGTAGCAGGTTTTGGTAACCAATCAGCTAAAATATCGGGAATGAAGCTGAAAAAGCTTCTAAATTTTCCTGAAATAGTTGTTCTTTTTCCTCTTATTTTATTTCAGATCAGCTGTCACTCTTATGAATAATCGCCAGACTCCTTAAAAGCTCATAAAAACAGTGAGTGTAGCCACTGAAAAGGGATGGCCACTTGGTTTTATGTAGAAAAACAATTTCAGAGAGAGCACAGAGCTTTAGGGCGATATGGTGAGAAGTAATTATTATATCATTCAGATAGTAAATGTGTTTATAGATACAGTATAAATGCTTAAATCTATTATCCTTTTTCACTGTCCAGGAAGCATTTAATTTCATTCAGTGGCAAGGTAGGAAGGGAAGGTATCCAGGTATCTTTGAGGCAGGGGATGTAATTTGGCTCTGCTTGCAAATGGCTGAAATGGTGAATAAAGAAGCAAGATGTGATCATTGCCAAATGATGGGGGGGGTGGAGATTGAGGATGGGGGTAGAGGAAGGAAGGAAGAGTTACCAGTTCCTTATTACATCTCCAGAGTTTGATTCATGCCTACATTCTGAAAAAAAGGCTGTAGGAGGGTGGTTAGTTCATTCAAAACAAGGAGTTCATTGTAGATATCATGTTCCTTTAGAAAGCAGCATTACAACAAACACTGGAGACTCGTCATAATGCTTCATCCATCCTTTACAGATGATGATTTGTTCCAAAAATGTTATCCCATGTGGTCCTGTGTTCTTCAGCTGATGGCACCGTTTATTAGTAAACCCTATATATATTCTGCAGAGTTGTAGGAGTTGTAGCAGTATTTTGAGAAAGACAGTATTTATCTATTAGGGTATACTACACAGGAAATCTTGATGTAAATTTTATTTTGCTTAGAGAAATGTCTCAGAGCCTATCCTCAAGATTTATGAAAGACCATTTCCTTGGAAGCCATCTATTCTCTTTTGCAAGAAAAAAATCTCATTGTGTAGGTATCTACAGCAGTCTTTCTACTGGTTTCATTTGGACTACTGTGTGTTAGTGATTGAATAGCAAATACATGGAGTAGAAAGTAGCCTTGTCTGTGAATGTAATTTATCTGCTATTTTTCAATATCACTTACAGATTTCCTGTTCTTTATACGATATCTCAAATTATATGTAGGATATTGTATTTTTTACTGGAGAGATTATTTAAAACTGCTTGCTGTGATTCTGATTAAGTCATGGTCTTTGTTTCCTCAAGACAGCAGTGTCTCCATCTTCCAAACCAGATTTCCATTTATTTGCATTTATGTCATTTTGCTAGCTATCAAGGCTGAAGACCCTCTCTTCATGTTACAATTGCACACTATTATTTTCATACGACTTCCTAAATAATTTCAGTTTTCTTTTTTCTGTCTTTCATATTTATGTCTTGTTTACTTCACTTTACATCTCTGGAATGTTTTTTGGGTTGTTTTTTTTTTCCAAATAGTTTCATTTTCTGATTGGTTCCTATGGCTGGATTCAATCTTCAATAACTCTCTGCTACAAAATGGGGCTGATTATTTTCTGTACTGCAAGGATTCATAGTTTAACTCCATTTAACTGCACTGAAAGAGTGCACTTTAGCTCTGTGAGAATCCTCTGAGGTGTGCTGCTCAGCTCTAGCTCAAGTTTGCACTCAGAAATGTGTCAATAAAGCAACATATTGATATGCATTGTGTGCAAGGTGGGGGTGGCATTTAATGACTTAAATTAGCCATTAAAAGATTCTGTGTGGTTTCAGTTCAAAAATTATTCTTCCTTTTTGTCTCAGTGCAGCTGCATTGCCTTGCTCCTCCTTCCTGTGGAGTTCTCGGGGTAATTGTCCACAACATGCACATGGCGCAGAAACGCCGCAGCTGGTGCCAACTTTAACTGATCTATCAACTCGGGTTGGCAGAGCACTGTGTAAACACAGTAGTGCAAGCTCTGACAGCAACACAGAGCACCACTGCGGTGCTATACCCATGCTAAGAAGCCTTGTTCCTCCATGAGTCTCACTCACCCTCAGAGTTTTGTATGATCAAGACCACAGACCATCAACTCCGTGTATGTGGGGTAAACTACAAAACAGAACTCTTGAGAGGTATGTTAAATTTCTTTGTGCTGAGCCACTATTAGTTTTTGTTATGAATATAATCTATTCAGAAAAGTAAACCACATGCAATACTGCAGAAATGATGTTCCAGTGCCTCATCAATGAACATGATGATAATCCGTCTTGAAAATATTCAGTAAAGCTATTCTGTATTATTTGCATTATTTAAAGTAAGTTTGTGCCTAAGTATCTTATAGTTAAAAGAGACACTATCCAGGCCACTGAAATATATGATATGATTTCTGTTCACATTTGAAGGTTCTGGTATAACTATTCTCTCTACCATCAAAGACTTGATAATGCATGACTCCATATACAGTACTCTGAATTCATTAGTCTCAAAGTCCTTTTCAGAGAATGAGTTCGTGCCATTTCTAGATGGGGTAAATTAATATTCCCAGCACCTCATGAAATGAGCAGTAATAATATTCCCATTGTGTTGATGGGATAGCTAAGGTACAAAGAGACTAATTTATTTGCATACTGTCACTCGGGAATCAATGGAAAATAGGGAAATAAACAACAGAATTTTTTTCCCCAAAAACAATGTTCTAACCACAAGGCGCTCTCTTTTTCTTCAATAAGAAAGTTGAATATGTGAATTAAAATAATGAAGTTGTTCTACAGATTAAATTCACAGTAATAACAGATGTTCAACAGTTTTTAATTTCTCTTTTTGAGTAATGTGGTCTGTGTACTGCCTGAAGCAGGATTTAATTTGTCTCGTTGCATTATCAGACAACTAAGCTGCTGTCAAAACAGGCAGATCAGGAATTAATGAAAACATTTCTTTATACAGTTCTGTGATTATAGTACAGACAGCTGTATTTTAATTTCCAGGCATTTAAGTTTCACATACATAGATTTCAGTCTTAAACTAAAATCAGATAAGAATGCAGGCTAAAGCTCACTTCACATCTGAAAATCTGATCTTCTCATTAGAAGGAGTGAATCTACACACAGACCCATATAAATACTCATTAATAATCACATTTCCCCAAACCCCTATCACAATTGGCACTAATTGAAACCTTTCTTTGCTGACTAGTCTCAACAGCCAGCACAGGAAAAGGCAACAAAAGATCTTACAATCCACACATTAATACTTAAAAAACTTGTTTAAGCCAGAAGGATGAGTTATCTGCCTAAATTTTGCTACTATACTTACAAGAATTTGAGTGACCTTGAGTAAGCTATTTTCTTGCTTATCTCTTATTGTAGGCCTATGTCCTTCAGTACTGTATGGTGTTCAAATTTGTGAACTGCCCTTGGGGAAAAAAGGATGATATATATGTTTCTTGGGGCAATTTGCTATCATCAGGAACAGGAACAAACCTGTAGTCTGGAATTACCTGGTTTGGTTCATACATTGTATGAATTTACAAGCAGTGTCTAATGAATTCTGTGAATGGCTACAAAACGTAACTTTTTAAATGTGTGCCTTTTAATAAACAACTACTGGTGCCCATTTAAACCTTAGGTCTTCAAAATCAGCCTTGGGGAGCTTCCACTCTCAATATATTCACTACAAGGAGAACCAGAAGCATTTTTGTTATGTTGTTATAAAGGGGAGACCTTTGGGTTTATTCTTCAGACGCATCTGTGTGTGATGGAGTCGATGCCTGTCAAGCGTCACAGACACTTGTTGTGACGTCAGTCAGCCATACTCATAAGAATAGATTTAATTTGAAGCTGTGGATTTTATTTTTTTAATTGTAACACTGCTTGTTGGTATGGGAATCTGTAAAGCCTTTACTGGCTTGATTTTTTTGTGTTTCTTGGACTCCTGTTTAAGCTACCTCCCCTTTTTCCAGCCACGTATTCTTTCCTGCATTATTCCTTAAGTTATTCTGCGACAAATGCTTGTACTCATACACAAAGGGATGTAATGGAAAACTAATCTGACTGAAATATAGTTCAATCTGTCGCCCTCTTTCCTCCTCCTCCTCCTCAAAAGAAAACAAATTGTTATGCTGGCACAACATAGACAGCAAGAATTAGAGAGATACTGACTATATATGCCCATCCTGTCACCAAAAATACTTGTTCAATAACTTAGAATCACAGAATCATAGAACATTTAGGTTGGAAAAGACCTTTAAGATCATCAAGTCCAACCATCAACTTCCTCAGCCTGCTTAGGTCAAAGCCCATTTCCATCTGCCTTTAGTATAGTACTTGTGGACCTGTTATTCAGTTACTTACTCAGTGTGGGAAAACGAAATGAACACTCTTTTGATTTTTCATTGTTTTCCAATAGCTTGAAAATTTTCAGTGCTTTACTCACCTTTAATGCTACCAGGATATTAAGAATTGGAGGCTGCATACTGATGCAAGTAGTACGTCCCAGAGATACTGCTTCCAAGGAGGACAACAGAAAAAAAAGAATGCCATGTACCTAACCTAATGAGACATCTAGACTCCACCTAATGCAGTTGAGTCAACAGAGTGTATTTTGGGATACAAAGAAGCATGGATGTTACGTTTTTCTTTTAGTGTAAAAAAAAAAAAAAGAGGCTGATAAAAGTAGATGTTGAGGGGATAGCAGGTTACAGCATATTTAGGATTCAAAGATTTTTTTCACTGTGGGATTTTCTGTTTACTTAAAAAAACTGATTAGACATTTTGTATGAAAGGTCTCCAACATTGTTAAGCGTTCTCCTGGGAAGGAAATTAATTAGTAAACTGAAGCATGTAATCATCCTGAAGGTAGGACTTACTATTCTCTTTCAGAAATGCACTCCATTCACAGTCTCTCTCTTCCTTCCTCATGCATGTAAAAATAAAAAATATTTTAATCTTTTATTTATATCATACCCGTACTGGAAGAAACAACATTAGAATCATTATTATTTCTTTAAGACATGTTGATTCCATGTGTTCATCCAGTTCCAGACAGCTGTTTAGAAATCTAACTGGCTGGCTGTTGACCAAGATAAATGGAATACCCTTGATATAACATCCCTGTAAAATCTGTAGTCATGCACTAAAATTGATAAATCTTGAGGAGAAATAAAGAACTGAGCTTTAGGGTTGCAAGGCATCTTAAAAAACATATCCTCTGTTTTTCACCCTTCCTCCAACCTTAGATTTTAATATATGTGTTGGCTCCAAGTAACTAGAATACTCACTTTAAATCCAAAGGTCACAGCACTGTGGCTTGATAAAATACCATTCTTGATTGCCGTTTGAACAAAACAAAAAATGCTGTTTGGCATAGTCAGAAGTAGAAAACCAAAATTATAGACCACAATAAAGTCTGTCTGTAATAATCTACAGTCTTTAAGAAGAGAGAAAACATATGCTGCAATTTCAGTATTCTCAGCTTCACTGGGGTGCACTAGCAAATGACATTTCCCTTCTTTTACTTTTCAGTCCAATCATTTTATTAATTTTTAATTATAAGCCTGCAAATATAAAACATAGAAGTTGCTCTTCAGTCTTTCCAGATAGCCTGGATGCTGCTGCAAGCATCACCCAGCTTTATGAGGGCCTTTCACCACCCACTGCAAAGGCCCTGCCTGCAGGCACTCAGCCGTCTCAGAGGGAGTGGATGAGATAATAAGCATGACCAAAACGTTTAGTCCTCCCAGAATGCAGCTCTGTGTAAAAACCCCGAGGAACATTTTCAGCAAAGAAATTCAGTCAGATGGACTCCAACAGTTCCAACTGGATTACAAGGAGGATAGGAAAATGGAAGGAACTAAGGAAGGCTTAACCATCTTGTGAGTGAGGTACAACTATTCTGAGATTAAAGCTGGTTGCAAAAAGTTTCAGCTTTCTCTCAAACAGTTCTCTCTGGGATACTGAGGCACACACAGTGTGACTAACAGACATCCCATCTCTACATGTCAGTCCAATGCAGTTGTTGCAGCAAAGAACTAATCAATGATGGAAATGGTAAGCATTCCTTTTCACTGAATAGCAGTCACAGAGTGGGTGATGCTGCAGCCACTGAAGTCTTCCATGCAGGAGGCTGATATAATCAGGAAAGAATACTAAAACCTTTTAAACCTTTCACTGCCTACCACTTAAATGCAGTACTTTGAGACTTTTGGTTTCTGGATGCTCTGACATATCTTCTTACTAAATTGTTGTTTACTTTTAAATCACTGCACCCCATACAAAGTATGGGATATTTCCAGAAATAGAGTATGAATTACTGGTGAGGCTGAGTGAGGCATAGAGTTGTGTGCAGTGGGAGATGGGAACCATGCAGAAGCTTCCAGTGGAAAGACTGAGGTAGTGATTTTGGCCCTGCTAATTAATTCCCAGTGGTATTAAGGAAAAGTTTTCTCCTCCCTGCAGTCAATAAAATAATGAGGATATGGTTATACAAGTCCTTCACAGCTGGCATACCACAGAGCTTAGCAGATCAAGGAGATGTGTTCCAGTGGTCCAAATCCTTTCTCTACGCACATCTGATAGTCTTTAAATACTTAGCAAAAGCTCATGCATCTCTTTGGACACCACTGAAGGGTCTCTGAGTTGTGGTAGGTAATTTACTGGTAGTACCCATGTGATCTGTAGTGACTGCGTGAAACCTAAGCCAGAGTTTCGGATGCCTGCTGCAGCCACTCCCAATCCCCCTGCTAAGGCCAGATCTACATGCTTCATGGCCTCGTTCACTGACATACCCATGGCAATAGCACAGGTCTTTCTGTCCCCTGGAGTGCCTCCTCAAACAGCTCTGAAACCCATGTGCCTAAGCTGTGGCCTCTCCAATAGCTACCTGGAAACAACCAGAGAGAATGGTTTATTGCCATTGGGCAAACGGTAGCAGATTGGCCCAATTTAGTGTCCTCTGTCACACCTGGAACCAGACCTTCCAAACTGCTCAGCAGCACCTATAATCTGCAATTTATATTATGAAGGGTGGAGATTTTAAAATAAAAGGGCTCTGCTAGTTGGGAAAACCAGGGCTCAGCTGTAGATGCCTCCTGTGCCTAAGTCTTGTCTTCACGCACTCTCCAATGGCTGACAGATGCACAGCATGTGTTGGAAGAGGCTCAGTAAGAATTTGGTGCAAAAAGAGAAATAGAACATTTCAGCAGCTTTTGCTGTTGTAACATCAAAGCTGTACTACCAATTTTCATGTTTTATGATCTTTACATTCACTGCCCTGAAGCCTTAGAAGTTGAGCTCATTAATGTGATGACTGCCTCCAACTGCTGCTGGGAAAGCTAAGAAACATGTAACTGATGGTGCCCGAGTCACCTGTTCAAAATACAAACATTACATGTTTAATGCTGTAAGGATAATAGGTTAAGTAAACCATACCTACTACATTTTTTAAAGCCTGATTTGCTGTGTATGCATGGGCCTCCGTGTTACAGAAAAAGTCTTTTGCGATGAAACTGCAGTCTGTATGAGAAAGAAGGCAAATTTCTTACCCAATCAGCATTTGGTATAATGGCCAGATAACAATTTCCCGATTGTCTTGTCCCAGAGTGTTTTGGATGAACTAGAGAAGTTTTGGATAACTGCCTTTTCTATGTGTAATACGTAAGAGTATGTTGTAGAACAATATTTTTGGGTCCTTGCCTGTAATCAGATTGTTCATGTCCACAGTTTCTTTACCAGCAGAATAGTGTGGCTGCCTAACCACAACATACTCACACGCAAGTGCCACATGCAATTTGCACAAGAGTGCCACCTGTTTCATCATTTTGCAGCAGGCGTTAACAATACCTCACACTAACTTGCAAGGGCCAAGTAAACGCTTGGCATTACTGAGCTAAGAAAATATCCTCTTTTTTTTTTTTCTCAAAATAGAGGAAACAACTGAAAGAATCAAACTGTTTTATGAGGAAAACCACTATTTTCCAGTAACAGAAATTAGATATTATAATGCATAGCCCGATCATTTATAAAACCAAATTCTTCTCATTTGTGAATGTCAGTACAAAAATATATTAATCTGAAAAATTCAGCAGATCAAAGGAAATATGCATTTCTTTTTCTCTGTAGTAAGTTTGTTCTTAACGTGCGATATCATATAACTTAACTTCCTAGGGTTGTACTCACACAACTGTGAAATTTTATATCAATTCTGACATGTGTTTAAGGATTGTGTAAGTAATTTGTGAGGGGTGAGAGAAATACAGTGGGGTGGAATACTTTTTTCCTATACTACAAACTGATGGTGATATTACATTGCTGAACATCCTCTGGAAGAAAATGGATTTGTGTGGTCACTTAACTGCTGACCCCAGTGCCTGCTACCCGCCTTCAAAACGCTTCTGGAAATGGACAGAAATTAGTGTTTAATAATTCCTCCGCTACCTATCTCCATGCTGCACAACCATTGTAAATTCTGTATTTTCAAGGTTCTCCAAACCCAGATTAAGACCAGCAAGCCCAGATTTTTTTAATTAATTGTGAACTGATGTATGAACATATTTTACGCACAGCTTTTATAGGCAGGCAAAGACAAAATGTTTTGAAAGGAACATTAAGTAGTAAATTGTTCTTCTGCCAACCTGTTCAGCCCTGTTCTCCTGTGCAAAGCCTGAGAGCATGCCTCCCTCCCCTCAGAGAGGACAGCAGGGGTGGGAAATGATCCATCCCCCCTGGAAGCTCATCCCCACCCTGGGCTCTTCTGACACAGCAGCTGAAGGGAAGAGGAACACCAAGTCCCATCCAGCAACCTGATCTGGCCCCGGGGCAAAAGGAGCATATCCCTTTCCACAGCCAGCGCTTGACAGACCACAGTCCAAATCACAAGCAGTGAAAGCTTTGCTTACTAACTTTCTAAGCTTCCCTTGAAAGATGTGCCTTTCTAAACTGGGGAATGGTTGGGTTGGGTTTTTTTGTTGAAGCCATTTTTGGTTTTAGAAGGCTAGAAGGTATGGAGACTGAACTCACCCACCTCACTAGCCGTGTGTCTGCCTGTGGCTGGGGACATGTTCACTGAAGTCAGACCTTGGGAAAACAAATCTGAAAACACCAACCAAGAAACACACGTGACACCTTCTCCTTCTTTATAGACAAGGTCAAACAATGTATCACTTTAATAAATAATGGCTATTTTGATGGCATTTTTTTAATTGAAGTGGTAGAGGTAGGAAGGAAAAATATGTTATTCTGAAAGAGGCCAAATACATATGCATAAACTACTGACCTGCTAAAGCGTGTTTCAACTGTTGGGACTAGACAGTGGATTTTCTCCAAAATATAACTCATTTTTGAAAAATGTATTATAGTTCCCTTCTATGCTATCTGATTTATAGTTCAGCTACTTATGATAAATAAGCGATGTTCATCTTTATAAGTAGATTGTATTTTCCGAAGGACAGCTTACTTACAGAACCGGATAAATTCCACCATGCTGGTTGTATATTGGCATGACTTGTAATCATTAACATTAATTCACAAAGGAACTGAATTCCTTATCACTGATGCTCTTCCTTTATGAGTCCCTATCCTCCAAAAATTTAAGCCTTTAGCTTTCCAGCAGTGTACTCTGCATTTATTGTGATTGCTCAAGCCGTGTCTTGGAAACGTCTTTTTTGGTTTTTCTTCAATAATTTGTTAAAAGTACTACTTTGATTAACCCTAATTTCACAAAATATTTTAACAGATGCTTAAAATTAATTCTACCAACCTAAGGAAAAAAAATGAGAATTTGCTAAATCAGCTGTTCAAAAGGTAAGAGGGAAAAGAGAAAGTACATTATCCATAGATGACAAATTTCATGTATGTGATTTATTTGAAATCAGAAAGCAAGGATCTGAGTTGATTTTTTTTTAGCTCATCCATTTGACCTTTTTGAAGTTAGGGCAAAGAACTGATCTGATATTTCATATCCCTGTTTCACTGGTTAAAATGATTGCAAAGGAACAAGATAGAAGACAGTATCCATGTCAGTTTTTTTCTTATGATAATCCAACATTTTCATAGTAAAAATATTTTTTCAAAACACTCCTTAGCCAGTGGAGCAGAATGGTCTCTTCTTTTCACAAAAGATCTACGGGGATAGTATATGTGATAGGTTGCCAGCTTGCTCATAAAAAATGTACACCTACATTGAACTTCCACTGAAATGTGCAGACAGACTTCTGACTTGAAAAAATCAAGACCTAGTGCTACGTATTTTTACCTTCCACTGTTGCCAGATGAAACAGCTTTTAGCAAATAAGGAAATCTTAGTGATTGAATTCCCATTCATTTCCTACTTCTTTAACCTCCTAGAAACTCAACATTTCCTGTCTTGTAATGTTTTACCTGTTTTCTTTCCTCCCTCAAAACCTGTAAAATTTAAATTCTTTAAAATAACCTTTTTTTGAACTTCAGTTTCAACAAAGCTGTCTAATGTAACAACAGGATAGTAACCAATGGCTTACAAATGAAGCTGAAGTTCTGTAGCTCAATACTGTTTCATTTAAAGGTTTATGATCCATAAAACATTTTATCATGCTAACTTATTTTTGCAGCTAAGTGCCTTCTTTAAATAAACATGAGCTTACATTGTGAGACATCCTGGTATCATCTGCTGTCTCATGCATTTGGCAACTTTGGTCAGAATGGAAACCCAGTGATGCAGATGCAAAAGCTGTACTGCTGTCTCACCTTCAGGAGCACTTGAACTGCATTTCAGGTGCTTCAATATAAAATAGAATTGTCTATTACCTTTTTTTTTCTCTTGTCATATTTAAACTGCATGATTCATATATTAATAATGGTTGTTGATTTTCCCGTGATGTACCCTAGATAACCTCACATTTATAGCTGCAGTATGGAGTGGTAATTACCTAATTTTTCTTCGGCTTGTAGTTAGGATTTTTTTTTACCTTCTTATCTATTTTTTCTTTGAAAATTGATTAATTTTAACTTTTTGGTGGGAGAAAGGTCATGTGCTTCCTTATGACTGAATCTGCCTGAGAAGACACCAATAGTAACAATGCTTTCCATTTGGTAGTTTGTATTTCTTATATAATATTCGCTACAATTAAAATGAGATTTCTTCCTACTCTATTCCCTTGACTTTTGATGTACTTCAAGCCTTAAAATGGAAAACGCGTTGTTTTTTAAAAAATTAGAACCAACATTTCATATGTGCGTTTTAATTTTAAGCACACTAGCCATCCCTCTCACATCAATGGTGTTTCTTAAACAAATTAAAATTTAAGGTATGTATATCCTTAGAATATTGACACCTGGAAATATAGCTCTTCAGCTGTACCTCTGCTCTTGCTAACAACCTTTGCATGTGCTTACCTGTGCTCAGAGAACTGTTTGCAGGAATGGAAGCTTTGTGCTGATATACAATAACACAGCTGATGTAGCTGACTTGTTAATGAAGACTTTTTTTCATCAAATAAAAAGAGAGCTCTTGTCCTTTGATTTATGCTGAGCCAGTATGAAATTCCCAGATCAAAATACATCCAGAGCAACACTTCTTGTACTTTTTTACTTCAGCAGCTTTCTCTTATTAAATGTCTTTTCCACCACAACTACAGGTTTCTTTTTATTGGGAGAATGTGACCACTGGCTCCCCAAAAGGGAAAGGCTTGTTTCCATATTGCTTTCCAGACCACTCCCTTCACTGGGAATTGGGTTGCCTGCTTGCAACAGTAAAATAATGTTGAGCTCATGTGAAAAAGCCATTTGCATCTTGGATGGATTTCACAAAAATTTAGTTCATTGGGTAATAACCAGATTAAACAGGCAATTCTGCATCTCATAAGGCATGACATAATGGATTCCATATTTTTTAATCATCATCTGCATCTCATTTAATTGCTGTGTCAATTAGACAAGATGCAGTAAGACTGAAAAACATGAATATGTTGATTTAATAAATACATGTGAGTAGCTGTCATTTTATTGACAAAATCCTGTACTTTGGTCAGCTGCATTGACAACACAGTTGTCTCTCTAGATCAGTTACTTTGTAAGTACACATTCAACACACTCGCTTTGCTTGTTCCAGTAGAGACGTATGTATCTTTTGATACTGTCTAGATATGTTCTTCTTGATAATTGTTTTATGCCCTTGAATCACACAAATAATTTTATGTAGAGCTAATCAATTCATGTCTAATGTTTTGTTCAGAAAGAAAAGTCTTTCTGTACATTTTTAATGTGCTTGTCTTCCTTTTGATATTTCTACAACTAGATAATATGTGTTCAGTCAGAATCAAACAAAGAACTTTTTCTGTTGTTTCATTCCCCATTTTTTCCCTCTTCTTCCTGGTTTCTTCCCCCTCTTTTCTAGTAAAAAAAAAAACTCAGGAGAAAATTACAAGGATTCCTAATAAAACAAAAGCTGAAGCTTTTCTTTTCAATCAAACCTTTAATATTTCTTCACATAAAACTATTGTCTTTTGCTTTCCTTTTTTTTCCCCACAGACTATGCCCTCTTTCACTAATTTAAGTACTTCAGCATGTAATAGTGGTGTCCATTAGCAGGGACTCTGAGGCCATGATTGCACTGAGGTAGTCTAATTAAAAAGTACAAAGGCAGTGAATACGCAAACTTGTGTAGGTCAGTAGTGTTACAAATTCTATGTTAAACAAAAAAAGAAAAATGTTTTTACTCAATGATGTATATTTAATATTATTTTGGCTTTGCTAAGTTAATGAGTAAAAATTTTTATTTGTGGACCAGTACTTCATTTCTAAACTCACTGATGAGAGCATTAACACACCTTTTGGGTAACAGTTAAAGTGATATCTGCCAACAAATGTCAAATGGACAACCAAATAGGCATCTAGAAGGCTTCTTCCTGCCAAAGGATGTCACTTTAATTTTATTTAGATTGATGAGAACCTTTATAGAGTAAACTCAGCAACTAATCTCAGACAGACATTGGGGAAAATACAAAGTTTGACGCATTTGGGTCTGATATATCTAGGTCTAACAAAATGGAGATGGTAGGAATAAATGCACAGCACCACCTCAGAGTCCCTCCCTGGGGACACAACACATCTGATGTCGGAGGCGAGGAGAGCTGGGGGCTGAGCCCACCTCAGTTGCAGCAACTGAGCACCCTGGGGGACCAGGTGCCCCAGAGCTCAGCTCTGGCCCCTTGCCTCCTCCTGAGAACAAGGAGATTCACCCAGTGGTGGTTCCTGTTCGGCCAAAGGAGAATCCACAGTTGAGTCAATAGCAATGGGCTGGAACGAAAGGTCAGCACAAGGCCAAGCAGTATCATCAAAACATTTCGGTCTCTCTCTCTTTGCCCTGGGGAGCTTGTAGATGAAGGCGAGTAATGCTGTTTCCGTACTCTGCCCCGGTCTGTGGTCTGACTGATTGGGGTCCAAGGAATTTGAGGATATAAAACCTTGTTCCAAGAAAAGGTGGGTGAGATGCCGGGTGAGAATTGGCAAGCATATTAGTGCACAAAGTTATGTTCCTGGTTAGGATTAGACCACAGCGTGCTTTAAGGCTTCTACCTTCTTTACCTCCCTATGAGGGTATTGCTAGAGTATACCAGGCACAAAAATATATTTAAATTCTATAAACAAAAATAGGAGTTGAAATGTTTTCATAGGAACATAAATGTTTTAATCTGGGCGCTTACTAAGCCATCGCCAATTCCTTTCCCATAATAATAGCCTCTGGAATTTGATCATTTCATTTTTTTAATCCTAACTGGTCATCCTATACACCTGTGGCTTTTCTGTCTTTCAGTTTAAACTGAAGTGTTATGCATTATCTTTAATTGGTCATCTAGAAAAAAAAATAAATTCCTCATGTTACTGTTCTTCTCTTCTAATTACGTCTGAAATACTGAAGAACACAAAAAATGCCTAAATATTTTCCTCAGAGTCAACCTGACTGTGATTCTTCATATTAAGCCACTGGTTATCCGTTGTAGTGCTTTTCCCCCCTTTTAAATCTCTGTTTCAAATGCAACAACCTCTGAATCATGCATGCTTTGTGCTACCATTTGGGTGACTCCTCAGATTTGAGAGGAAAAACTGGTACAGACCAATTCCCATCAGATGTTTACCTCACAGAAAACACCAGCATAACTTGTACTAGCTATGACCACACATAATTTTTTTCAGGCTTAATTAAAGAGGTCTGGAGATGGAATGGGATTAGCCACAGCCTTTGAGGAAGTCATGTGAGTTGATGTTGAAGTACTTTTGCAGGGCAGCGGAGAAAAAATCCCCTGCATTTCTCTGCCTTGTGGTGTATTTGATCTGCGGGCAAAACAAGGACTTTAATTTAATTTTACAGTGTGCTATGATATTTTTATGAAGGGTGTGATGCGTGCACTATTTGAGGTTATTCCTCTGTTTCTTGGGCTGTCAGTCTAACACCTTTCACAGGCATTAAATCCATATTTAAACATGGAAAGCCAAGATATAATGTCTGGATATCACACACTGTCAGACAAGAACTGAGAGGAGGTTGTGCTGTTCAGCTATTTTACCAACATTACTGTGTCCCTATCCCTTACCTTACACTATATAAAACTTTAAAAGAAAAAAAAAAACAAGTTTGGAATTTCTGCTTTTCTGAGAATCTTGTTTTTCAGGTAGGTTCTAATGTATTGCAAACAAGGTGAAATACTGTCCAAAACCCACTTATACTTCTTTTTTTGCCAACTGCATTCTGCTCTGCTCAGCCACCATCTCTTCCTTTCTACATCATATTAGAGCAGGATGAGAGTGATGACAAGCCTTCTATAGAAAAAGCAATTTGACAGAAGGAAACAAAACCCATTTCTGTAGGAGCACTCTGCCTGCAGTTTCTACCTCCTTTCCTCCTCTCTCATCTCACCGTTTCGGAGCGAGGTTATTCCTCTGTTTCTTGGGCTGTCAGTCTAACACCTTTCACAGGCATTAAATCCTCATTTAAACGTGGAAAGCCAAGATATAATGTCTGGATATCACACACTGTCAGACAAGAACTGAGAGGAGGTTGTGCTGTTCAGCTATTTTACCAACATTACTGTGTCCCTATCCCTTACCTTACACTA
This sequence comes from Egretta garzetta, assembly GCF_000687185.1. Taxonomy (NCBI): domain Eukaryota; kingdom Metazoa; phylum Chordata; class Aves; order Pelecaniformes; family Ardeidae; genus Egretta; species Egretta garzetta. The sequence continues at coordinate 5,331,291 of NW_009260028.1, read as the reverse complement.
TATAAAACTTTAAAAGAAAAAAAAAAACAAGTTTGGAATTTCTGCTTTTCTGAGAATCTTGTTTTTCAGGTAGGTTCTAATGTATTGCAAACAAGGTGAAATACTGTCCAAAACCCACTTATACTTCTTTTTTTGCCAACTGCATTCTGCTCTGCTCAGCCATCTCTTCCTTTCTACATCATATTAGAGCAGGATGAGAGTGATGACAAGCCTTCTATAGAAAAAGCAATGTGACAGCAGGAAACAAAACCCATTTCTGTAGGAGCACTCTGCCTGCAGTTTCTACCTCCTTTCCTCCTCTCTCATCTCACTGTTTCGGAGAGAAACTGTGTTCAGTGACCTGCCTCTGTGTCCTCGGGTATTTGCTCTCCAGTAGTCTGTAGCATTGTTTCTTTCTAAAATCATGCTATTTTGTTTCAATCCTGGAGGAGATAAAAAATGGCACATACTACTTTGTAGACTCCAAGCCTTTTCCCACAGCTCTGTTCTTTCCCTTTAAATCCCTTCAAGTGATAGAAAAATGGACCAGGTCCTCTGATATTTACATGACTTACAGGCTTGAAGAAATAGGTAGTATCCACCCATGAATAAGACGTAAAAAGACAAAGCATTTTTATATACTTCTTGAACGCATTTGAAAACTGGATGTCAAAATCAGCATGCAAACTTAACAAGAGATATGTATTTTTTAGGAGAATCTTAATAAAGCCAACTCACCAAGTGCATGGAAAACATCTGAGCACAGACCATTTGTATCAAAGCGTTAGTGCCTTTGCACTCACAGACTAAGAGTTTCTTCAGCACACAGGCTCATAACATTTCCAGAAATAGTTCCACCCTTAAATTAGTGGGTTAGGAATTGAGTGTTCTCAGTGCAAGAATGTTTTACCAGTTCTACTTATGACACAAACTGCAAAGATTCTGCTTGATGCAGGGGAAAAAGCATGGAAAATGGAAAAGACAAAGTCTATTTGTGTGTAACGAGCAAAGAAAATAAACAGGAACAAATAAACAGGTATAATCAGGAAATATTGGATAGCTAATCAAAATATTATGTATGTAAGAGAAAAAAAATGCTGAAAGACATGATGGCGGGCCAGAAATGTTAAACAAAAGTGCCTCTTCTTTACTGATGAATACCTTAGAATAAATATATTACTACTGAAAAGTTATAACTGCAAAAAAAAAGTTACTGTTTAGCAGATAAAAATTGTAAACTTCAGGCTTACTTAATATTAGAAAATTTCATATTTTTATTTGTGGTTTTTCTATGTATTCCCAAACATGTGGCATATTTCAGGACAAAGTTCTAAAATATGTAACACATGTGAAGTTGGAACAAAATACATAGTGCTTGCTTACATTGCAAAAGGTGTTTATTTCATTGTTTTCACACTCTGAAAAATGGAAACATTATTCTGGAAACGAGCCCTATACTCCTGTTCAGAACAAGCCTTTATGCATATAGACACACACACTCAGAGACACACACACTGTCATTAATACATTGGATGGATTTACCATTTCACAAATATTTCATTCAAAAGCTTCTTGACATTTTTATTGAAATGACTTTTTACTACATAAGGGGGGAAATTTCATGATCTTTTTCTGAAAAAAAATCAGTTGAAATTTTCCATGGTATTTACTTTGATTCTTTGATAGTTGGATCAACTTCTGTACAAGAGCCTGTCATGTCATATATGCATATGTGTTTAGCTGGTTTCAAACACTGGCTAATTAATGTCATATATTAGGTCTTCTTTCTATGCATAAGGCTTTCATACAGCTCAGAGATAAAGTTTTAAAGCCTCTTTCCAGATCTTTAGCATGGAGATACCTAAAGGAACAAGATAAAGATCTGATGTTACACTTATCAAAAAGATTGCAGCTACCATTGTTTTACGTGATTGTAAGGAGAGAAGAAATAAAAAACCAAACAAGCCACCCACCTAACAAATGTTTATGCTGACATTTTTCCTTTTCCTTGGAATGATACTTCAGGACAAGTTGTTAGAGGCCAAACAGCACCTTAGCGCAGAGATTGCTTCAAGTCACATTCACATACCCATTCCCTTCCCGCTAATGATCAGGTAACATCCTTCCAGGCAACCTCCCACAGAAACATAATATCAGGGAGGGGTCTCATGTACCTTTCAGGTGCAGTGGTGCATTTTTTCAGTTGGAAACAAGGAAAAGCCATCATCATATGTCACCAGCAAGCTCTGTAAAGACTTTTCACCAAGTGCTTTCAGGACAAGTCTGTATCTAAAGGCCACAGTTTGGGAACTGGTTTTTAAGCTTTAAGTTACTCCCAACCTACCTATTAGTTTTTGTTTCCATTATTTTAGTTTTAAGGTGCAAAAAAGAACTCTCCTCAGGATTTCAGACAGTCCCTTAAAGCATTGCAAGCCTGTTTGAACAGCCTGGACATTGTCAGCTGCTGCTTTGAACTCACCCGCAAGGGCTGCCGTTTCTTTCTTCCTCTAACTAATGTTCAGTCAAACCACTGGAATCTCTTGTTCTGCTCATACTCCCCCTCCTCTTCCCACAGCTCAGGTTGTTTGAATAGTGCAAATAAAGATATCTTTGTTACTCTTTCTGTAAAAAGGAACAGCTTCTTCAGTCTTTCAGTCACCCACTTTGAGTTTTTAATTTGGCCCTTGCAAAGAAGATCACCACCTTGGCAGCAGAACAAGAGTCCATAGACAAAGACATTTAAAGCTTCCTCGCTTAGACTGGTGGGTCGGAGCTCACAGTTCTCCCTTTCTCAAAAAAAAAAAAAAAAAAAAAAATGGGGGGGGGGGGGCCCACCTTCTCCCTTTTCTAAAAAAAAAAAAAAAAAAAAAAAAAAAAAAAAAGAAAAAAGAAAAGAAAAAATCTTGTTCTATAATGAAGAAAAATATAAGACTGTCTCACCAGGATGAATCATACAGTAGTAAAAGCTAGTGAAAATATCAAGAGATATAAAACCCCCTATCTGATAGAGATACAGCATCTACGTTGCTTCTGCAACTGATAGAGCCTGAAGTAACTCAGCTGTGATTTCTGACAGAACTGTAAATGTGAATCTGAAATGCCGGTTCCATGTCAGAGCCTGAATACATCTCCCCGCATCCAGCTGCTGAGCCACTTCAACGCTCAATGGTTGCTCCCTCTGTGCAGCGACTCCTTTTACCTCTACATCTTGGTGGCTAAAATGCCATAGCTAATCTCATAAAGCAGTTCCTACCATGAAGCAGCTAAGGAAACATTCAAATTGATTTCTAAACACAGAGTTTCCAAGTCAGTAGCAAAGCCTGACCTTTGTATATTTCCAAGAAATGTGGTATTATTATTGTGGCCAGCTTTAACATAAACAAAAATCTTCTTTGAGGGAGCCTTTCCAGAGGCCAAACATGGGTTATCTGAAAGGCTGAGGCATCCGTGTGTTGCATCAGTTAGAAACCAATTCCAGTGTTTTATTCCTAGAGCTTCTACCGTGTCTGTTTTTCCATTCCACCTGCAGATCAATTTCATATTTCATTTCACATGCACCCCATATGCACAACGATAATTTGTGTACCTTTCAGCTGGCTTTATGGAGTGAACTGATTTAACTTTTCCTCAGGAAAAAATATCATAAAGTAGGTGTTGGTATGCTGTGTCCAAGTGTTTTTCCTCAGAGCAAGTTATAGCTGTTCCTGCAGGCACCGGAGTCTGATAAGGACGGAGTTAAGATTCATTTCAGGCTTAACCTAGACAAATTTTTTTCTTCTACAGAATTTGTTCGGCTCATCATTGAGCATTGGGTAGCTATTTCAGCACTTTGCAGGTCTAAAATCATCTAGTCTGGCTGTTGGGTCAATATTCATCTAATACACCATGAGCAACGTTTCAGTCTTCTGTAGCCATGCCACATCCTTTCTTTGATTGCTGTTATTGAATAATTAGGCTTTTCAAAATTTTATGCTAAGCCCATAGGAAATATTGAATGCAAACTCTGATGTTTCAATTAACAGTGAGACCTTTACAATTAGGTGGAAATACAGGCTAAACAAAGACTGGCTTTCCAAGCAAGAACTGTTCACACTGTAAGACACCTCTTTCTTGTCAAAATCCTGGGTTTGGGGATTTTGTTTTGTTTTGATTTAGAATAGTTGAAAAGATCTTGAAAAGAATTTGGAAAGATATCATGCTTTTTTAAGAGAAGCTGTCAGGTACAAAGGAACTTCTCAATCTCTTTGATCTTAAGTGTTGCTTTGATATGGACTTGGTGATTCAGATTCACGATTCAGTGTAACAGTTTAATTTCTTCTACCACCAGAGTGGTGTTTTTTGTCTTCTTTTACAAAAAAGAGGACTCAATCATTCTTCCGCTTCCTTTACTGCTTTTTTTTCTGTTCATCGGACATATTTATATCGCATGGCAGAGAGGCTGAATATCGGAGATTCTTTACAGCCCTAGGTAGTAAACATCTTGCAAAATACTCTGAGGCGATGCAACTGCGGCTTGCGGGACCCCTGAGCATCTCCAAGCGTGACATTAGTGGTCTCCTGTTACCCTTTATTCATATCTTTGATTAAAAAAAATAACCAACTATAAATGGATTAAAGGCAGCACAGGGATATACTTGTGCGTTGAGTCAATAAAAATCTAAATTGAAAGGACTCTAAATCTATGAAATATTTACTGACATGTTAATGTTATCCCCACTATTTCCAAGCACACTTGGAGCATTTCCTGTGATGTTAATTAAATGTTTCTCATTCTGTTTCTGCCAGTTAGCCCAGGTGGCTGCTAAATCAATCAAAACATGAGGCTGTGAGGGGGAATCTGCAGGACTTGCCCCCCTTCACTGCAGCTCACATATACAGAGGTGAATCTCCTGAAAACAGACATTCATCCACCTCTGGAATAAACAGTCAGGGATCCATTAACTTCAGGGAGCTCTCTCACTTTATGCCACTTGAGACTCTTACCCCATTGACCTTTAAGTAGGAACCTTTTTTCAGAAGGTTTTTCTCACTCTGCTTTAGATTTGAACTCATTTTTATTACCATTACCTAAAATCCTTCCTTTTTTTGCAGCAGTTGTTAGTTTTGTTTTGTTGTTCTTAAAAAGAAAAGTAGTTTTCTTTTCTCCTCGATTGCATTTTATTTGAAACTGTGGTTTCCAGGGCCAGCAGCCAACTCAGCAATTGCCTCTTAGAATAGAGATTTGACCAGGATTTATGGAAGAAATATAGGTGTGAGGCCTGCAAGCAAGCTCTAGCTAGGCCTGCGTTTATAACAGACCCCTTTGTCCTGCCTGCCATGGAAGCTGGGCATGTAAGCGCATGAGATCGTGATGGGAGAGAAACTGGAGGTATTTAAGCACAGAGAAAACCAGAAAAAATAGGAACTTTAGATATAACTTTTAAATGTGCAGATGGAGCAGCTCTTTTAGGGCCTCTGAATCTGTAAATGCCTCTCTTTTGTAGTTGGCTAGGCAGGAGCCCCCTTTGCACTAGGGCTTGTGGTAGTCAGACCTTGCTCTAGAAGCAGAATGGACCAAATACCTATTTTGCTTTAGAAATGAAAAATCTTGCAATACAGTGGAAGAAATTATGCTGTATTTTTATTTTATTTTTCTATGTGGATCTCAGTTACGCGTACTTGCACTGGAGATACATAAGGGTTTTACCAGTTGTGCTAAACAAACACCCATAAATTCTCTTACTGTGCAACTGCTCTTTACTCTGGCTGCATTTACAAGTGCACTGAAGAGGTGGTGACATAAGGAGATAGGCAAATCCACCTTCTCTGTTTTGAAGGATGAAACAGCTTGACAGCACTTCAAGAAAGATCTTGACAGATCTCTAAGACAGTCGTGGAGCTTGATGCCTGTCTACCTCAGAGCCAAGACCACAGCAGCTGCTGCTGAATGATCAGAGAGTTGTCACTTACTCCCTCTTTCTACCCACCTTTTTGTGCTGAACAGATTTCAAAACAGGAGAGAATTCAGACAGACCTGATAGCATCTCAGTTTAGCGACTGCTCCTCTGCAAGCAGCTACAAGGGAAGAGCAGCAGATTGCTGCTGGGCTGACAAGCTGGTGGTCTTACCCAGCATGATGAACTCTACCTCAGAAACAGCTCAGTGGAAAACAACAGATTTACACTAAGGGTGAAAAAAAAAATTAGGATCAAAAGACTTTTCACTTGTTAGTTCATGGCTCAGGCTCATGCTTGAGCTTCAGACCTTGACATTTCATGCCTCCCTTCACACTGTCAACTCTCTTTAGCTCGGAGCAAGCCAAGAAGCAACCATGGTTTTAAGCAGTGTCTCCCTTATGATGGTGACCACATGAATCTCGTATTGTCCTCTTATCCTAGATAGGATAGATACAGCCATATTAGACAGAGTGGTAAACAAGGAACTGGAGCTCATAACTCTATGCCTCACTATAAATGACAGTATGTATATAGCTAGGGGGTCCAAGTCTATATGATTAGAAACTCAGCATTTAATGTTTGTTTTTCTCTACTTGTGGTTTAGCGTATAATTTTTATTGATGTTTCTTGTAAATCACACTTTGAATTTACTGTAGCTTTGGTTTCCAGTTCATGTTTAACAATGTTTTAAAATAAGACAACGCTGATGTAGTCCTTCCTTACCCTCTGCTGCTCTTTGAAAACAAGCCTGGCCTTAATTAGAGTGATTTAAACAGTTGTGTGCCCTCAGACTGCTCTGCCACCACAGTGAGCCTGTGTCACACTCAGTGGTGTGACATGGGCCCAAAGACAAACTTGTATACACTCTTTTCATGCTTGACAAGGAAGCTGCGGTTCTGGCTGAGGTGGGAGGCATCTTTATATAAATAAGATGTTTGTATTGTGGGTTTCCAATCAAAACAAAGTGACAGAAGACTTTCTGAATCTAGCTGAGGTTTAAAGTTTGTTTGTAATGTGTACTTGGTGTAATTTTAATACTGGGGGGGGGTGGGGGGTGGGGGGGAAATGCAGGATATAATTCCAGGGGAGGAGCAGCTAAGGAAGATCACCAATGAAAAATACAAAGAGTCAATAAGTCACTGGGTCTTCCCATACATTCACATTCATACAGCTTTGCTGTCTGAGACTTTGTCTTCAGCCAATTCTCCCTTCCCTACTCAAGTGCTAATGCAATTTTCCATTAAAGCTATTTACATTGATGTTGTTTATTTACTTGTAATTTTAACTATCTTTCTCCAAATCAGCTTCCTTTTTCTTCAGTCTTCTCTTTTTTTCCCATAATCTGTCTTGTCCAGTCTTTCTCATCTACTTATTCCCTTAATCTTACTCCCTTCATATATTCTTACTTTTGTATGAACAGTACTAGCCATATAATAAAAACCTTGCTACATAGCTGTTAAGATACTTGTAGCCCAGGCTAATAACACAGCTGAAAGAGTAGTCCCAAATGGGACAGGAAAGAACATGGCCAAATTTTGCCTGCTGCCAATTTTTCCGTGGAAAAAACTCATCCTGAGCTGAGGTACACTGTTGTGAGGGAATGAGAAAGGTTCTGCAGATGCACTGAAGTTAGTAGTTTATCCATACCTAGGTATAGGAGAAATGCAACAATTCAGAAAACAAAGTTATCTAGAGTATGGCTAGAATGGTTTGAAAGGAAAGGTCTAAACAATAGCCTGATTTGGAAAGATTTGCAGGTCCAACATTCAAATATGATTGGTTTTAGAGCAAATTAGAAAGGTCACAATGCAGCTCAGTAGATAAAAGCTTCATCTCCTCCCAAGAAACATGAAAAAGAAAAATTAGTCCAAGGTTCTGGTACCCACTGTTGTTATTATTTAAAATCCATCTTGGAAAGTATTCATAAAAGTAAAAAAATGGATCTGTCCTTTCACAAAGTGAAGAGAATAGCATTTATTGTGGCTGAGAGTCCCAGGAAGGATGAAGCCCTGGGTAACAGTGCTCAATGTCCTTAAAATTCACTGATACTGGAGCTGGGATCACAGACTGCCCTGTCTGGTGACAATCATACCCCTGAGTGACTAAATCTGTACAGAACTATTACTGCTGGTTATTCTTCCTGAGCATATTCATGTAAGGTTTGTCTACAGGACCTTTCCTTTTTACATACACCTCGATTTTTCAGAGCACTTCTGCCCCTTAAATTTAGCGCATGACTAGTTCTCCTATTGGTTGTCATCATACCTTTAATGCCTGAGTACTTTCAAAGTAAGGCTGAGTCTGTTTTCCAGCCTTATGCATTAATTTCTTTAAACTTCAAATTCAATCTATATTCAGAGAATATACTGTTTATTTTGCAGAAAGTATCTTGTATTTTCATATGTCAAAGACAGCAGAGCTCCTTTAAAATTAATCTCAACCCAGACCATGGCTGTTCATCTAGTGCTTTTTCATAGATTTAATGTAGGCTAATGTGAATCCTATTAGGCTGGCCTGCTCGATGCATCCAGTGCCCCCAAGCCTTGTCAAAGCCACTCCGCTCAGCCTCACCTACAGCAATACAGGCTGGGACATGCTCTAACTTATAAATTTGTTCAGTCAGAAATACAGCTTTTGACCAGTGCTAAATGCATCTTACAGCTAACAGCATTTGTCAAATGTCTTTTCTCATTAAGTTCAGTTTGGGTCTTACAAGAAGTTCCGTTGGAGGTATAAGCTGGTTTTATCTTGCACTATCAGTAAAGAGTATAATAGTCTTGTAATTGATCCCTGGTGAACTGCAAGTGTGCAAAATTGCTAATTTCTTGACTAGGTTCTTCCAGGGACATTAGCTTTTGTATAAATTTAAAGCTATCTGATTAACACCACATTTTAAACATACTGTTTGTTTCTGTGCTTTCTATTTGGTCCAAAGGAAGGAAGAAAATTAATTAAGAGAGCAGGGGTTTTTGTTCTGCGCTTGTACAAGGAAAAGGGTAAAAGACTGAGCAACTCCAGGATCTAGGAATATATAGAAATCAATCAGACATTGTAGGTTGGGAGTGTTTTGCTTGTTTTCCTGTAACTACCTGTGATTCCTACTGTTATCCTTCTCACCCAGCTCTGGACCAACCTGGCACTGCCCACAGGGCTCTTGTTGTGCCTGGCTCCCCATCCTGCTCACCCACCAGAAAGGCTCCAGCACGGCATGGCATGGCATGGCATGGCATAGTGCATCAGGGGGCACATCCATTCCCACCATGGCTGTTGGGCCAAAAAGGACATGACACTCCTGACAACTTCCATATAGATCTTCTGGGGGAACATGTCCCCTTCTGGTTATTTACCACCCGTATCGATAGTTTTGGGGGAAGGGATGGAGGTGGTGGGGAGCCAATCCAAACTGCTTAGCAGCCAGCAAAAATCCCTTTTCCTCCAGAGCATCCCACAAGGGCACTGAAGGATGAAGCAGAAGGAGCAGGAGGAAGGGAGAAAACAACAGCCAATGGTGCAGGCCCCATATTTCCACCTTCCCTCTTGTGTTAGTGTGAAGGAAACAGCAGTTTTTCCTTTGGCCCTGGGCTCCCTTATTCATGCTTCTCCCATCCAGCACAGTTACAGCAGATACTACTTGCTACCTCATCTGCTGCCTACTGTGGGTGCACTGTGATGCACAAAGCTTTTTTTATTTAGAATTTTTTTGATAGTTTCTCTTTGAAAGTCGATTAGGAACTATTCACACCATGTTAAAACTCGTGAGACATTAAGTTTCACATAATGCTTCCTGAAAAGTTCTGGTGCCTAGCCTGCATTTCAGGAAAGAGTTAACCAGGGATAAGCAAAACTAAAGAGCATACATACAGTAGTCCCCACCTTTCACTTTGCAATAACAAAGCACAGACTTCATTAAGGGGAAACTTGAGAAAATCATTCAAAAGCATTCAATAACATATCAGCACCTTACACATTATTTTCTAGTAGTCTGACTGCACAATCCCACACTCTCTTCACAATTTTTATACCAAACTGAGGAGGTAAAAGGTACATCTGGATTGCCTCCAGCTTTTCCTTCTACCATTATTCAGTCTGTTTCTTCAATCTTCGCTAAGCTGCTGGAACATGCCCTAAAATGTCACTAATAGGACTTTCATATTCTACACTGAAAAAATTAATGGAATAGAGTTTTTAATACAAATACTGCTACTGAGAGACATTTGCTGAGGCAAAGTCATGAGGCTCAGTTTAGAATCTGTAAACTGTTACATGACTATAATTTCCTATTCCATTAATGTTGTGCCACACTTAAATGGGGGGGTGGGGGGTGGGGTGGAAAGCAACCCTCGGCTTTCCAGAGCAGCTACCTGGACTTCCCTCTTTAGAAAGATGCAGTCACGGATGATCGTGGTGCTTCTACAGCTGCTTCTTCTACCTGTGACACTTAAAACTCTAGGTGAAAATCCAACTCCTTGGCTCTTTACATGAACCATAGATTCCTGAGTAAGATTTAGTATTTTTACTTTCACATGCTTGTACCTCTTATGACAACAGACTGGTGAAATTGCAATTGAGTAGCGACTTAGCTGTTACTAATGACTTACAGATTATTTTCCCTCACTAAATCATGTTCTTTTTTTGAGACATCATAATCTGTCTTTCATAAGACACAGGAAAGCCAAGCTCTAGCAGAGCAGAGCAGAGAGGCAACTTTGACCCAAAGGAGAAGTAATCACTCACTATAGGTCCTCAGGACACTATGTCAGGGGTTGTACCAAGGATATAGCCATTTTCTGCCTATGTTGATACCTCCACAGGTACCTGCTAAGCTGTGTGGAAAATACACACCTGCCTTTGTTGCAATTTGTAGATAAAACTGGATCTGAGAAAGAGACTGAAGACCAGAATGGAGCAATGATCTCTCATCCTCAAATGCATCCTCAAATACAAATCATTTACAAAATAATACATCTTACCATAATTCAGTCTGTGTTCTTACACTTTTCTGTTCCTACTCTTTCCTACTCTGTGCATGGCAATAACATATTTATTTAGTGCAAAGTCATACTGCTCAGCAGAAGGAAGTTAAAGATTAATAGGTTTTCATTTTTTGCACAAGGTCCAACCTGGAACAAGAAAATCTTAGTATTACCTAAAATGCAGTATGTTCCAGCTACATTTTCTGCAACCAAGGAGCAAGTTGGTGAAGGTGAAGTGAGGCCTCTGTGCAAGTTGTGCATCCTATACAATTTCAGCTGAGACAGAAAGTGATTTAATGCTGTTGTAGTAGAGTTATAAGAAGGGAAAAAAACCCAATTCACCAGTCTGAGAGAACATTCAGCAACGAGCCGATAGGCACCAGATACTGTAGGCTTTATACTAGCAGCAGTCTCCAAAAAATCTGCTTGCTATTTGACCGCCATCCGTCTTCATGGTTCTACATAGTTAGTATGAAATTTGAAAGCAGGGTAAGATATCAAGAAGGAAAGATTTATGTTATTGCCAGGAGAAACTGTTGCCTTTAAAATGAGAAGGGGAAGTATTTGGTTTGTATATTTTTCAAGCAATAGGTTTTACAGATTCACAAGAATCAATCTGCTGAAAAGTATAGCTACTTGTAAATAAAATAATAATATTCATTAAAGTTCAAGTCTGACACTCAAGAGCGCTTGCCTGCAGAACTTTTTGTTCACTGATTCTGCAGTCTGTTCTGTAGGACCATCTATTCCGTTTGAAAAGCAACTTGAAATTGAGGGTTAGCTCTGCTTTTCCTACAAAAAAGAAAAACCACCCAAGAGAGAATGAGTCAGTCCACCAACTCACAGCTGATGATTGACATAAGGATGATGAACACTGTGTCAGTGCACTGACAGGGATGCTTCTGAAAATCTTGGTCATTCAGTGGATATTTTATTTTTTCACTTACCTCCATTTTTGGTTGCCCAATTTAAAAAACTGTACAGTAGCCTGAAAACATTTATGGCTAAGAGCATGGCTACTAAAATAGGCAGTCCTGAGCTCTGAGCTGGGTGGCAGAAACTGACTTATGGGTGGAGAAGGAGCCACATTGACTTCATGGCCCCTAAGGCCAGATCTCTAGAGTCTGACTGCTTGAAGTGGTAGGATTCCCTCTTGAAAATGCTTATGTGAGTTTGATGCCTTTCAACACCTTTCTTCATTCATTAATAGGGAATAGCCTGTGAGGGAGAAATTGTTATCAAAAACAGCACTATAATAATTCATCAAGAAGTCCTCTGACTGCAGGGAAACAGAAGTGTGTAGGCTGGTACCAGGAACTGTGAAAGCAAATGCTCTACACTTGCTCAGAAAACAGCAGAAACCTTCTTAGAGGTACAGTGAAAGACAAAGATGAGAGAATGCAAGATGTCTTATCCCTGTTTTAGAATAAAGAAGAAAAATAAAGAGACTAATAACAACTATTAAAAGATATGAAGTATCTATAATCTAGTCCTTTATAGCCAAATCTGACTTTAAACAACATGTTGACATAAAGTTTCTACATAAAGATATATTTATTAGCAGATGGGTAGTGATATAGGGCACCATACAGAGTAGCTTTTGGAATATAGTTATTGCATTACTGAGAAACTAGAAAATCAGAGGTCTTAGGGGATGGGCTCCTCCTCCTCCTCCTCCTTCTTCTTCTTCTTCTTCTTCTTCTTCTTCTTCTTCTTTTTCTTCTTCTTTTTCTTCTTCTTCTTCTTGTTTTTCTTCTTCTTCTTTTTCTTCTGCTTCTTCTTTTTCTTCTTCTATTTCTTCTTCTTCTTCTTGTTTTTCTTCTTCTTCTTTTTCTTCTGCTTCTTCTTTTTCTTCTTCTATTTCTTCTTTTTCCATGGCTTCCTTTAAAGAAAAAGAAGTCATGAGTCTTTTTATAGAAGAGGAAACAACATAAGGCTAAACAAGTTGGCCTGTCTAGACGTAACCATAGGGAACACTAAAGCCTTACCGCTCCTTCAGGAAGGAGCGAGAAAGGGTGTGTATGTGTGCAGAATCATAATAGCCACTGTCAGCCAGGAAATGTCAAAAGCAAACTGCACATAGCAAGAGTCCATTGGAAAGGGCCAGCTATGGAGCCAGTACACTGAGATGCCTATTTATAGCTGTCCCTAAAGGAAGCTCCTGCTCACACTGTCTGCACCCCCATCCTCCTCACAAAATCCTTCTCACCCTCCCTTGTGTCACCAAACGGGCTCTGGGGTTTCTGGGCTTACACAGCGAAGTAGCAGCTGTGCAGCCCCTCCTTGCATCCCAAGCATTTTGGCACAGCATCCAGCTGCAGCAAATGCCAGTGGAGTCAGGGTTTCCGACTGACAAAGGATGCTGGCTACAGCACAGAGAAGGCTTCTTCAAACCAATCAACATTAAATTGGCAGGAAGAATTTAAGACACTGACCACATTTAAAATTCAATTTTCGTGACCTGCAAGGAAAAGAAAATCACTGACAGTCACCCTATGCCAGCTGTGTAATAAGACCACTCTACGGGGCAGATGTTTGAAACTTGGCTCTGATGTCATCACATACTAAGTTAACCAAACTTAAATATAAGTGTCTTCTCAAGATGGTTTTGTAGGCTCCATTTAAGCGACTGTGCTTGCCACTAGACCCGAGAAGTATGTTGGTGGTAAAGAAGCCTTTGACAATTTTTCCAGCAAATTTTTTTTACTCCCTCATCTGCTTGTCTTCTGCCTAGAAAACATTGTCTAACTCTACCAAGAAAATCAGTGTGTCTTGGACAAAATCGCCTTCAGCAGGTAGTGGCCCACCTGTTATACGTATCTTTGAAACCCTTTTCAAAATGAGTGTTTCTTCTCTTTCAGCACCTCTTTGCCCTCCTCTACTAGACCAAACAATAAAGTCAAAATTGTGCTTGGTGTCCTGGATGTTTTAGTCAAAGTGTCCTCATGTTCACCCAGCATGTATTTATATATGCACATATTTTTATTGAAAAGGATTGCTGAGAGGATAGTAGTTGTGAAAGTAAATTAAGATATCGAATGGTGCAAAAGCATTATAAAATCATTAAAGAATTACATCTAATGCAGTGAAGGCAGGTGGGCCGGTTTTGTTTGTGAATTTTCCAAAGTAGTTCTGTTTGAATTCATTGCTGCAGCAAATAAGTATTTTGTGCTTACTTAACTACTACTTCTGGCATTCTACGCTTAATGATGGAATAATAAAATGAGAAGGATATGACTTATGTAATCCTGTACCATGATATTTAAAGCTAACTCTCTGAGGGTATTTCAGTGTAGTGTTACCATCATGGGATACACTAAAACTGTCACTAATGAGCAAACCTAACTCTTCCTGAAACTACGGGATGTGAGCCATTGTCACGCTGTGTACTGCACCAAAGATGGCAAATCCATGGGAGTGTGATGGGAAAAAAGTCATGGAAGGGGAGGGGAGGTTATGTGAATTTCATTTTTAGGCAGCCTGCACAGGTTTTGGAAAACTGTAGCCAGAAGCAAATTTGTAGTTTTGCTGCTGATGATCTATATAAATAATGTTTGGCTTTGCTGTCATCTGAGATCGCCCAGAGAAGTGACAATGAGAACAGCGCTTCCAGGAACGCCGCTGTGGTGCAGCCACACGAGCTGACTCGTTTGGTGATGTTGTGCTGGTTAATGACACTTCCAGGCACAATGTCAGAGAACAGAAATATTTCTGGCTTGTTCAAATGAACAGTGGGTAATGAACACCACCTCCAGAAATGATGGCACTGTGCTGTGTGGTAATAAATAGCTGAGGCCTGCACAAATGGCTAGTGAATAATCTCCACTGGGAATATAACATCAGAAGGAACATTCACTCCTGTGACCTTTTCATTAAATCTGAAACAGGATCAGAAGGGCTGATGCTACTCTCAACAGGGCCTTCTGTAAATTCACCTGCAATTGGGTTCACCGCCTAACTTTAAGCTTTTGAAGGCAGGCAGCTAATCAAAGCCAGAGGGCAGTTCATCCCATCACAAAGGTATCTTAGGTGCCGTGAGATGTATTCCAGTTGAGTTACATTGGTATAAAACCAGCATCGGTGACACTAGAATTTGGGTAAAAAATTCTGAGCGCAAGAACTGAGACTCGAAGCATGTCAGCTGCTAAGTCATGCATGGCCTGGACTGAGGGCAGCAAAGCGATATACATCTCAGAAAGGCTTTTGACCACTTATGTCACAGCAGAAGGCAAGGACACTTTTTACAGCAGCAAGAGGATAGTAGGAAACTACAGCAGACTGAAGCAAGGTGACTGCCTGTGCTGTCAGCGTTTACTTTCACAGGCATGCAGTGAACAAGCTGCTGCGGTGACTAAGGAATCTAAAAGATAGATGGCTCTGGGAATATGGCTCTTTAGACCTGTCCTCTGAAGTGAAAAAAAGGATATAACCCAATGTGCTTCACTCCACAGACATCAGACACAAAGAAGTGATACAAAGCTGCTGTTTCCATGGCTTTCTTAAGGTTCCTAGCTACAGCTAGTTGACAAGCTTGTGTAACTCTGCCAAGTTTTATTGTACAATTTACAAAACATTGGTTTTTATTTTAGAGCAGAACTGTTCATCTGCAAAACCCTGTAACAGAAGGAAGAAAGTAGATGCTTCCTCTGATATCCCGCATGTGAGCTTTACATTACCATTTTGTGTACATATACCAGAACTTGGTTCAGTTTTTTTGAATTCTTTCAAGTCCTTTCTCTCCCCCACACACATTCATGCAACAGGATGCTATTGTTTTAATATACATTTTCCTTCCTTTAGAAGCCTTTTTTCTGGACGCAGGATATGATTCTTACCTGTTCACATTGTCAGACAAACGCTTGGAAAGCTGTAAGATGCTGCCTGTGCATAGGGCTGTAAATATTGACCTACCTTCTTCATATAGCTATCTCTTCAAGCTTGAGTTCTGAGAACCTTGTCTTTTTACGGCACAGCCTGGCCACAGGGACACCTTTCCACAGACCTGACTCTTCAAATAAGGAGGCTCTGCTCCAGGTAGCACACGAAAGCCAAAATTCTTGCTGTGGGAATTACATTTTTCCTACAACATAGTTTATATTTACTTTGTTGTGTAGAGTGTAAAACTGTTTCCCATGAGTATTCTTCTCAAGTCTTCCCAAATGTATTGAACCTTTGTTAGGGGGGGACAAGAGACTTAATTTCATGTGGAGCCCACTCAGTAAGAACAGCTGGGCTGACTTGCTTCATAACGTGTTTCAGCTCCTACGTGTGAGGCAGCCTGAAATACTGATCCACACGCACAGCTTCAGCTTCCTCCCTTCCCTTTTGGCATGGCTTTGGTTTAAGTATACAGTAAAAAAATGCTTTGGGTTTGACTATATAAATTGTTGGCAAATCAAGTGGTAAGGTTATTACCAAGTGGCTAGCTGTGTTAAGCTAGTGCAGTGGCCACTGAATGCTGTGCTGAGAAAGCAGCCTTTAAAAGTTGGGGAGAAAATAAAGGTACTCATCACATTTGCAGTGTGGAACTCCATAGTCTTGGAGTTACAGACAGCTGAGATATTTTACTAAATAATATATTTGAAAGAAGACATATCTTTGACAAAAATTGCTGTTTTCACAAAACAATGTGCACCTCATAGAAAATCCACGTATTTCATAAGAAAACTTTCAAGACAATCAGCAG
>NW_009260028.1:5311971-5314686 GCF_000687185.1 Egretta garzetta | reverse complement strand
ATATGCTATTTGAATATTTTATGAATAAAGTCTACTCCAGAAGGTTCTCTTTCCATTTTCCATTTCCTTCCCTCTCACTGCCACCACCGCCGCTGCCACCAAAACCACCACCTTTTTCCATCCAAAAAAGAGGACAGTGCTGAGAATAAAATGCTTAAGCTGTTTGCACTATATGTTCTTTATACATTTTTTCTAATTCACATCAACCCTTTAATTCTACATTATTTTGTACATTGCCATGTTTTGTCCTGTTTCAGTGTCTTCCACAGCAACTTCTCTGTGTAAGAATTAGAACGTGTGCTCTGTTTTTCTTTCCATCACAATTTCTTGTGATTATAAAATGGGATCAGACAATATAATCTGATTAGTACCCTGTCCCCAATGATTAATTATGGTGTTTCTCAACATCTCAGTGTCTGTGCAGGCTCCTTACTCCTGAAGAGGACAGACTGTCATGAGAGAGATTGTTTTACCACTCCTTAAAATTTAGCCTGTAGTTAATAATATATTCCTATGAGAGACCATGAAAATTATTCTCTGTGGTGGGATAAAACTGAAACCAGTTTTGAGTTTCAAAGTTACCAATGAATCAAGAATAGTGAGAAAATACATTTGAGGAACCATTTCCTTCAAGTCCCACTTTTGCAAAGAAACTAGATCTCTCACAAAATATCTGCAACCTTTACTCCCTTGATAAAATTAATGAAAGCTTTTCACAGAAGTCTTTTTCACGCACCTATAGGTTGGGGGTTTCTTGGACTGCAACTTTTAGTGGGAAGAAAAAAAGGGGAGAATAAATTTTCCTCAAAACTTTTTATAAAGTTGTTATTAATATAATTACATTTCTTAAAGTTTTTGTTTACAATTTTAACTAAAATGAAACAACACCTTGCAGAAACAGCTGTGGTAATGGATTCAGTTCAAAACTAACAGAAAGTGCTTTAACATATTTTGTTAGCATCTCTAGTTTTGTGCGCACTTCAAAAATTTGCACTGGCTCAAATTAAGCACTGGTATGTTATCTGGACCTTACATAATACGAATGTTTCTTTTCCAAAGGGGTTTTCAGTTGGTTTTACGGTTTGGGATTATTGATAAAGGAATAGCACTTATTCTGGGCAACAGCTGGGGCTGGGCTACGTTGATAAGAAGTCTTTGTGTAAGGGCAACGTATGATTTATTTGGTGTTTGGGTGGGGTTTTTTTCTTTTCATTTTTAACTGCTTCTTATCCAGCTTCTTTAATGATAAGACTTTGTCCATTCTGAATCCCAGAAAAGCATATTTTTGTCCAGGCTCCTTTTCTCTTGAGCAGCATGGAACAGCTGCTGGGGAATTCTAGCCCAAAATAAAAGTGGCTTGCACTCTCTCCCTCTGCCTTATTCCTCCCAAGAAGAATTACTTTGCTTTGAAAGCACACTAATTATTCTGGAATAAAGTAATAGATATTCTATGATTTAGTGTTCCCATGGGGGCGGGAGTATGCTGAAGTTAGTACTGAAGAATACTGCTACAGTTGCTCCAGTTAGTTTTACTACGCAACTTTACTTTCTTTGGAAACAAATCCTTTCCCTCTTCCTTTTAGAGAAGAAAATAATTATGAGCAGGTGAAAAAGGGGGAAATGGAGGTCCTCCATTTTAACAAGAAGTCTGGCGGTTTCATGAGTTACGTCTCATAAAAGCGGGAGTTACGAGTTTGCCTTAGTCATCAACTTGAAAGGTATTTTTCCTTTCTCAGGAAACATCAGCTCCTTGTGATAAAGCAAGTACAAGAGTGAGGAAACTGGTTGACCACATGAACTGTTGGTCCAGAGAGCAAGACGAAAAGGTTTTGCTTCTTTGCAAATGGTTCTAGGTAGGGAAATCCTCTATAAAACCTTGACCCGTTCTCAACTGATAAGAATAGTTACTGAAGTAATGAAGACGAGTCACACAAAGCTGCCATATGGCATATGAAGTAGTTTGAGGAAAAGGATTGCTACTACCTTACGAAAAAGTATCTTTTCTTTGGCCATGGTATCTTAAGCTCTCCTGAACTGGATCATGATGATCTGTCCTCCTTGCAAAAACCTGGAGTTTTGTAAGACATTGCATTTCAGCTGAAAACAGCAGAGGTGCTACACAGCCTCTACTGATTCAATGTTCAATTCCAAGTTGTTGGGATCTTGGAATTTTCCTAAATGTGTTTTCTGGGACAAAAAGAAGTAGTTATATGTAGATGGCACCTGTCACCTTGCTGGGATATCAGAGGAGACAGGTTTCCTCCTTAGCACCTGCAATACGTGGATGAAAACCACATCTTACTGGATCATATCTTGCAGGGATACACTGAGCTGGGAGAAACCACTGTCCTGGAGGAAGGTTTCTTTAAGATTTCTCACATTGCTTTTATTCTTTTCCTTCTCCATCTTTTCTTTCTCTGCACAAAGTTGAAAGATTTTTCCATTGATGTAAGAATGCATCCTCAGCAAGTTTGCAGATGACACCAAGCTGAGTGGCACTGTTGGCACACCATAAGGATGGGATGTCATCCAGAGAGACCTGGACAGGCTGGAGAGGTGGGCCTGTGTGAACCTCATGAGGTTCAACAAGGCCAAGTGCAAGGTCCTGCACCTGGGTCAGGGTAACCCCCAGTATCAATACAGGCTGGGGGAAGAAAGGATTGAGAGCAGCCCTGCCAAGAGGGACTTGGGGGTACTGGTGGATGAAAAGCTAGA
>NW_009260028.1:5300630-5311641 GCF_000687185.1 Egretta garzetta | reverse complement strand
ATTCTATGATTCTATGATTCTATGATTCTATGATTCTATGATTCTATGATTCTATGATTCTATGATTCTATGATTCTATGATTCTATGATTCTATGATTCTATGATTCTATGATTCTATGATTCTATGATTCTATGATTCTATGATTCTATGATTCTATGATTCTATGATTCTATGATTCTATGATTCTATGATTCTATGAAAATGGTGGGACCGCTATGAACAAGCTTATAATATAAATTGAATAGGGATTTTGTTACAATGCTTGTGTTAAATCCCACTTCTGAAATTGCTATCTGATTCTGGTGGTGTGCTGGCATGTGTTTTCCGCTAACTCCACTCCCTCTAAAAGGAACTATCAGTATGAAATTGTGGAAGGGGTATCACAAAACCTCTTATGAGCATGGGTACAAATTGTTTCTCTTTGCTACTTCATTTTCACCATTCCGTGCCTTGAGGCTGATCCAAAAAATTGGAATAACAATCATTTTTACTGACAAAACTGGAGGACACAGATCCTGCAGAACACTTGATCCCACAAAAGACTTCACAAACCCCATGCTTAGTTCTGACATGAGGCCAATGTTTTCCCTTCTAAATGCAAACCAACGGCAAGAAGCAATCGCATCCTCTGAACTGCGTGGCAGAATTAGGCAAAAATAAAAGATAAATGTGTGATATCAGAAATGAATGGAATGAGAGCTCAGGTGGCTATGAGGGGAAAATGCCTGCTCTATTTTTTTATTGTTATAATTAAATTTTTACTATTTTGAAATACATTGGTGTTTTTACGTAAAGAAACCATGGGACACAGCATTAATAGGGCTGTAGGTAAAAGTCACTTTCAAATTCAGAGTGTGATTTTTAGGTGTTCCCTGTTTGATTTTTCAAGGACTCACCTTCCAGCTTTTGTGCCATGACAGCACTAAAAGCTTTGGTGATGCCAGCACCACAAGATGGTGCTGATGGCTGGCTGTCTGGACACGTTATTTGGCTATGACAGAGATCAGACATGAGGACTTCTTATGCAGCCAGGAATGCAAACTATGCATACTCAAGAAGAGATCAGCCAGAGGCCTTTAATACCTATGAGACCTTGACTACGTGAGCACTGAGGAGAAATTGCCAGGCAGACTTTGGACGCAGAACTATAACCCATAATTTGATGAGCCTAGAAGATCCTGAACATTGGCTCAAACTCAGGTAAGAAGCAGTAAGACATTAAAAAGCCTCTCAGCTACCAGAAGAGTGTTTAATTACTCCCATTTGGGGGTGGACTTTGATCACACTGTTGTGATTCTGCTGATCTCCATACATTTGTTTCTTTCTGTTCTCCCCAGCCCTCCATAAACTAGATTAAAGGCTAGTATGATTGATACATGCAAAAGGTTGAATTCGTCAAGCACTAGATCAGGGTCAGAAGGAATTTCCATTAAAAGCAAACTGGAAATAACCTGAGGAAGCCTGGAGGAGGAGCTGAGAGGGAAGGAAGAGGGGGCTGAACAATGAAATATTTCTCTGGAGCATTTGGAATGGATCACTCTCATATTCAAACTATAAGCAAACCACTCTGACATTGCAATTTGGACAAATTTATTCCAATATAGTTTATAAAGTACTCTGGTATTCTTTCTTAAGATGTGTAATGCAGCATGGAGAGGTCATAATTTCAGGACTCATTTTGCTGAGGGAAAGAAAATGTCAGGACCCAGAAATGTGCAGAGGAAATTAAGACAGAAGGCACCTATGTTTTATCCATTTCCACAAGAAGTAGAAAGCATACCAACCACTCCTTTTATTGGAGGGTGAAGTGAGGAAGGATTTGTTTTACTTTATTTTTAGATAATTGCTTTCATGGTTTTGTGTTATGATTTAACTCCAGCTGGTGACTGAGCACCACCCAGCCACTTGCTTGCTCTCACCCCCAGTGGGATGGGGGACAGAATTAGAAGAGTAAAAGTGATAAAACTCGTGGGTTGAGATAAGAACAGTTTAATAGTTGAAATAAAATAAAATAAATCAAATAAAATAGCGTAATAATCATAGAATAGAATCATAGAATGTTTAGGGTTGGAAGGGACCACTATTGGTCATCTAGTCCAACCCCCCTGCAGTGAGCAGGGACACTGCTCACTAGATCAGGTTGCTCAGAGCCCCATCCAACCTGGCCTTGAATGTTCCCAGGGATGGGGCCTCCACCACCTCTCTGGGCAACCTGTTCCAGTGTTTTACCACCCTCATTGTAAAAAATTTCTTCCTTACCTCTAGCCTGAACCTACCCTGTTCTAGTTTAAAACCATTTCCCCTTGTCCTAACACAGCTGGCCCTACTAAAAAGACATTCCCCATCTTTCCTATAGGCCCCCTTTAGTTACTGGAAGGCAGCAATCAGGTCTCCCCGTAGCCTTCTTTTCTCCAGACTGAACAAGCCCAACTCTCTCAGCCTGTCCTCATAGGAGAGGTGCTCCAGCCTTATAATAATAATAATAATAATAATAGAACATACAAAGCAAGTGATATATGATGCAATTGCTCACCACCCACTGACTGATACCCAGCCAGTCCCTAAGCTGCTGCCCCCTGGCCAGCTTTCCCCTAGTTTTTATACTGACCATGGCATGATTTGGTCTGGAATACACCTTTGGCCAGTTTGGGTCAGCTTTCCTGGCTGTGCCCCCTCCCGGCTTCTTATGCATCTCCAGCCTTCTCAGTCAGTAGAGCATGAGAAGCTGAAAAGTCCTTGATTTGGTGTAAGCACTACTTAGCAACAACTAAAACATCATCATCAACATTATTCTCATACTAAATCCAAAACACAGCACTATACCAGCTACTAGGAAGAAAATTAACTCTGTCCCAACCCAAACCAGGACAGTTTGGGTTTAATGGTTTTCTATGATGTTTCACAGCTAAGTCATTTACAAATACCCATTTAGCCAGGTAAGTCTTAAATAAAGATACAGCCTTTAACTGCAATATTATTATATGACACGTTCACTTGAAAGAGTAATGCACAATTCCTTTAAAGCTCACTCACTGCTTTAATTTCCTTCACAGAAACTGTGCCTTAGACAGGAGACATATGTGGAGTGAGATACGGGACCATATGCTGAGCTGGCCTAAACTAACATAACTTCATTGACTAACAATGCTAATGTAGTGAGTACTAGATGAGAAATCAGCCATCAAATATGATTGAAACATTGTCAGCACTTTTTTCAGTTCTCCATCATTGCCTTTACACCGGTTTCATGGCTAACTCTAGCAAATCAGCCAAGGAGGGCATTTCCCAGTATCGTGATCTAATGTGGTCATTGTGGTTTGGTATCTGGAAATGCAGGAGAACACACTTGAGAATATAGCCTACACAAGAACAAAGAGGCTCTGTTAAGGCTGCCGAGTGAAAGAAAACTATGAAGTTCTTGACATGGTTCACTTTAAATCATAACCATGAAACATTAATAATAGATTTTTTCCATTGTTATTGGGGAATTTCAGGCAGGGTGCTTCCTGGATACTCCAGGGACTGGTTATTGCTGGAATGTCTATTCTATACTGCACAATATATGGCAAGCACTTTGTATGAATGGCCTTTTGCATCTATAGAATGTGTAAGCAGGAGTTAGAGACAAGTTGGTACTTGTTTGGTATTATCATTTGTGTTATCATCATTTGGTGTACAGTTAAAAAAGAAGCTAAAATTATTCTCTGTTACCACCTGGCATTTTCTGGCAGAGTAAAATGTTGAATTTGGCCAATGTAAGAACTGTACAGAGGGAGTTTAAACACATTCTGAGATTCAAATAATGCTGCACAATCTGAAACATCTTTGGTACTATATATGTACCCCAAGTGGGAAACCTGGGTAGGGAGAAAAAAAAAAAAAAAAGAAAGAAAATTTAAAGAAATAGATTTGGAACTTCAAAGGTGATTAATACTCATTATCATTTGTCTGCAGAAGGAGTTTAAGTAAACAGAAACATAGTAAAAGTCAGAATTTAAAAAGATGCAGTACATTAAAACCAAACAGTATCGAACATTGGCTGTTTTCTCTCAAAAATGCAATAAATCAGTGACTGATGAAACCAAAAAGCTCAGTTTACAGATCAGATTAAGCAGTCAGTACAAATTTATTGCTTTTGGATTGAAAGTAATCACGCAACATTTGTAATCAACAGAAGAAAAAGAAAATGTGATGCTTGTAACCAGGAAGGACCTGAATTAATTGCTACATATGTTTATGCACCCTCATTGACACTAATGGCTCCTGATGCATAGGTATCAGGTCACAGATGTTATTTTTTTCCAGTATTTCTACACACACACACACTTTGGTTTTTAAAATTAAAAACTCCTTTCTGGCAAAGTTAGTATTGAAGAGAAAAAGCATAATGTTTCATTTTAAAGTCTGATAGGAAGCCAGTTTAGGGACATGACTGCTGCACATTATGTTGTGAACTTGGAGACCTCAGCTGTGGAATGAATCAATCTGGATTCCTCAGCCCCCCTACTCAGCACAGGGGAAGGGTGTGACTCCATTGCTTCACTTTCAGCATCCCTGGCAAAGAGCTCCTGGACCAGCCTTCCTTTTGGCTCTGGGGAAAAGGCCCTAGCTGTATCAGCCTTCGGAGAAAATAATTGCTCATCAAAATATGTAAGTTAAATAATCAAGTTAACGAGAACCATGGCTAATAGAAAATGGGGAAATGATCACCAGCACAAACAAGTGGTCATGCTACGCATCTTACATACAAGGCAGCACTGTGCGTTACTTGATGGAGAGAAGTTTTCAAGGAGATTTACTGTCCTACACTTTGCTTTCATAAGTCAATAGGTGTGATATTTTTTATAGCCCTTGCTTGACCTCTGTTGATAGGGAGATATGCTGTGTAGTAAATAGAGAACAGTGTTAAATTCAGAGGGAAAATTAAAATTTTTTTGTTTGTTTAGCTCAAAACAAAGGGGAGCAAATGAGGGAATAAGCTGATGTTAATATTGTATTAAGGTTAACTTTTTTCCACTGAGAGACTAGCAGACATAAACAAATGACTTCTGCCTGAAATGATATTCAGCAGGTGACTATTAGAGAGTTCAGATTTTCCCATTGGGTTGCAACTTCTGTTATGGAAACTGAGAACATAAATGCATAACTACTCCGGAATTCATGAATCTGATTTAACTCTGTGTGATTTATTAAGAGGTGGAAATTGAAACAATTCTGCTGACTGGCTTATTTTGGTTGGTGGTGTGAAATTCCTTCCCTGGGTTTAAAAAGTATTTGAAAAATGTGAAGTAGAGAAAGAATAGCTCAAGCTTTGACAAGAAGCAGCCCATTGAACTGTGATTCTGTACCAGTAAAATTGGGATACACATCAAAAGCACCAAGTGATTTACCTTTCAAAATCAGTTTAACGTGTGAGAGAATGGCATGTCACTGTCCAGAGCTACGTGGCCAGATCACTGGAGCCTGAGGGAAAACCCTTGTCTGAAATGTTTCCACTGAGGTGAATTACAGCTAGCTTGGAGAAAAATATCTGATTTTTTTTTTTTTTTTACTCTGGATCAATTGAAATCTCTGGCTTCCTTCACAAGGAATAGTAAAAACTCCAGAAACCTCTCATGTGGAATACAGAGCAACTTTTAATTTGACTTGGTTAATAAACTATGTAGAAACAATGCTGCTAGGAAGGAATTATGACCACTGCATAGTACATGAAAGAGGCTTTGAAGAAAAATTGAACCCCAATACTTGAGTACAAACCAGATCCTGTAACCCAGGTTACAGGATTTGCTTATGGACTGAAGCTTAGCCTGATGATGCAGCAGGTTCCTGGGAACTGCTCTCTAAAAAACCAAGATGATCCTCTCCGTATCCCAGGAGCTCAGTAGGCACTTGTAAACCAGCAAAACCAGGAATTATCCTGAAGTTGTCAAAGTAAAAAAGTTAATAAAAAGACCATAAAATGAACAGCAAAGTGACAGACATGTATTACTGTTTCCTTTTATCAGAAAATATCACAGAAATTATTTTCAACTTATTTATGGGAGTTCACTGACACAAGCCAGAACAGTTAAGTTAAATACGAACTTGAGGAGTATTATTGCTTGTTCATTCCCTGGCCTTGAGTATTCTGCCTGTTGATGGGTCCTCCACATGGAGATGGACAGTCCTTGGATCTTGCAATTCTCAAACTGTGGAGCTGGATTCTGCTGCTGAAGTAGCACGCTGGAAAAAAAAAAAAAAACCAAAACAAGAAATGCAGTATTTTTATGCATGTATATATATACACACATAATATTACGTAAAATTATCCAGATCAAAACAGATGCAAGAAACTCAGCAAATACATGTCAATGGTTACAGTAGATCTGCTGGCTTGGAAGTCAAATGGAATAACTGACCTTTTTCTTCCACATTTACATTTGTGCCAAGGTATTTGTATCAGCAGATATAAAACAGAAAGAAGCTTGTTTTGATTAATATACTCATTATGGGCAAAAACCAGCATTTATTTGTGTTAGCACATAGAAACCCATGCTGACAGCCCATGTTCTGCCGTGCTAGGAGCTGCACAAACACTTACTGAAAGTCCCCAAAAGATCTGTTTGGAAACCTGTGGTTGGGGCTATGTGGCTTTTCTACACAGTTTGTTTCAGAGAATGGAGGGAAGGCTGCTGCCCACTTCATTTGTATGTGCTGTAACAACCAAATCCACTTTGGGGGATGTGCTGCTTCAAGTGCATTGGTAAGGCTAAGACAGCTTAAATTTGCTCATATAGAGAAGTCCAAGCCCAGTCCTGGATCCACAGACTTAGCTCACTAAAGACCAGGTCAGACGGGGCTCTGAGCAACCTGATCTAGTTAGTGGTGTCCCTGCTCACTGCAGGGGGCTTGGACTAGATGACCTCTAGGGGTCCCTTCCAACCCAAAACATTCTATGACTCTAAAGGGGCAAGATGGAACTGGGTGGGAGAAAGTGAACAGCTGGTATCCACAGTTAACAGAGGAGAGCTGAGGAGACTTGGCTTCGGTCTTTAACTTTTAGCTAGGTTACAGTCTGACAGGTTGATATCCTGGGAATGCTCGCAGCAGTGAAGTTAAGGATTTGCATGAATGTTTTCAGGAATGGGGCCTGAGCTGTCTACCCAGCATCATGGAGGAAATCGGTAGCAGTGTTATGAATTGAACCCAGATTTCCTGAACTTCCACTCAGTCCCTCAACCAGATGACTAGGCCTCCTCCTTCAGAAGGAAAATGTTACTTTAAAGTAATTCCAGAATTTCATGTTGGTTAGCATTATATCAAGAATATTTTGAAAAATTGTTGAAGCACAATTTTTTTCTTATGGACACTTTTACACTGTTTGCTACCACCAGAATGCTTCTTTAACCCTACAGTTGCGTGGTTTCTGACCTAACATAACAAGAGGCAGAATTGCTTGAAACTCTTTCATTAGCAGCTAGAGAGCAATGGCTTGCAACTCTCAATCTTCCTGAAGAACTTCATTCAAGCAAGCTAACAAATATGCTGAATAAACAAAGGAAACATTTTGAAAGATAAAATATTTCAAATACTAGCAGATGAAACACTTATTGTGAGAAAAGAAAAAGCCTTAGGAACAATAATAAAAAAAAGATCCAGTTTGTTATAGCATAATTATATTATTGCCTCAGAACAATCTATCTGTTTTCTTTCTGAGAATATTTTCAAGCAGTTGTTTTTGAGCAATTTTCCTCATATGAATAATCAGTCTTTTGAAGCATGACTCCAGTGTAAGGTCAAAGTTGTTTTTTATATTCTCCAAGCAGCTGAATTGCTCTCTGCTTATGTAATACAGATGTCAAGCTGCTTGAAATACTTGCACACTTTTGTGACTGTTAAGAAAAAGAAGCAAGTACTCTCTACAGCATTTGATTTTGTTGATCTGGAACTTTGTTTTTCATTTAAAATGAATTTGTAAGTCTCACTAAGCTCACGCTTGTGCAAAAACTGCCTTCCTTACAAACAAAATGCAGTAATTGCTAAGCTTTTAGCAATGACTTTTTGTCAGGATTTAACTGTGCTCACAGTTGGGTGACAACGTTCCTCAATTTTTAGTGAGAAGATTTCAGGAAATTTGGAGTCTTTCCTGAAACACCTTTGAATCTGACAGGCAACTGGAAGGTTTCTTTCATCTTGTGAAATACATGCAGGTATTTCTGATCTGAGAGAAGTAAATTTTAGTCCCACTGAGCCTGCGCATCATTTTATCACTGAAATTATGTAAGTTTTGTCTTCTAAAAGACATAATAATAAAAAAAATTTAGAAGATTAGGAGTAACAGGGATAGTGTACAGCATGTTTCAGCCAGGGCAGGTGGGAGGTGATATAGGCTATATCTACTGACTTTGTGCAAGCTTTAGAGTTTGCCTGTAATAAACCAAGACCAAATTTACAGCCCAGCTTTAGAGGTATGCTTGTACAGCCCATGTATGCTGGGGCAATGCAAAGTCTACATGATGAAAAGGCTTAATCTAAGATAATCATTGCTATTGTTAGGGGTCCAGACCCAGCCCCTGGCAAATTGCCATTTAATAGTTCTTCGACTGTTCCCAGTCACACAGGGCTATTCAGTATATCGCATGGAATTACTGGCTCAGATTTCCACTTGCTCAAGGATCTTTGCACAGTTGTCTGTGTTCTGCATACGTAACTCTAAGTTTTGCAGTAAGACAGTAAACGTTTTCCCCCCATCTTCCCAAGTAATGAAATTGTAGAAAAACAGAACTAAGAAGTTTTACAGAATCTCATAGATATCACTGGTTAGAGCTGGGAATAGAAAACCAGTTTGCTGGTAGAGCCACAGAGCTTTGCACAAAAAGAAAAAAAAAATTATCCTTATTTTTCATGAATAGAATATGTAGTGTGTTGTGAACCTTACATTCACATTAACAACACCTTCACCTGTTTTGATGGTAACAATTTGATCTAAACAACGTAATTGCAAATTACACCTTCTCAAGAGGACCTAGGAGTCACCTTTTGCTAGAGATCTGTACATTTAATCTCACCAACAATCACAGAAAAAGGAGTTGCTTTGGTAATCTGTTTTATTTATCTTAGCCTCATCTTCCTCGTAGCGTGAGTTGACTTTGACAGGAAATGAAGGAATTTGAATTGGAAACTGCTGCTGCCAAATTTCTCAGTGTTTTAATTTGGGTGGTTCCTGTCCTCTTTCTAATGAATATTCAGCTCAAAATGCATCTTCAACGGCACACAAAATCTCCCTTTCTGTTTGGGAAGTAATGCATCAGAAGAGTTTAATTTCATCACAAAGAATCTTATTTGGCAAGGTGTATACTCACAAAAAATGTCTACATTTGATGACTGAACTGGAATTAAATCAGACTATCTGAATCATCTATCTCCACTTTGGACAAATTATAATATTTTTCATTTTTTAAAGAACATTTCTTTGGAAAGCAGATCTCTTCATAATCTGAGCTCTCCTATCTAAAGGCTACAGCTCTAACAGGAAAGCTGTATTTGTATAACAGCCTAAAATATGGCTCATTTCTTAGTAGATGATGTACAGAAGGCAGTATCTGCCCACCCTGGGAAGTACAAAGAAATAGCATCTGCCATAGCTGAATGTAGCCTTCAGGCTGTAGCAGGACACTAACTTCAGGAACAGAAAATTGACCCAGCAGGGGCAATGACAGCATTACAGAAGAAACAAACTCACAACCTGAGAAGACAGAATTGTTGCCAAAAATTAAATTAGAAAGATCAATTAGAGGTAGAAGATGGGGACATGTGGGTGGATATTCTGAAGGAATATCTAGAGATAGAGGGAGAGAATCAAAATGTAAATAGGAAAAGGAGGTGTGATACTAACA
The DNA here is from genome assembly GCF_000687185.1 of Egretta garzetta. Classification (NCBI taxonomy): domain Eukaryota; kingdom Metazoa; phylum Chordata; class Aves; order Pelecaniformes; family Ardeidae; genus Egretta; species Egretta garzetta. The sequence continues at coordinate 5,301,764 of NW_009260028.1, read as the reverse complement.
CTGCCTTCATTTAGACCTTGAAATGAGATGTACCCACATTTAAGAGCCTGAATTCTGTATATGTCCAATACAAGGAACATTGAAATTGACTGCCTAGGTAGTTGCCTAAAATAAGACTAAATATAGCTTGAAGTATCTCTGAAAAAGGGTCTTTGGTAGAGTCTGGCTGTGAGAAAGAAACATACTTACTCTGTCAGCGCTAGTACGCTGATGATGTCAACTGCTTAATGGTAGTTGGTCACTGTAATCTTTGCACCTATGAAGGGAAACAGCAGAAGAGTAAACTAAATTAAATTGGACAATCAGGAAAGAATTGATGAAAATAAGGCAATAGAAATGAAAAATAATATATGCTCAAGAGATTTAAAGGCAACAGAAATAGCAGTTTAGGTGCTAATTTGAGAATTGTTCAGTTTAAGATAGCCATTTGGCTATATGAAGTGAGAAAGCAGACTCTGAAGTTGCCAGAAACAAGAACAGAGGGAACAGAAAAATTTAGGAGGGTAAAATGGAGGATGATATTTGAGTCAAACATCTCATTAAAAGAAGAGAATTGGGAGGGGAATGGAAACACAGAGAGGAGCGTGTTTTTCTCTTCAAAGCAAACAAAAAGTTAATACAATATAAAGGAATAAAAAAAATATGCTGAAGAAAGGCCAAAACTTTAAAGGGAACTTATGTTCCCATATTTATGAGATTGTATCATGAATACAATTTGAGCAGGGATATTTCCCACTAAACCCAAAACTTTAAATGATAGTTCTTCAAAATGTTTTCCAGTGCTTTACATTTCCTGTAATGGAAAATGTTTTCCTTCATTAAAGCCCAGCTAGACTGTCAGTATTTTCCATCATCCTCTATTTTCTACTAGGTCTATATTATAATTTAAGAACATTCTTGATCTTCATTTTCCCATCAGTCCTGAAGAGCTATACCAATTTTCCCTTCTATGTTTTCATCAGTATGGAAAAGACTCCTTTCCTCTGTGTGGAGTCCAAACCCAGAATACTTGCCAAACACTTAAAGTACAAAAAGGAGATGTAAAGAATAGACATGACTCTTCTGTGCTTTTCCTCCCTGCCCCACCCCCATCAAACTGACAAAAGAAACGTGTCTTTCTGAAGTCTTTCCCTA
>NW_009260028.1:5299349-5300418 GCF_000687185.1 Egretta garzetta | reverse complement strand
TTCTGCTACTGCTCATTAATCCTATTAAAGTATCATCTCATAAGCCCTAGTTCTTGTGAATTCTACATTGACATGAGTGCAAAGAGGTGCTTGCTTTGAGAAAGCCCCTTCTCCAGACAGTTTTAAGGAAACTAGAGGCAGAAGGGGAGATTAAATTTGAGGACAGACTCCCAGGAATTACAGTATGTGTGTTGCCTCACAAAACCAGTCCTGATGCTTTGACTACATTAATTCCGCCTTTCCTTGAGCGCAACACATTGCAATCAGCATACACATTCTTCACTAAACTGCCGCTCGTTATGCTACCTCAGCTGCTTAGCCACTGTACATCATCAGCGCAGCCATTTCTTTTTACTTTGTCACTCACAGAAAATGCGTAGCACATGAAAACCACTCTCCCAGCCCTAACAGGGTCCAGAATATTACACACGAGAGGTAAATTATTCTGGCTGCTATGGTGGCTTCCTGATGTAAACATCCAGTTTGTATCTCAGCTCTGGGCATGAAGCATCACAGTGGTTCTGAATCAAGTTCATTATACCATCAGCAGTATTGCCTTTTGAGGGCCTTCAGTGGAAAACTCTGCTTGCTTAAGTTCAAGTACCTGTTGTAGGAGAATTGACCTAAACTAATAGGTGACAGATTCAAACACAAATAAACCAAACCATAGCAAAATCATAAAATCATAGAATGTTTTGGGTTGGAAGGGACCCCTAGAGGTCATCTAGTCCAAGCCCCCGCAGGAGCAGGGACACCGCTAACTAGATCAGGTTGCTCAGAGCCCCGTCCAACCTGGCCTTGAATGCTTCCAGGGATGGGGCCTCCACCACCTCTCTGGGCAACCTGTTCCAGTGTTTCACCACCCTCATTGAAAAGAATTTCTTCTTTATATCCAGTCTAAACCTACCCTGCTTCAGCTTAAAGCCATTACCCCTTGTCCTGTCACAGCTGGCCCTACTAAAAAGATTTTCCCAATCTTTCCTATAGGCCCCCTTTAAGTACTGAAAGGCTGCAGTCAGGTCTCCCCACAGCCTTCTCTTCTCCAGGCTGAACAAGCCCAACTCTCTCA
>NW_009260028.1:5288049-5299180 GCF_000687185.1 Egretta garzetta | reverse complement strand
TGATGCAGCCCAGGGTACGGTTGGCCTTCTGGGCTGCCAGCGCACATTGCCGGCTCATGTCCAGCTTTTCATCCACCAGTACCTCCAAGTCCCTCTTGGCAGGGCTGCTCTCAATCCTTTCTTCCCCCAGCCTGCATTGATACTGGGGGTTACCCCAACCCAGATGCAGGGCCTTGCACTTGGCCTTGTTGAACCTCATGAGGTTCACACAGGCCCACCTCTCCAGCCTGTCCAGGTCTCTCTGGATGACATCCTATCCTTCTGGTGTGTCAACCACACCACTCAGCTTGGTGTCATCTGCAAACTTGCTGAGGGTGCACTCGATCTCGCTGTCTAGGTCATTGATGAAAACATTAAACAGCACCGGTCCCAGTACGGACCCCTGAGGGACACCACTCGTCACCGGTCTCCATCCTGACATCGAGCCATTGACCACTACCCTCTGGATGCGACCATCCAGCCAGTTCCTTATCCACCGAACAGTCCACCCATCAAGTCCATAGCTCTCCAATTTAGAGAGAAGGATGTTGTGGGGGACCGTTTTTTTTTTGAAAATGGGCACAATGTTTCCCTTTTTCCAATCACCAGGGACTTCACCTGACTGCCATGACTTTTCAAATATCATGGAGAGGGGCTTGGCGACTACATCGGCCAATTCCCTCAGGACTCTGGGATGCATCTCATCAGGTCCCATGGACTTATGTGCATTCAGGTTCCTCAGGAGGTCACGAACCTGATCTTCTCCTACAGCAGGAGGGGTTTTGCCCTCCCAGTCCCCCTCATGCCATCCATCAACTCGGGAGGGGTGAGGAGAGAGGTTGCCAGTGAAGACTGAGGCAAAAAAGGTGTTGAGTACCTCAGCCTTCTCCTCATCTGCTGTTACCAGCTTGCCGGTCTCACTCATCAGCGGGGGTACGCTTTCTTTAACCATGCTTTTCTGGCTGATATACCTGTAGAATCCCTTATTATTATTCTTTGCATCCCTAGCCAAGTTTAGCTCCAGCTGTGCCTTGGCCTTCCTGACCCCATTCCTACACAACCGGAACGCGTCCCTGTACTCTTCCCAGGATGCCTGTCCCTGCTTCCACTGCCTGTGCAGTTCCCTCCTCCTCCTTAGTTTGACCAGCATCTCTTGTCTCAACCATGCCGGTCTCTTCCCTTCTTTGCCCAATTTCTTACACCTAGGGATCGAGAGCTCTTGCGCTCTGTGGATCACATCCTTAAAGATCTGCCAGCTCTGTTCTGTTCCCCTGTCCCTGAGGACCATTTCCCAGGGAGTCCTTCTGGCTATCTCCTTGAGGAGCTGGAAGTTTGCTTTTCTAAAATTCAGAGTCCTGACTGTACTCTTTGTTATTCCCATTTCCCTCAGGAGCATGAGGCAAACCAAAACTAAAATATTCTATTTCTTCATATATTGCCTCGCTGAACTGTGGAATTCTTTGTGGATCCTAGGAGTTTATATGGATTCAGAAAGCAACTAAGTCCTAGAGTAAAAAGCCCACTGAGGGTCATTAAGCATAAGAACATTAGCAAAGCGTTAGGTGATCTCTCAGCTACAAATTACTGGAGATTGAAAGAGTCCTGGGGGGAAGTATCCCTAAACAGCCATTCTGATGTTTTTTCCTATGCATTGGTCAGGATAAAAGAAAGAATTCTGGACAAAGCTTTGCTTTCATCTAGGAAGGCAATTTTTATGTAAGAGGACTTCCCCAAATGGCGAAAGTTTGCATGAGGGGAGAATGTCTAAATCAAGTAAATTGACCTCTTTCCCATCCTCTGCTACATTTTACAATTGGCTGATTTCACAATGTTTAATTTTCTAATACAGCTTTTTTAAAGTAATAAACAACTTTTTTGATCACATTTAGAGACAATGAACTGAAAATCATATGGGGTTCCTTGTTTCTAGATTGGTATTTGAATGAGCTTTTTAGGGATACCAGCACCGAGCAGAACTGTGCCATCTGCTACTCTCTGACCAGCTTTCCTTTTCACACTCGGGTCTGCTCGCTTGCTCTTATTGCTGTCAAATGGCCATAAGCAAGCTGTCTAAGTGGGCGCAAGTGAGCTCAATAGGGTATAAAACCATAAGTGACACAAGCAGAGAGGAATGTAATATCAGCTCAGAAGAGAAGGTGCTGGTAAAAAGAGATTCTTACACTCTTTTTTTTTTTTCTCTTTCATTCACGTTATCCATAGCCAAAGCTTGAAAGAGGAATAGCATTCACCTCTCTTGGGTGGATATCCACCTTCACTTCGTTCCTAAATTGGTTCAACCGTTTTATATATTATTCACAAAGCCCATTGCAGGCATTTCCAAGACCCAGCTAGATTAGTCACCTGTGATTGTGTGTTTGACTCATTGTCGTTTTTAAAGCTTTTACTTAGGTTTTACACAGCAAGATGAAAAACAAAAATTAATATTAGAAAGCATATTCCAGGAACTAAAAATAGGCTACAGTATGTATTAAGTTACAAGAACACTTCTGTAGAGTTATAGGATTTCTATAAGTTGACATACATAAAGTGTGTTGGTCCTTTTGTCTTCCAGAGAGTTAACATTATTAGGTAATCCATTTTGTCTGGCATGCCTTTTCACTACTGAATCTGCATGAAATCTCCCCAAATTCTCTTTATGCCTTTCCAGAAAATAATATAAGCTTTTTTAACTTTTTTTTTTTTTTAATGTCTGGAATGTGTTTTCATTTTCTAAGTGTTTTTCAAGGTTGCAATTCATTAACTAAGAAGTTTTGGTTATGAATACAAATCTCAAGAAATGAACCCGAGTAAGTAGAGTAAGGGTCCACGTATGGCATGTCCTTTTGAAATCTGAGATTTTCCTAGCCGATTTCACTCTAGATGCTGTTTTGAATCCTATAACGTGAACTTATTCCCTTTGGCGAAGTCAAGCCGATAAATGATGTCACTGAAATGAAACTCCAGCATGTGTGAGCATGGAATTTCTATTACTGTCCCCTTTAACTCAAAGGGGGAGTTTGCAGCAGAGCTAGGAATGGACCCACAGACATTAGAGGGGAAAGTTGAAGCCATATGTTCTGCATTTGCTCCCATGAGCACTTTTGTGCTTGAAATTTTGTGATTAACAGCCAAATGGAGAATCTGAGTAAAAACTGGATAAGATGGCCTTTAGCACGTGCAATTTTCTCCTTGCCTGAAGTGCTTACTGCCGATGAGAACAGACAGTGTGGGAACCATCCAGGAAGAAGCTGGGAATCCTCACTGCAAGACTGGGGCACATCTTGCTGCCCTGCTGTTAGACATGGTCACTCTGATCTCAGCTGTCCATCAACTCCTCCCATGGATCCTTTTCTGTTGCAGTCAGCAGAGAAGAAATATGTAACTGTACTCCTACTTGCACATATCTACACATGCCCAGTTCCCAGTCAAGGATATTCATTTTTACCAGTGGTAAAGACGGGTTTTCCGATAGAGGTGATGGGCAGATACCTGAGGAAGAAGAAGGCCTTAACTTTCTACAGCTCTTTGCATTGCTGAATTCAGGCTGGGGTCTTGAGCTTTTCGTTTCCTCACGGTAAGGTCCCATCCAGCCTACCAAGGCAGTAACTGAAGCAGCATGTTGGTTAAAGTGTTTGGACAACAAACTTCCTTGTGGTACTCAGAAACCTTGTCATCAAGGATTGAACTAAAATTCAAAAATATCTTACAGGAACAGGGAAATAAAACTCCCAGCTTGCTAGTGAATATGTTCCCACTGAAGCAAAGTTGAGCCCCACAGCCACTGGGGGAAGAGGTAAGCTTAAACTAAGAACAGCGCCCTGAGGTCAAACTGAAGAGAATATTCAGCCACCCTCCTAGCAGAGTGTTGTCTGAACATGTCCAGTACTTTATAATACTGAACACACTACATATTTTAAAAGAATACTGTAAAGCTTAAGTCTATGCATTCAAATGTTCGCTGCACTTTTTATCTTTGCATAGTTTTGAAGAACACCAGCATTAACTGTAATTAATTTAGATGTAGCTAATCAGTCCATTATGCAGTAAGCTTGGCGCTTAAAATCCTTGAGTGTGCCAGTCCAATTTTGGCAGTTAATTTTCCTCTTTAGTGCATTTTTACAATTTCTTTTCAAACCAGCTCTCCAGACATACAAGTTCCCCAAATGCTACTTCCAGTGTAAATTATCAGCCTTTCCACATTTAGGCACTGGAGATCAAGCTTTGCAAAACAGCCCTACATAAAGAAGGAGAATTAAAATCCCGGGAGTTGCAGAAAAGAAGTGTTTAAACTTTATGTCTTAGCAGCATATTGGGGTTAAGCAAGCAAATATTTTTGGAAACCTTCTTTGCCTGGAAGTGGAAAGACATTGTCATTTCAGTAATACCTCGGGGAGGAAAGAGGAATGTTTCTTTCAAATATTCCTTTGGAAATTAGAAAATCCTATTTTCAACCCGTTCCTTACCATTCGCTAATGTCCATAGGGGACAACATATATATGCTGTACTCAAAACTGTTTTCCCTTTTTTTTGATGGCTAGAAATAATTTCTGTAGCATAAAGGTGCTAGAGCTCTCCATGGATGCTTCTTGGTGGAGATGGCCACTTTCTTAGAGGCAAGGATGTCATTGTCCATATGAGATACAGATGGGTGTAAAAGGAAGCCAGATTGGCCAAGGAGATCATTTGGACCCCAAAGAATGTTTTATCATATCCTTGTTTATTATTTGGAGCAAATAAGGAACATCTGTGTTTAGAGGAAAATTGATCATAGTGCAATTAGTTCAAATATATATTTTTAATTTATCTTCCACCCTTTCTAGATGTCAAGAATAACACACAGACGACACCGTGTAATAATTCAGCTAAGGTGTAAACTCTCAGAACAATGCTATATGGACTTATATAGAATTATCCTAATATTTATCATGGAATACTGTTACTTTGCTGGAAGCACTCAGGAGTAAAATAAAAAGTAAAAATACAGAAACTGAATATGTTTCCCTTCTTGGAGAATTTTTTCCCAAAAAATGTATTTTCAGATTTACATTTTATAAATCCACATATCTAAAACTCAGACTGTAGTTGTACTGCTATTTGGAGAATTGGTACAAGCATATACCCAGTACATGAACCATCCCAAAATGGAAGTTATCTGTTGAAAACAAACTTCTTTTTAGCTATCTAGAATATTTACTTCAGGGGCTTGATTCAGTCACCCAGTGCCACTGGAGATGCTGTACAGCATCCATCAGGACTGGGCAGGCAGATGCCATACAGGATTTGCTGGGCACCTCCATCCTCGAGCACAACAGGATGCCATGAAGTATACCCTCTGCTACTGGTTGCTCATGTGTAGGAAAGTGAATGGAGCCCAGGGCATTCTTGTCCATTAGTAATTCACAGACTTGTAAACATACAGTCAGATATGTCTGTCCAAACATATGCTGTCCCAACCAAACTGGCCAGACGTAAACAAAACCGAGTAATGTTAGTTAATTTTAAAAAAAACAATCATCATTGCAGGTTTCTGGAATTTCTGAAACTTCTTACAATTTCTGTGATTCCTGAGTCAGTGTGCTTTTTAAAAATCTGCATTTTTTTCCCTTGCTGTCTTCCAAGAAAAATCGATCCAAATTAAATCTCTTCAGATTACTTCAAAGTACTGATTTCTGCTGTATCTGAGCAGCTCCAGGAGCATAGAAAAGTAGAGCAGAAGGCTTCAATGATAAAATGACCATTCAATTATTAGCATTTAATTAGAGTATCTCTGTGCCCAAGAACAATTATGAGGAAAAAATGACAAGCTGTTGCATGGTTGGGTAATAAGTGTAGTGCTGCATAAATTTCTGTACTCCCTCTGTATGGGACAGAGTTTTGTTAGGAGTACAAGTTCTCAAGATTGGCTGAGTTTTCTTCTTGTTCTGAGGGGAGAGTATTTACGCCAGTAAAATGGGAGAGGAAATAAGTTACTTTTTCCTGTTTAATCACTGATGCTGATCACCAAAAGTGATGACCCTGATTTTTACTGCTTCTGTGTCAATCAGATGATACAGTTCAATTTCAGCCATAAAGGCTCCCTGTGCTCTCTGAAGACTCGTAATGACTCTGACTTTACCATGTTAACACCACGGCATTTCTCTGTTTTGTGCTGGGAATATTTTAGTGGAAAGAAACAGTTATGTATCTGCATAAGATCCTCATCTTAATCTAGACTCAGTATACAAAAGCTTGTACTATAAATGCTGGAACAAAGAGACAATGTTTTATAACCATTTATAACCAATGTTTCACCACTGTAAAGTAAGACATTACCGAGAAGTCATTGCACTTACTCTTAGGTGGTAGTCCTGGAGCAGCGCATAGAGCCAGATGGACATTTAAACATGCCCTGCTGGAATCAGACTAAGAAGAAAGAAACGTAGCAGTTTAATACACCGATGCAGTAATTTCCACATTTGGTTTGGCCACTACTTTAGACTGGTAAACTGCTGCTTTGCCTTATAGCCGAGACATTCTTCTACCATCCACACAAGCATGGAAGCCGGTCAGAATGGGCAAATATAATTGGGTCAAGAAATCTAAGCCCTAACAAAGGATTTAGGCCCAAGTCAAAAGGAAGTCTGGCTGCAGTCTGCCGCCATGAGGCCACTGCTTTTTCAAATTGTAGTACAACTGCCACACATTTTTTCTTGATTTGATTAGTTTTAATGTCTAGAAACAGTTGTATACATACAGATATACCAGATGAAGCATCATATTCCACAAAAGCCCATACAGTTGAACCCAACATTCTTTAAAGTCTTAGTACTGGGAAAAGATATATTTCATTAAACCATTAAGGAGAATCCATGCAATTCTACACTCTACAGTTTATGGGGAGCAAGGTTGCGAGGACCTGAGAAAGAGGACAGGAACGAGCTTGCTCAGCATTCAGGCAGGTCTCTGCCAGCAGGTTTTGTATTTTGTGGGCTTTGAAGGCTGCGACAGCCTTTGTGCCTGGGCAACTTCGACAAGGACAAAGTTAACTCCTTTCCATGCAAGGATCATCTTGTCAAGTGCACATCTCATGTTTTTAGCCTCCTCATGCATTTTATTCCCATGAAGAGTGTGGGTCATTTGATACATGATTCAGATCTCTTCTGTAAGGAAAGCAAGGAGCAGCATCTGACGTTGTTTGCAATACTCTGGTTGATCAACTGTTCCTAATTTCCCCAAATTGTTCCTTTTTCTAGACTCTTTTCCCTTTGTTCTATAATTAGGCCCACATGTTCCTATTTTTAACTCTTCTAGTCCTCAGGCCCAAAACATGTTTCTGATTGTGGATGCTGCCCTTCTTTGAACTTTTGCTTCCCTGACTCAGCTGCTGAGTATCCGAGCACTGAACTACCCCGGTGCCATGCGTGGCTTTGCCACACTCACTCTTTGCGAGCTGAATTCACCAGTTTGGGGCTTTGACCACCCTAGCACCCCATCACAGCCAGCAGGAGAGAAGGACAACGTACACGGGAGGGCAGATGGGACTGCAGTGGTGGAGGCTGCTGTGCCCAGCTGTCCATCATTTTCATCTCACCAGTAGTTATTGCAGGGCTGATGTGAGCCAGGGCCTTCTTAGGAAGAACAGAGTTTTGGCTGTTTGAAGTCCTCTGACTCTTTATGCAGCATGCAAGTGTTTTTGCTAGCATTTTGCTGTGTGTAGCCATGAAAAGTGAATTTGAAAACAAACTGAGCTATTACAGCGTAACTTTGCAAAAGGGAAGAAGGGGAGGACAGGAACAAGATGAGGATAACTGAAGAGAGGGAATGGAAGGAATTGCCACGGAGGTGAGTGAATAAAGCAAAAGGGAGGTAAGACAAGAATGTGGGAAACAGTGCAGTGAGGGGTAAAGTAAGAAGTACAAAGAGGGATAGCAGCGCTACAGTGAGCACAGAACAAGCAAAGAGATACTGGGAAGAGAGAGGGAAAAGGGGGAAAAGATACAATGTAGGAAAACCACAGAATAAAAATCAAGGGGAAATGGATACAAAGGGAATGAAAGAAGTCACTCTGCCTGTCTCCTTTGCAGTAGACAAAATGCCTGAAAGATTTTCAGGCTGCTCACAAGGCTGTTCCAACAACGCTGCTAGCAGCACCTTTGTGGGCTCAGATACCCCTCCAGGAGGTCCAACCCCAGCTGCGATCACAGGCAAGATGTGCCCTTGTGCTGGGACATCTGGCTCAACAGCAGCTGATTTGGGAAGCAGCAAGTAGAGGATTGCATGGGAATGATCTAACTATATGATCAGAAGTAGGAAAACTGAATACAAAGGGAAAGCAGAAAAGGAAACCCACAAGACAGTTAATCCAGTCTCAGAAGCTGCGTGGCCCCGTGCTTAGCATTACTCATCAGTCTGTGGGAGGAGAGCTGGAGTTATATTTTTGTCTAAGAGGTTATTGGCTGGGGATACTGTCACTCCTGCGAGGAGGTTGTGCGTGTGTGGAGCGCGGGCTTGGGCCAGACCGTCCTGTCCCATTCCATTCCTGCCGCTCATCCAGCTGCTGTGATCTTCCTTGTAAACAAGTTGATTATTTGGTTTGGGTTGGGTTGGGGTTTTTTTCTCCTTCTTGCTTGCTTCCAGATCCCCATTTCTTTTAACATAACAGGAAGGATATCAGACACCTTCAAGATTTGCATTTTTTCCAGTTAGCATAGTGTTTTTCCTACTTACTTTTCATAGAAGGAATAAGGAAGAAAATTTTCCAATTGCTTTTTCCTATTTCTTTTCATTAGTCACTATGTCATTGCCTGTCTATAGCTGTCCATTACAGCCGTATTACTTGTCTCCAGCAGAGTATAAATAGTCTCTGTTTACCTGGTTCCTACTTTTGTTCATACTTAAAACATTTCCAGTAACCTGAGGGATGTCTGCATTTCATTGTGGGTATCACACCTGTGTTACAAAGATTACTAATGGAAGACCACATAAAGAGTCACTTTTGTCTCATCTTGTGGTGGTGTTCTGTGAGCAGTTCCCTCACTGCTACCTTTCTGAGACAAGACAGAATGTTTGTCACAAATACAGCAGAGACAGAAAGAACTTTGACATGTTTTTCTTTGAAAGACTGTTTATTAAAGATTGCCTATAGCACATATCTTTACATTTAGCAAGTGAGGCGCATGTGCTTGAAGATTCTTTTAGAAAAGAAAATATTAAATTAGAAAATAATTAAAACTGTAGAAATCCATGAAAAGACAAAGCAAGCAGTAGTGGGGTATTCCAAGCAGAGAGAAACCACAGGAATGTAGTACCAGAGGGCAGTTATGAGGATCTCAATGGGATCTGCATTTTCCATATACATGGCATAGTCATTTAGGTTTCACACATGGGAAGAAAAGCAAGTGCTTGCTTAAGGGAACCTGCAAGGAATTTTTTGCAATTGTTTAACAGGACAAAACTGTGTTTAATATGGCATCATTTCCATCTTTGCATTTCTGATGCCAAGTTAAGATCATATTGTACTGGTATAACAAGCTGACTAGAAAGGACAAGACCTTTGTATCATGCATCTCTGCATCATGATGCAGCATTTCCAGGTCATGAAACCTAAAACACAACTGAGAAGGCTAATTTGAATTCAGGAGATAGAAAATTTTTATAAGAATTTTAGGAAGGTTCAGATGCCATTCTGCCACCAGTGATGGATTCAGAGCTACTCAAAGAGGTTTTTAAGCAGGGAAATAAGATTCTTAGAGACAAACAGCTAACAGTTGTAAAATTTCTAGTATACTTCAGTGATTGTTTTGTCCCTTCATAAATTTTTCCAGCTGGATTCTGGAAAGGTACTGTAATTCTAAAAGAATGCACAAATTCTTTTGTTAAGGCACATTTTTCTATCAGGTACACATAGAGCAATTTTTGCCTTGTGAGGTAGGAAAAATCCTACCTAAAAAAATGTCCTGTTTTCCTGTCTATAAATTCAAGGTAAAAGAAGTGAGAGTAATAATACATCTGTACAATGTCATGAAAAGAGAGAAAAAAAGAAATGGTAGTGCAGTGGTTTGCTCAGACTATACAGACATCCCCCAAAAAAGTCATCACTTAAAATTTTAAGACCTGTCTTTTGTTCTAATATTTAGGCATAGTTCTTTAGTCATGTTTTCTGACTCCAGTATGTGAAGAAATGGGCCTGCATATGAAGTGCTATGCAGTAACCTACAGCTGATTGTGAAATAAAGAACAAAGAGTATAAGACTTCAAGTGGAGAAAAACTGGCAGGACAGAAATGCCATTGAAAAGTCTTCACTTCCTATTTAAAGGGGAGTTATAGAGAAGAAAAAGTCCTGGCTGGTCGTAAGGAAAGACTGCTTCACTATCAGAATGGCCAAGCACTAGCATCGGTGCCCAGGGAGGCTGTGGAGTCTCCATCCTCAAAGATTTTCAAAATTTAGCTGGACAAATCCCTGTGTAAGTCTGCGATTAGCCTTACTTTAACTGGAGTTTGGACAACGGAGGTTCCAGAGGTCCCTTCCAACCTAATTTTTATTATGGTTTTGTGATTCTGGAATATCTCTGTAAAATCAGTTCCTGAAGAATTCAAAGTAGCAATAGGTGCAGGTTAAATCACAAACAGACTACTGGGCGTGCTTTCCTTATGCTTCCAGAGCGCCATGTAATGAAGGGAGGGCAAGAAAGGTTAATATTTCACTGCCAGCAGCTGGCATTGTATAAAGAAGGGGAAAAGTGAATGGTTACTTCAGTTTGTCTAAATGAGTTGTTGGCATATGCAATTTCCCACTTTTAAAAAAAGACCTATTTTATGGGCACAGTTTAACATCCATCTTACTTCATGGCTGTGTGTAATATTCTCACGGTCATGCTGTCACTGAAAAACCTTTAACGCTGGCAGTCTGATGCTGAAATACAGTATGGCTCCCACGGAAGGACAGAGTCCTTCCTCACCCAGTTCAGGAGGGAGCCACTTTCCAGTGACACTTGTGCTCTGCAGGGGCCCTCATATTTCCATCTCAGCTCGCTGAGACTACTGAGCATTTGCTTCACAGATGGCCTGCACATGCATGACAAATCTAATGTATTCTGGGCGTACTGTGCACATGCAGCAGCCGTTTGTCCTGGACTCTGGGTGTCAGGCAGCCTGGTTTCAGCTATTGCCCCA
>NW_009260028.1:5270158-5288009 GCF_000687185.1 Egretta garzetta | reverse complement strand
TCTTTCCCCTTTTTCCTTCCTCCTTACTCCTTCCCTGCCCACCCTCTTTCAGTTAGCTGTGCACCAAGGAAGCTTTGGGGGGGTGAGCTCTTCAATTCCAGAGCATGAAGGGCACGTGATCTTGGTACACACGGGAGCCAGGCAAGGTTAGGGAAACGGCTCCATGCACCATTTCCGACAAAGCACAGCTGTATAAAGACTGGGCGAAACTCACTTCTGCACCTCTGCTTAAATTAAGCAGTAGGCTGCTAGAGCAGGTGTTTGGGGTTTTTATTTAAGGTAAGTGTGATATGGCTTGACTGCAAGTGGCTGGCTGTTTCTTGAAGAGCGCTGTTTTTTCCAAAGGAGGGGAGCTTATCTCTAGTAAACCGGTATTGGGTAAATGGTCCATTTTAAATGAAATTTTCCTTACAGCAAATGATCCTAGTCACGTAGTCATGTGAGCTTTTTCTGATCTTTCGGCACTAAGCAAAGGCCAAGCTCGGATCTCTGCAGTTCTTGACCCTCAGGCTAAGTGTTACTCTATGATTACACTATTTGATGTAAAATTTTGATGACTGAAGAAAGGTTCATTATCAAACCAAGGTCTATGCTGTCTTCTGTCAGCATGTTCCCTGGCAAAGATCCCAGAGTCAATGTGAATTTCGTGCAATTACATCCAAAAGTGGCTAAATCCAAACATGTGGTGCCTTCTCAGCTTTTCTGTTGAGAGGAAGAGACAGAGAGAGGGGTTACATTTCAAGTCCCAAAATTGTACAATAAACAAAGCAGGAATCCTCTGATTGACTGTTCCATGTCTGGGGTCTTCTGGCAGCGGGCATAATTTACAGTGTCCTCTGAACTCATCAGTGGAACATTGGCATGTCTGCCATCTACACTTGTGCATCTGTTATTCCGTTTCTTTTGAGATCACTAACCACCATCAGGAATCTGGAATAAATGTGTACCTAGGAGAAGTAAGAAAAATTTTTTACCAAGTCCTGACTGTTACTTGGAAAGTTTTGCATGTGTAACTAGAGAGAATATTACAAAATGATCGTGGGTTGTTTTACAGATTTCAAAAGTGAAGAAAGCACTTGAGTCACCACCAAGAAAAGAAAAACAACTCAAGAGGAAAAGACCACCTACAACTGATGAGGGGCCAGACACCTGCCTTTAATTGAGTGCCTAAAGAAAACAGTATATGGCCACCCTTTAATTTGCAATGAGTTCTGACTTGCTTTGACACAAGCTATGTGCACTGCTATGTGTGCTGTTAGTTGATGGTAAGAAGGAAATTCTTATGCTGGAGCATGTTGTATATCTGTGCAGACCTGAAGCGTGGTCCAAAATGTGAAAATAAGATCCTACCTGGCTGGACACAAAATGTGAAAATGTGCAGTATGGGATACACTGGACAGGTATACTAATCCTACTGATTGAAGGGCAACAGTGTAAGTGCCTTTGTCACAAAACTGCTCATTCTGTGTCTTTCTCCTCCTTCCTGAAGCTAATGAGGGAGAAGATAGTGATCTTGTGATCTAATATGGAAAAATGCATTACTTGCTTACCTGCTTGGAACTGAAGGAAACGCAGATGCAAGAACAGAAAAGATCCACCTTAGCCCTGATTTTTTTATTTTTTTTTTTAACTCAGGCTGCCTCCCTTCATCATTTCCTACATCACTGTATTTCTGACACTTTCTCCTGAAGAGTTTATCCTAAATATATCATGGCCAAGATCCTAGCCTGCTTTGCATTCCTACGTTTCTATCACTGCTAGAAATATTACTGCCCTTCTAGCCCACTGAATTAGAAAAAAGCTGTCATCTGTGACTGCTTTCTCCATCACCTCACACATCTAGTTCTTCTCCACTCTCCTCTCAAGCTATTTCCAAGACCTTGTTCCACTGCCCAAACAGCTTTTCTCTCTTCCCTCATCTCTCCCTTCACCGCCTTCTCTCTCCTCCTTGGATGCAGGAGTGCACACGCACTTTCTGCCAAAATCATCTTCATAGCTGCTCATTCCGCCTGTCAGCCCTCCTTGCTCAGGCCCTTCATTGCCTCCCCCTTCACTACCTGATCTGCTCAAGCTCTCACTGAAAGTCAGTAAGGCCTCTCAGCTCTGCCTTCCCACCCTGCTCCCGCAGATTCCCCCCTTGCCAGCCATGCAAACTGCCCTTTTAGCTACCTCTCACACCAGCTCACCTGTTGCCATTAATGCTCCTACACAAGGAATAATGGATTTATACTACTGTACAAAAGCCATGTCGTTGTCTTCCTCTAAAGGGGCTAAATAGTAGCCTGATGAATACTGCCAATATCTGGTCCATTATTTAAATAATTCGCTACTCTTTGAAGAGTACGCTACTTTTTAAGCCAGCGCCATCTCATAGTTCAGACAGTGAACCTACTAATTCACATTAACACCGTTACTTCACTCATGGGCCTTTTCCAGTCGTCCTTTGTGCTGTCACTACACATTTGGCATCTTGCCCTTGAAAATATTTTCCTTTTATTTTGCTGCTGTATTTATTGTTGTGCTGTATCTGCTACAGGTAGCTTGAGATAAAGAAGAGGGATGCAATACCTGGGAGAGAAACCCACAACTCTAGAGCAATCATAGCTCAGAGAGGAAACTTATCTTCAGTTGATTGACTTAAGCCAGCTATGGATTTATTTCCTCTGCAGTTTATTTTGTAAATGCAAAATCCCTGAAAGGCTACAAGCTTTGATTTTACACAAGGATTTTTAAACCCGGACAATGATGTTACTTTATCATAATTTATGCTTACAGCCTTGTGTTAAATTGCTTTGGACTTACTTCAGAGAACAAATAATGTCAGCTGTTCACTGTACGTTTTGCTTTACATTAAAAAGGGTCTTGGCTAAATGCCGTCATGACATTTCTGGTCTAAAACTTCTCTTCCTTTAAACCAGAATCCATCAGATCATAGTAGGCTGGGCTCAGGATGAGGAGCAAAAGTATCTGTAGTTATGTGTAATTTTAGATCTATAACAGTCACCAGATGACTCACTAGCATGTTGACGTTGCTGAGTTAACAAATAAAGCCCTCAACCTTTCAATTACATTTGTTTGGGAAGATCCCTAGGATTGTACAAAGTTGCACTGGAGCTGGAGAAGTTATTCTTGGTATATATTTAGGTGTAAATTGTAGTTCATTTAAGGCTAAAGTTTAGATAGTATATGTGAAGCTAGAAATATGAGCTTAGGTTTTTAGACTGCTTTGTATTTGCAAGCTGCTCTCATAAAGGTAATTAGTTTGCAAGAGATCTCCAGCGTGCTTGATATGAGAGACACAAACAGGTCTTTCATCATGCTCATTATACAAGACTAATCTTTATATCAAGTACCAACTGATAATGTTAATAGCTATGATAAAACGGTATAATGAGAAGTGCCTTCCAAAAAAAATACAGTAAATCATGCAAAGTAATTGACTTAAAAGGGCTATTCCAAATCCTTTCATTATACTTTTACAAAGCAACATCATTGCAAGTTGGATTTTGTAGTAAGTGTGCAGTGCAGGAGGCCTTGAGGAGGAAAACTGGGCTTTGCATTCTGCTAGATGAACACTGCTTAATCTTTCAGAACTTCCCAGCCATGGGCAGAGATATCATTTTACAATGACTATTATATGAGAACAAATGCAAAGGCTTTTAGATAGACCTCTGTGTAGCAGTGATGCCAGACACTATTTTCTTCTCATTTTACAGCATTAAAAGATGATGTAAAACAGGATGTAAACGGTCTTGAATTTTCCAAATATACTAGAAGGTAGTTTTATTTAAAGAGAAAGCATTATTTTAAAAACAAAGGACAGATTCTTAGGAGCTACATGGAAGATTGGTCTAATTGAAAGGTGGGGAAAATATTTTTAGGTTATCTTTAATTTGATTCTTTGACCCTTTTTAATAAATTTTTAATAAAACATCAGTTTCTTCTGCTGCTGCCTTAGTAAAGTAAAATTGAATAGAAAAGAGTTTGTAGGTTCTAGAGTAAGAATAGAATTATAAAGGAGAGAGCTTGTAGGACAGGTCTAAAATTACAACATTTCCCCATTTTTGTTTCTGTGAGACAGGCATGAAAAAGGAAAATACTTGAAAAATGCATTCCATACACTGAAAAAATAGCAAAAGGGGTTTGAGGCAGATGGGTTTCAGTGAACTCAACTGAGAGACTGCTGCTGACCCCAGCAGAATTACTGTTATAATTTGGTTTAGATTAACGTCACAGTTCATTTTTCAATTATTTTAATTTTTTAACTGTAAGATATATTTTAAATCAAAGTAAACACACTAAATCCCATAAAATTGCTAGGGTGGTTTTGGTTTTTTTTAATTGCCACTATAGGCTTTGGGTATATTTCAGTGTCAAGAGAGGTTATCATTGTTTATTCTGAATGTTCTGAAAGCAGAAAAGGAATGTACTTTTCTCCAGCTTCCATGCCGATGAGTTTTATTGTACCAGATTCTTTTGCTAATGTTGTTGCCCTCTGCATTACTATTTTCCTTTCCCTGTGGCACAAATGCTGTCTGGTCCAGATGATGTCTCAGAGAGAAGAACACTTTCCCCCTTTCCAGCTATTGAGAAAGAGGTATCAATACACAGAAGGAGGAATATACAATAATGAAAGAACCTTAAACTCAGACTTCTCGGCAGAAGAAGCCTAGGAATAACTGAGACAAAAAGGACTCCTGAGAGACCGTCTTTCTCTGTCCCAGGTTTCTCCAGCACCTGCATTTTGGCTATTGCACCTCCAACCCCTCAATTAGTTTCCGAGGGTACTCTGACCATTTCCAGGTCACTGTCCAGCCCCTGAGGGCACTGTTAGCCCTGGCTGTCCCTGCCCAGCCTCCCAGGGCTCCCCCTACCCTGCCCACAGCCCAGGACCCCTTCTTAGCCCCCCATGGCCATCAACCCCCGCCACAGCGACGCCACAACAGGGCTGGTCTCCAGCTCCCCACAAGCCCTGCCCTGCCTGGCCACGGGCCGAGCCGAGCCGGGCCCACGTACAGGCCCACATCCCATCCCCAGGACCCTGCCCATCAGTCTCTGGACCTGATCCTGGCCCTGACCTCTGGATTGACTTCCCAGCTTGATGTCAGACCCACCTCATCACCATTATATTGCCTTATGGTCTGGATTCCCAGTCGGATCTGGCCACCACCTCCAGGTCCATCCCACTCCTTCACTCAGGAGGGACAGGCCCTGCCAGCCCCAGGGTCTCGCCCGCCTGCCTCCCCTCCAGGAGCAGCCCTGCTTTTACTCCTCCCTGGCAGTCATTTCTCCTTTGTAAGGAACCTAAATCTCCCCTTGCCACATGTTGAATTTCCATCTTCACGAGCAGAGGCGCGTGCACAGCGACACACCATTGCACGGCCGGCACCATGGCATGGCAGGCAGCGCGGGGCTGCCAGCACAGCCAGGCAAGCAGGGGTCCACCAGTGCGCCTCTGTCAGCACCCACCAAAGACCTTTCATGCCCATGGACAGAGGAGCAGGCTGAGAGACCCATCCAAATGAAATCATGTAAACCTCAAGAGGAGGGATGATAAAGAGGCCAGGCGATCTTTCAAGGAACATCTTTTTGGAACATTTAACAATGCTATATATGTTTCCTAAAAGGTCCAGGGAGTTACTGTGGGAGGGATCTATGCCCTTAAATGCCTAATAATTCATGTGAAGTACCTGTGTTTTCCTGGAACTCACCTGCAATGTGCCAGAAAATCACCAAATGTAAAAAATACATATGTTCTCATAAAGAACAGTAATCATTTGCAGTTGCCAGCGATGAATTACACTGTCCCACAGGATTTTTTTCCTCAGAAGATGACAGTGCTGTTCCTGACCAAGAAGTTGAGTATTGTCTCAAGAAAAGCTAGGAAGGAAATGGGACCTTTCTCAGAAAATTTTGATGCAGTTATATTGCAGCTGGGACCCAGATTGTTGTTCTGCGGAGAAGGAAGCTGTGATGGGTGTCTAGAGCCGCCAGATTGGCTTACCTCTGCACAGTGGTGTCTGTTGGACACCTTAACCTGAATTTTGAATGAAAGCAGCTGTAAAAAATTATACTTGCAAGAAAAAGAAGAAAATCAGGACAACTAAAGCACACTTCCAGACATTTCCCAGCTTTCCACTTTAACTAAGCTGACTGCCGTACCAACTACCATTCTCCCAGATTTCTGCTTTGAATATGTTTAAAGACATTATTGTTAATCACATGTGGGAAGTCTAAAGCTTCAACTTTGAGAAACAGATGAAGTTTGTACCTGACTGAAACAAAATATCTATTCTAAGCAGAAATAAATGAAAATCAGGGAAAAGGCATACATCAACACTGAACCTACTCCTCTTCTAGCCAACACAATGTCACTGTTTTCACAATTATATGGCACCAGATTTGGGCTTGTCTGCTATAGCCAAGTCGTAGACAGTAATATTTTTCTTGTCTTATAACTGTACTGCACCACGTTACATGAAGTGTGTGTAAAATAACTCAGAGACACAACAGGAAGGTGACATAATACCCTACAAAAATGTGAGTAATGGAGCTTTAAAATAGCATGCTAAGTAGGGTCTCCCCTACCTTTAACAAATTTCTTAGATGTTTTCTTCATAGACATACTCCTAAGCCTCTGTCTATGCTGAAGGCAAGTGAACCATGTGTGAAGTAAGACCATGCAGATATGATGATTTAACTTTTTTATAGTGATCAGAAATGTGATTCAGTGGTGGCAAGAACAGCAAGATGGTAATACTACTAGCTTTCCCAACCCACTGTGTTTGTGAAATCCTGCACCCTGCACCAAGCAAGATTCCTCTTTGCCAGCGTTCCCAAGCCATCCCTGGCAAGCAGCATGATAAGAAGGAAAAATATTTTCTGCAGTAGAAAAGCTGGCAGTGGTTCACTGAAAAGTAAGGCAACTCTGATAACTTTCTTCTTCTTGGGGCTAGGTAGTATCTAATAAGGCAGGTTAGGAACTTGAGAAATTAACTCTAATGAAAGTTATGTTTTAAACTATGTTGTCACTGTTCACAATGCAGTTTCACATAGTGTTTTAACAGAACATAGATTCTGCTCATTATTTAGTTTGGTTTATGATTCGTTTTAAATAGATTTTTTTGGTCCCTATTTCATTTTCTCACTGAGAGGTTTTTTGAATCCCTGCAACCAAAAACACTCCCTCTTTCAAAGATTAGATTACCATCAAGTGACCCCTCTTTGTCAGGGCCACCTGCCTGATAAAATGGTTTCTTGCTACAAGCACTGGTAGCAAGGCAGAAGTTATAAAGCAAGGGAGCTACTGGGCCTCACTGCCTCTGCAGTTTCCATAGAGCCTGTAAATCATCCAGGTTTTTAGTGTTACTAATTCTGATTGCTGTCGCTGTCCTCCAGAAGGCAGTAATCCAAGATCTAATCAAACAGCAGGGGTTCTCAAGCTTAAAACACAAAGCAACTCTTTTTGACAGCTAGATTAGCTGCATCTAGAAAATACCTTTTATTGCTACAAAGGTACACAAGTTAACGCTTGTTCAGTTACTCCACTTCTTTTGATGAATTAAAATCAGAGAAGAAAGGAGAGTGAACGATTAAGGGTTTAGTAACCAAAAATCATTAACTTTTAAAATTTTTCCTCATCAAAAAATGAATGCTCTGTCAGCTTTTTAGAATGAAAGTTTGTTTTTCTGACTTACCAGCTTCATAAATATCCTTCATACCTCTGTCACAGAGGTAGTAAATTCAAAGCCAAAAGTAGATGCTACCAACCCAAGACTGCTGCAAATTATTCTGCACCTTCTTGAAATAACCAAATCATGATCAGAAGTAATGCTTAATTAGACTTGCTTACACTCCACTAAAGTGACTTATTTACACTTTACTAATAGGCAACAAAACCTGGAATGTATACAGAGCATAAAGGTTTTGCTAAAACTTACATAAAACATGCAAGCTTTCCAGAAAACTGTATTCTAACACATCCAGTTCTTTTAAGTCTTGAGCTATACAAAGGCATGTTTAATCAGTATTGCATTACTAGCTCCAGTGTTGTAAAGACTTGTGGGGGTTTTTTTTAATCTTTCATACTGTAAGTTTTGCATTTTTTCTTTTTTAAATTTTTATCTTCTAAAACTAAGTATGTCCTGGAACATCATCAGTGGAAAAAAAAAGTTCCCAAGCCTTTATAATTATAGAGGGAAGCTGAAAAACACCGGAAGAGTGTCTTAATACATTAGAAAAAAACCCAAGAAATTAGAGCAAGATTGTGAATCTCTTTTTATAAAGTATAATGATTTCAAAGAAGAAAGGAAGTTGATTTATATATTTAAAAATCTGGTGAGACATCAACATGGTTTACCTATTCATTTTTCAGAGTAAGTCTTCAGCCTGGGGAGTTGAAAAACTGGTCCTTATCTCATTAACTCTATCAGGAGTGGCATCAGTGTAAGTTTAATCAGAATCATGACTTCTGGAATGGGAGTGCTGCGTTTCAGTACTGATTCAGTTGCCAAAACACAGGTGTTTAGGGACATTTGAGATACCCTAGGGATCCCACCTGGCCTCTAACTGCTGATCCAGAAGGACACAAGTTTCCCATAGGACCTTTGCTAGTGCTTGCCAACCCTACTGCTCCAAGGCATTTCCAGTGACACAGCATGGTGCTTGTGCTTATGCAACTGAATCCTGATGTTTTGGGCTACCCCTGCACAGCACCAAGCCTTCTGAGGTGCTGTTGTAATCAGCAAGTAAGAGTGGGGCTGCTTTTAGCTTTTCTACTTTTTGAGCCTTGAGGTTTTCTTCATGCAGATCACCTGCCTGTTCAGCTACAAGTAAAAAAGTCTCAGTGACCTTGAATGGTGAAAAGAATTAATAGAAGATCTTTAAATGAAGAAACTTGCAAGCCAACAAAAGATTTTTAAAGTGTGATATAAGCTGCATACATCCTTACTTACGAAGGTCCTCATTAAAAAAGGCATGCAAATGTTTTACTGGTGAGGAAGGAAGCTGTTTGAGAGACTTGACTCCCCACCCTTAAATAAAAGTCAGAAAAACACAGCTGATCTGTCTTAAAAGAGAAAACCAGCTCCGTTTCACATTTCTGAAAGCTTTTCATGAACTTCTCTAGGAAAGCACAGAAACACAAGCCTTGCACAGTGACTGCACACACTCAGGGATTGAGGCAGGTACTCCTAAAGGTTTTTTTTTATTTTGAATGTCATTAATTAGTGTGTGAATTAAAACAGCAGTGTGCATATAGCTTCCAGATGTTTTATTTTCCAGGTTACATGGTTCTTCTGGGGACCAGCTACTTCTGTGGGAAAAGAAAGCTTGGAAGGAGGAGTTCTGTATGACCTTGTTTCACTGAGCCAGTAAACCTCACTGGGACAGTGGCTAATGTTGGCCACTGTCCATCGCAAGGAGGTCTACAATGACATTATAGACATCTTACTTCGCTGGTGGAGGGTGTAACTGTGTAGAAATCCACAGGAGAAAAAGAAGGAAAAGACAAGGAATTACAAGACAAGAACATTTGGAGCTGGAAAGGGTGGTGAGAAGAAAGGCTTCCAAAAGACAGAGAGGTAAAGCCAGAGAAATTACTCAATTCTTAGGCTGCTCTGGAAGGCATAAAGCAGAGCAAAGCCTCCCTCTTAGTCATTAGATGGCTGGTGCCACACAACTGCGTTGAGAAAACGTGCTAATGAATTGAATGCAGTGAAAGGAGGCAAGGTTAATACATAGTAAACTGTACCTGTTGACAAGTACTTTAGTTATGACTATGAAAGTGCTTTATAGGGTAATAACTGTTCAGTAGCAAACTTAAAATAAAAATAATGGAGGTTTAATAATAGTAATTGTGTCATTGTTATTAAGGGTTTTAGCAGGTTTTAAATTGAAAGCTTAAACTCCCCAGCAGAGAACAAATTATTTGGCCAATCCTGCAAATACATGTTTAACACTTTCTGGCTACTTTACATTAGCAAGTAATTTGACACTGTAAGGGCAGATGGTGCTCAGCCCCCTGCATGTACACTATAGGCAACACAGTGGTTTTACCTTGAACTAAATTTAGCCTGGGTATCTGAACGGACCACCACCATCACATCTGAATCTGCCAAAAGGGCACATGGTTGTTCTGGGTTGTTCTCTCCATTAGGAGCTGGAATGCATTTGGTGTGTGACTGGAACAGACCATCTGCCTTAAGTGCCTCTGAAATGAAACCTGTTCACAGGTACTGAAAACACCCCAAGAACAGAAACTAAGTGCAACTAGTGGGGACAAGCAGGGAGGGTTGCTTCAAAGCCATGCTGTTGCTCTGAACCAAAACAGAGCTGTAGAAAACCCTTTGCTCCTTTTCTTTGCTAATTATCTTAAAGTCTGAGTGTGATCCAGTTTAGGTTGCAAATGAAAGGGGAAAGAGCCATACAAATTGATGACAATTTAGAATAGTTTAATAGCATGAGGTACTCAGGATAATGCTTGTGTCTTGTTGCCTTGTGAGACGGGCTGGACCACATGGAGCTCTGGTCTTTCACTAGTGACAGGTACAAACAAGCCATGGAGCCTGCTGTGGAAATAAATGTGCGATGATAACCCGACAGTGGAGGAAGCCATGAGGTGACAGACACTTCATTAGAGGGGGTGGGTGAGAAGCTGGGATGTGGCAAAGCCATTCTTGCTGGACTGATTCTGGTTCTCACGTATTTATCCTTACTTCTCCCTTCCTCTTTCTGCTAGGAGAGAGAACAATAAATATGGAACAGACATGAGCAGGGCAGGAGAGAAAACTTTTGCTCTCTGCTGAAAATCACTGCTGTTCACACGACAATTTTCAATTGAAAATGTTAACTCTTCATTATAAAATCAAATTTAAGCTTTGAAAAATAAATAAAAACAAGTTGTTGGCAGCCATAAAGAAAACATCAACAGTTGAAATCTGTCAAAATCATGAAAAAAAAATTAGTTCTCAGCTGAAAGTCTTTGGTTTTTTGAAAGCAATTTTTGATATCCTTTTAAAAGAAAAGCACATGTTCACAGAGTCTGGGTGTGTTCTGTGAAAACTCCCAATTTTCTGAAGGGATGGAGGTGTGGGAAACAAAAAACCAAAAAGATGTGTTGGTAAATCCTGAGAAATTTCTCAGTGACCTATGTAAATGTTATCTTATACAGTTTTGTGTCTACATTAGATGCTTTTACCACATTTTTTTTTTTCCCAAAAAAAGCTCAAGGAAGTAATTTCTGAGTCAGATTAAATATCAGGACTTCTTCAGTCTTGAACAGTCTCTTGCAAGGGCAACAGATCTGTTTGCAACCCACTGCAATGACTGGAAATTTGGAGGGTAAATTTGAGCAAGATATATGCTTATGTCTGTTTCCATTTAAATTTAAAGATGTATTTCTGTGCTTATTCTTACCCAGTACTGTGACTCTAAGCGGTTCTCCTGTCTATACATATGTCAGGAATTACTTGATATATTGAGATATTTGTGATGTTCATCTTTAAAGAGTTGGATTCCAGCACTCTCCCAGTACTTCAAGCAGTGTCACGGCTTTGCGGGTACTGCTGCTTCAGCAGATGTCAGGAAGCCATGTGCTTGTCAGGTACCATATGGAGATTCCCAGAAGCGGCTGAGCACTCTCAACTTTATTGCCTTCCTGGAGTTTCAGGTCACTGAGGACCATGAAAAACTGAACCCTTTGGCAGACTTAATAATGATTTTTTTTTTTTTTTTTTTTTTAATTATAGAGCCAAAAGAAGCCAACACATGTGCTGGCTCCAATATTTCCATTTCAATCCAGCCCAGCTTCTGAGGATGTTAAGTGCATGGCCTCTTTTAGACTTTGGAATTAAAAAGAGTATCTGAATAAAGCTTCCTTTTATTTGAGAAGAGAAGCATTCTTTTGAAACTGTCTCAAATATCACACTTGGCTGCCAGCACATTTTGGGAAAGACAGGTGAGAAGTGAAGCACATTCCTTCCATTATGCCTTTTGCCACAGTGTCCAGCTTTATCATCTGGGCAATTACATGTCTTTGAAAAAAAGCTCAAATGCCACTACAGTTTTGACTTAAACCAAGAGAGGAAAAAAAAAGGTATTTTAAGCTTATTACAATAAAACTTTATGTCTGCTTCACTTTGGTAGGACTAGAATAGTATTTAAGGAAAGCAGCAGATAACTTTATCACTATGTGGGGCCTGTTTTTTTCTTAGACCATGGGATGGCTCATAACACACCACAATTATAGTACAAGAGGGTGAGAGATGGGAGCAATTCGTGGGGTCAGAGGAAGGTTGTTTCAAGTGTAAATAATCCCTTTAAATTTGTGAGTTACTTTCAACTGGGTTTTGCACGTCAAAGAACCTATTTCCTCTTATTATTAAAAGCACGAGCCAGATACACATGAAAAACCTCTGCATTGGAACATGCTTTGGAACGACCTGGGCATATAGTACTCTTCCTTAACTGTTTACATCAGTATCCTTTACTGAGTGCTCAGGTACCATAGTAATAGATGGTTTCTGAAATGGCAGTAAGCAACTGTGCGCAAGGAATACTGCCTGCCACCCTAACAGCTACATACACCCGGTCTGATTTTCTTTTCCTATATTTAACTGATATTTTTCTTTGGCAGTTATACGTAGTTTTTAATAACTACCTAAATGAACACAGCCTCTGTATGAAGTGTCTTGTGCACAAAAGGTATTAAACAGTCAAGCCTGCTTTTGGAGGAGTCTTACGGACATATGACATTTCATCATGGTGATGAAGATACAGAGAGGGCCTTTCACAGCAGTGGAATCACACCCACTATTCTACTTCACATGTTTTGGGGTGGGTTCTTCTTTTTTTACAGTTTACTACATTTCACTATCACATGTAAGTATTTTCACAGTCCTGTGCATGCTTCAGTTACCCTGTTTATGGTGCTCATGCTGTTTATGGTGCTCACTGTCACAGCAGGGATTAACAGGCTCTTCAGGAGGGCATTCGTGTAAGGGGAGCAGACACAGGATTGTTATACACTGGTTGAACAATTTTTACATTGCATGCCAGCTGTTCCTCAGTCTTTGCAAAGAGCTTATACCCATCTTAAACCCCACTTAAGTCCTACTTTGATTTTTTTGCCTACATATCCTACTAGTGAAAACTATCAGTGACATCTCTATAATAGCAGAGGAGCTGGTCACTTGATGTGAGGAATGCTAATACTTGTACAAGAAAATTATTTTTTAAGAGTTTTGGAAAGAAATAATAAATAAAAATAACCTTTGGGACACTGAAGTTAAGAACTGTTGTTATTACAGTTTTTTTCAAAGCAGCCTTGTTGAACAAAATGCAGACAGTCTCCTTCCCTCTTACTTTTGCTAGTACCCCCTCCACTTACATTTGCTGTTGTCCTGCTTGTATTACAGACCCCTTCCAGAGACAGTAAGTTCCTGACTGCATTCTTCTTGATTACTACCTCGTAACACCAGAAGACTCATCTCTTTTGGGGAAAGCTTCTTCTCAAATAAAAAGTGAGCCTGTGGTGTGGAGCATCTCTTGCTTTTACAGACCTACCCTTGAGAGTTGTTCCTGCAAGGCCTTGACCCAGAAAAACTCCTGTGCTGTGCTCAACAACGGAGTCAACGTGACACAGGTAGGATTGGAGATTATAGTTTTCATAGTAAAATACAGTTATTGAGTGGCAGTATTCTATACTTTTCATTTTCAAGGCAAATGCTAACACTTTTTAAAGCTGTAGCTGTGCTAAGCACACACTGTCTTCTCCCAAGCTCTGCTCTCCCATCCACAGCAAAGGAACTAGTTGTAGATGAAACCAAGGGGATGAGAGGCTTATGAGATGTTGGGGCTATTAGGTTGTTTTCATTTGACTGGGTCTTTATTTCAATTTACACTTACTCAGAAAAGCAACTAGGCACATAGTCAGGGCCTGCTTTTGCTTTTTCTTGTATCGGGGCTTTAAAGACATATAATCTTTAGTCTATAATCAGCTGTGTCTTCTTTAACTAAACTTTACCAAAGTTCTGTGAGTCATTTTGGAGGATCAGACCCTGGGTCTGTAGGATTTCTCCTGATTGTTGACAGATATTCTTGGTATAGTGTAATAATATCTCCAGGAATTTTCAAACCTCTACCTCCTTATGTCTGTCAACAAGTAGCCTGTGCACAAAAGCCCTTTGGCACATGCAAACTTGAAACAAAATAGGGAGTTCGAAGGCCTGACTTTCAGTCACGCCTGTGTATGCAGCTGCGTTTGTTCTGTCCATAGACAATGCAGGGAGAACCTGGAAAAAGTTGCCATGAAAGAGGACGAAGTTTCCCTGACAGATTCAATTTAAGGTGATAATGAATGAGAACAAACAGCAGGTCTACATTAGTTATGCAGGCTGGATACAGAGAGAGAATGTTATTTCACCAAAGTACAGTGTAGCCACATAGCTGACTAGTAGACAGATAACAGAGGAGCAGGGGAAGTCCAAGTATTCCTGAATTTTATCAGCACATAGGAGAAGACCTTACTTCTTGTGCAATTAACTGAAAGGAGAATATTCCCTTGCACACACCTAGAGTCTCAGCTTGACTCAGGCAGCCTTGAAAGAGAATCCTCTTGAAGAGACTTCGCTGAGAGGAGTTTATATTAGCTCCCACTTGAATTGAAAGCTATTCCACCTGCTATCTGGCAGGAAGGCAGTGTGCATAATTAAAAGCAGACATTTCAAAGACTATGAGTACCCAGCGGGGTTTTGAATACTGAGAGTAGTGAAGGGTTCTACCTCATCTGCACACTGTTTCCACCCTTTAAGTACTCTGGAGAAATTAACTAACAATATTTGGTTATTATTAATCCTTTTTACAATGGAAAGAGCATCTCAAATAATTTTTGGTGCCAAGAATCTGTTGTTTCAAGCAATTCACTAAGCAGGCTCAGACACTGTGAGCCCTCCCTAGTTAAAGCTTCTATGGTTTAATTTATTCCAGAGACTGGATCAGCAATGGTGGGAAGGTGAAAATTCTGTGTTTCGGTATTCATTTTTGTGGGAGTGAGAAACTGTTTTTCTTTCCAGGCTCAGAAGAGAAGCCAATTGCCATAGAATAAGCTCTTCCTAGGGAAAAGATTTTATTGATATCTGAGACAAATTTGTATTTAAGGTTACTAATTCCAAATTACTTTTTCTTCAACAAAGCCATGTTATTAGATACTACAGATTTATAGTTTTTTTCATCCCAAATGTAATCTCTGTTTGCTCATAAATTTTCTGCTCTGAAGAACTGATAACTTCACTGAGCGAGGGAGTCTAACATGGTCAAGGAATATCTTTTTTAATAGAATAAGTAGTAGCAATTAAACACAAATGAAAATATGATTACCTGCCCACTATAAGTTTTCCGTACTAGGATACCCAGTCAACAAAAACTCTTTGGTTCAGAAACGGAAACCATTGTGTACATTGAAAAAAAAAACCCCAAGTATTCAAAGAAATCACATGCTGATGACATCCCTTATTGACCATATAGTAACAGAACTGTCTTTTTCTTCTTAGAATGTGAAAACTAATTGCCAACTAGTAAACGTGTATTTTATGTTAATAAACTTAATTAACACTAGACAAAGTTTTCCTTTCATTCTTTCTCATTACAAGGCAATCCTTGACAGAGACATGGACTAGATGACCACACCTCTCCAAGGCTTATTTTTATGCCTCTAAATTCAAGTGAACAATTTTTTAAAGCATTCTCCCCTCACCTTAGAAATATATTTGCACTGTTTTCCCCATAAGAAAGAAATTCATACATAGTCTCCCATTCGGCCAGTTGAGCATAAGTAATACTTTGCTGTCTTGACTATTTTGCTTGCAAACAATACTGTCTTTTTCTCGGAAGGTCTGATTCTGAAATGTATAAACCATGTAATAAAATGGCATTGATTTTAAACAGCTATTCATATGAACATATGTATTTCCATATGAATAGGTTGTAGAATCAGGCCAGGATCATGCAAGTCACCACGTAAGGATGGATTATAGGATTGGAGATGGATAACTGTATGAACCAGTAAACCCTGTCATATTCTTGATTGTGTTTTGAATCTCCTTTTGTGCTCAAGGTTTACAAGTTATAAAGACACCCTATGAGAATTGCCAGACAGTGCTTTAATAAACATAGATCCTGCCTGAGCAACCCTTCTACACATGCATAAATCCAATTCATTTCCTCTAGTGTCTGATTTCAGCTGAAGTTGAAACCTGCCAGTGCAAGGAACAAGCTAGCCCCCTGCGCAACCAGGACAAGAGCAATGAAACAAATCTAAGTTACTCTGTAAACGAATAAACATAACTGTACAGGTAATAGCAGTGGATTCAGTTGAATATGAGGAAGAACTTCTTTACCTTGAGGGTGACAGAGCACAGGAACAGGCTGCCCGGCGGGGTTGTGGAGTCTCCTCCTTTGGAGATATTCAAAAACCACCTAGACAATGTCCTGTGCAACCTGCTCTAGGTGAACCTACTTTAGCAGGGGGGTTGGACTGGATGATCTCCCGAGGTCCCTTCCAACCCCTGCTGTTCTGTGATTGATTCTGTGAAATGAGTGACATATCAGAATGGAATTTCCCTACTTCATCCTTTTTCTCTCCATCTTTCTAGGTCACTTTCTACTACAGCCTTGTTTTTCTCCATACTGCCAACTTGGAAATCTCACATGCCTGCATAGTCCCCAAAAAGCAGCTCAATTTTAAAACTTGCAGTGGTTCATTCCCCACTCAACCATTAGGGAGCTATGTAAGAGTGGTCAGTGCTGATGGAGAGAGGAGAGTTTATCCTGGCAATCCAGGGTTGCAGTGAGTGCTGTAAGCACTTGCAGAGGTGCTCCAACATCGTTACCTCTGCTGCACAGTGCGACAGCACCAGGCAACCAGCAGCCAGAGTAACCTTTGGCAGCCTAAATGCTCTTAGACATATCCAAATGAGAGACAGTGTTTATGTAGCTGTGCAAGTGGGGAGACTCCTGATGTTTCTTTTATGGAGCACTTTTAATGCTGGGACTTGTTGCAAGAGTGTTCCATGTCTTCAGATATGTGAATAGCAGATTAGTTCTTTGTATATGGCAGTCAAAAATAGGTGGCTGGCTAACAGAAGAGTTCCTGAGTTTTATGAGATCAATAAAACTTGTTGTTGTACTGAGCGCTTGGCTTTTGCTAGTAGTCTCTTACATCAGCTTTAATCAGGTTTCTCCCTGCATCATTGTGGGGGAGGCAGTACCACGAGTTTCTTCGGCAGCTGTTACCGAAAGTCCAACGTAAGTCCAGGCTTAATGGGCCACTGGAGTGAATGGGGTTTACGGATGCACTTGAGTGCTTGGCTGAACCGGGGCCAGCCTGGGTGACAATACTTTGTCAAGGAGCCAGGTACCCGGTCTCACTTTTTTTGGAGATATTTCCACGGTGTGAGATTTTTTTTTTCCTTTCATGTGTTGTTTTTTTGCTGTGTTTTTTGTTTTTGTTTTTTTTTAAATTGGGAATAAGCTCTCCAGAATGAAAATGTGTGATATCCTCTTGTCTGTGGAAAACTTCATAAACAAGAACAGACACTTCTAGTGCAGAGGCATTAGAAAGGCATTTCTTTTGAAAACAGCAGCTAGAGACTCTTCATAACTCTCCTCCCGTTCTTGGATGATAAAATGGTTGAGCACTGAGACCTGAGGTGGGAAGGCCCACTAACCAGTTCCTTCTTCTCTGAAATAGACACTAAAGAGGAATTTGATCCAGATCCTCTGTCCCGCAAGTTCCACCACACACCTTGGGTCTGAGCTCAAAACCACTGAGGTGTCAGCTGGATGACTCCTCTGC
>NW_009260028.1:5267124-5270109 GCF_000687185.1 Egretta garzetta | reverse complement strand
AGGACATGGTCTGCTCTCATCAATCATGGCCTTAGAAACAGACAATCAGTGCTACGTTTAAACTAAAAATGTAGAGGAAAAATAGAAAAGAAGGTCAGAATAAACAATGGGGCCATTTGCATTCAGATCCCATTTTTCACATCACCTAAATATAAAGCAGGGCCTAGAAGGAAGAAAGATTTAGTGCTGACTTCCTTCTAACAAAGCTGTGACTAATGGCATTATACCTTTTTATTTTATTTTTTAAACCAAAGCTAAAATGAGGGAACAGGAGAAAAAAAAAACTTACAAATAGAGCCTACATTATGCTCATGACCTCTCAGGCAGCCTGCACAATGGGTGCCTCCCTTACCCCTTCCTCCTGCAGGATGGATCTCCTCCAGTTTCCCCGGCTGCTTGTTGTTAAAACAAAGACTGCTGTATGCTGTGCATCTTTTCACTGATGACACTGTATTTTTGCATTATTTGGGAACCTGGATACAAGTCCACACCTCCAGCAAAACAAACAAACAAATGAAAAAAACCCCACAACGCTCATTTTGCAGTGTCAGTCCAGATAAAACATCCTTTAGAGACATTTTACTCATCCTTTTACTCTGAACAAAAGCAGCAGAATGAGGTTCTGAACAGGCTGATCATATACAGATGCCATGTGAATTGGGCTTGAGTTGATAGGTAACAAAATAAATGTATTTACTGCATTATAAAATACAGCATGGTTCAAGACCGAATGTAGCAAATCACCCTCCCTTCCACCAAAAGTAAAGCTTATGTTTTGAAGTATGTGAAAATTCTTCTTTTTAATGGTATATGACCATTTAAATAACCTTATTTAGCTGGATAAAAACTGTTTTAGCTGAAACCCTGGCTTAGGTGAGTCAGTAAATGTTTGTACAACTAACATCAGTAACGGAAAAATTATGCAAGGCAAGTTTGCTTTTGTTTAGGCAAACAGAATGATAAAAATAAAATTGTGTCATGTAAAATTAATGCCTAGTGAAATCTTACTTTTTCAAGTACTGTTATTAGGCAAAGCTGTATATCTGTCAGCATAGTCCTTATATTAAATGCATGAAATAGAACCCTTTCAGTATCATAGCAATAATATTAATAGATTCATGCAGAGGCCTTCAGACGTGTAATTGCATATATAAGAAAACCGTTCTTGAATTGGTTGGGTACCAAAGAGTTCTTTTCTTCCAAGACTGAAGAACAAATTGAGATAGAGATGCAGGAGAAGAAGATAAAACATGCTAGCTGGGGACTTCCAGGACAACTAAAAAGACTCGCCTTTTCACAGGTTTTCCACAATCACCTCTGATTTGGAATGATAAATCCACATTGCTGGGTTTTTCCAAAGCACACCATTCCAAGGGATTACTAAATGTACTCCTAAATTATTTGGGGCTTTAGAAAACTCCATAGTCATCTCTCAGTGACTTTCAGTGGCATTTAGGATTTCCAGAAAGGCCTCAGGCACTTATCTGGAATGAGAGTGTGAGAACCTGCGGAGAAGGTTTTACTGCCATTTCCCAAAAGCTCTTATACAGGTAATTTGTAGGTACTCCAGCTCACTGCAAGTTTGGATGCTTGTGGATAAGGGTCTGCCATACCCAACGCATCCTGAATAAGCCCAAGAAAGGAAAGAAAATCTGAGTTCTGAAAGTTTCCTCACTTCTCTCAGTTTTGAGTCCCCTCAGCATATCGTGGTTCAGCCAGGATGTCCAGCTGACATGATGCCAGCCTGCCTGCTCACCTCTTTGTGTGTGCTTTGACCACCTGTGAATCTGCAAGCCAAAGGGCTGAAAACCCAATGCCAAACATGGTAAAAAAAGAGAAGGACAAGGCCCTGAGCAGTATGAAGTAACAGGGGGGTTCAATCAGTGGCTACTGAGGCGACCAGAAGATCCTTAGAAGCATCAGCATTGCCCCCTTCCCTGCTGTCAGGCAGCTGCCCTGAATCTGCTCCCGGGGCACAGCAGGGTCTGTGCAGGAGCAGGGTGGCTGGAGGAGATGGAGGGGCCAAGGCAGCTCCTTGCCAGCCGCAGCCTCAAGGATAGCCCTGCTGTGTCCGGGGCTGTAGCCTAGTCTTCTCCTGTTCTACAGGCTATCAGTAGGTCACAGAGGAAACAATTTATTATAACAGGCGTCACTGTGTTCCCAGGTCAGTCTGATATATCCGTCCTTGGCTACTCATGGAGGTGACTTTCTGTCCCCGTTGAAATGAAAACAGCTTCGTTACTGGGCTCGCCTGGGCTCTCGGGGTTTATTCCTCCAGCCCAGGCTCTCTGCCTGACTCTGGCCATGACACCTGATGTTACAATATCATCTTTTCTCAGCTGCTTGGCTTATTAAGAAGAGTAAGATAACTTCCCGGTGCTGCGGTGCCACGCAGCAAATGACCGTGAGAGTCTCTGATAAAGGGGACCTTGGAGAAATAGGATCATAGAATCATAGACTCATTTACGTCGAAAAAGACCTTTCCTTGCCTGCTGTAAATCCCTTTATGAAGAATTTCACCTGTTATTAGCCTGATTTCATGTTTATCTATTTAATCTGTGTAGCTTCCTGCTGTGACTACTTGATGGCCAGAGGAGGAGCAGAGAAATTTGCAATAAGAAAGCACAGCAGTGGCAGGGTATAAAAAAAATAGTTTTGGAAAATGCTTATTTACCAAGCACAGTGCTAAAATCAGAATGTCTACAGATGTTTATGTATATACAAGAGGCACTGGATATTTCAAGACCAATTTGCTGGGGCCTTCAGCTTGGAGAGTTGTCTGGTTTCCAGAAAACCTCTGATCAAGAGTTGCAGTCTCTTAAATCTGTGGAAGCAGAAATCAGCCTTTCCAGGTGCCAAATCTGTATTTACTTTTAACTGACGAACTTTTATTGTTGTCATGCTAAACAAGAAAAAAGGACCCAGCCTTTCAAAAAAAAAAAAAAAAAAAAACAAAAACCCAAAAAACCGTAAGCACCCAACTAA
>NW_009260028.1:5254243-5266571 GCF_000687185.1 Egretta garzetta | reverse complement strand
CAAAAAAAAAAAAAAAAAAAACCAAAACCCAAATAACCTGTAGCCATCAAGCTGAAGGCAACTTCTTTATTTTGTGAACTTATTTTTCAGCAATTGGTCTCCTGCTTTCCAACAAGAAGTAGTAGGTCCCGTCTCATCCCTGCTCCCTCCACAGCTCTATGGCAGTGAAGGGCTTCCAGGTAGAGCAACAAGTCAAACACGTCCTTCCCTGAGGGATGCTTCTGGAGGCAAATAGCCTCTTGGGCGTCAGAAAGAGGTGGGAAGAACCAGCCGACCCACACAGCCAGGGCACCAGGAGGCCACGCTACCTGTGCTGCCCTAGCAGAGGACACTCTATGCCTGCCACAGAGAGAAACAGGAATCCAGAGGCAGCACCTTTCAGTCACATTTTAAGAAAACAGCTGTCAGCTGGAGGTAGGGGAGCTGGGAATGGCAGGGTCTAAGGAACGCACTGGAAAGTCACAAAGAACTCCCAGCCTTTTTGCAAAAGTTTTGCAGAAACTTCTCCCAGACTTTTGGAAGTGTTTTCTTGCCTTCTGTAGTGGAGGCAGGCTGAGGCAAAACAGAAAGCAAAGTAAATACAGGTTGAACATTCACAGTCACTAGACACTGTTAACAATCATTAAGCCCTGTCGCCTGAGTCAGTAAAATACCAGTCGTCTCAGCCCCAGATTAAAACACTACCTAACAACCTCTTGAAGTACACCCTTTTACAGAAGAGAGGTTTCATTATTTCTGTTTTCATTTTTAGGTGGGTTTTTCAAAGGTACAGACAGTATCAACATTGTGTGAAAGACAGAGTCATCCTCGGGCCTGACTTTTCAGAAAAAAACAGCAGAATGGTTATCCTGCACTGTTTTTTAAGAAGTGTAACATAATTTTCATAATCATTCAGCAAGACTCCCATAGAAAACCTTCCCACTACCACGTTCCTCCTACTTCTGTAAAAGTGTTGTGAAAAAAGCTGGTAAACGGTAACTTTAAATTGCATTTCAGCAAGGTAAGTAGGCTGTAAAACAACAAGGAACTTTACCTAAAGTGTCTTTCTGACTCTCGAACAAAACAAAGCCTATCTTATCCCCACATCAGTTTACATGCTGTAATTCAGAATGCTTCCACATTTCATTGTGTTTGAAGACGTTAAAAGTTTCACAGGAATTTCCCTTATTTTTAAAATTACCTAATTAGTCCCAAAGTTTGCATAGATTTCAAACAAAAAAATCAAGTGCAGTGAGACACAGCCATTCTTTGCTTTGTTTACCCATCTGTTTCTCCGCATTTGGAGCAAGGAGGAAACGTGGCAGAACTATTTAATGCAAATGGCACTGAGAATATGGAACAAGTTACCAGTGTTGGGAGTTAGCAAAGAGCATACATGTGTTCAAATTACCGGAGATTTGTTTCTCTGGTAGGGAGGATTGAAGGATGAAAATGCAAAACCATGGGATTCAGCTAAACTAAACAAAGGAATTGATACTATGTTTGGGGCCGGATGCCTTTTTTCCTGAAAAGATTTTGCTTCCAAATGATTCAGGTGCAAACTTGTTGTCTGCTGAGACTGAGAGCCAAGAGCCCTTGATACTGCTTCTGGGTGTGACACGTGACTGCAGGCAGGGGGTTTTCTGGTTGTTTTTCTTCTGAATCAAGTCTTACTTTTTTTTATCTGTAAAGTATGTGCAGTAGGGAAGGAGTCCTACGGGCTTCGGCTGAGCACTGGATTTTGGCCAGGCCTCAGTGGGTACAAAGGAAGGGAGAGAAAGACGGTCCTGGGGTGGGGGTTGTTAGCGAGCTGCTTCACGTTCAACAGGGAGGCTGCTGGGTGCGAGGAGGATCCCTGAAATGGGCTGTAGACTGGGCATCAGTCCTGCAGAAAAATCTGTTGGGCAAGAGCAATGGTTATGCCACATGCTTAACAGAAAGCAGAAAAACACGTACTCCCTCACATGTTTTTCTTCTGAGGCAAAATTCCTCTGACATCCACGGAGGCAACACCACTCTGAATCACCTGAGGACTGAGGTTTACCTACAAGGCATCATCTCAATCCAGATGATTGCAAGGGCTTTGATATTAGCTCAAACACAGAACTGAGCTAACATGTCTGCAGGACTTCTAAATTAGAGCTGGCTCATGTCCAGGCAGTTCGAAGCATAAGCAAAGGAGCCTCAGGTCTGTCTGAAATGTCCATACAGATGGATTCTCAGATAGGATGCTCTGAAGTGTTGCCTCTTGTGGTTACAGTTAGCGTGTGGGTGGCTGAGTTCTCTGAATCGCACATTGTAAAAACAGCAGTTTGACAGTTCCATTAACAATATAGATGGGTTTGGTTTCAGTATGAAAACTCTTCTTTTTGGAATTCCCCAGATCTGAGGAATGGATTGAAGGAAAAAAAAGAATCTGATTCAGAACTTGAAAGGAATTCATGTCTTTCCCACAACATTTACTACTGGGAAACATTACTAACTTTTACTATAAGAGCTATTGACCAATAACTCTCCTAGTGTTTCCCTGGAAGCCCAGCAAAGTGTAAGTAAAGAGGCTGGAGGATGAAAGTGTTTTGCTTTCCAACATCAAAAAATAAAATAAAAACCCCACCACGTGCGGGCAAATATGCATGCACACACAGTGCCTTCAAATCTGCAGAAAGAGTCTGAAATTCAAAATAATGGCAGAACTCACTAAAATTCATCAGGACATGTGAACGGAGCGTACTCACACCACAACATAATGAAAGCCATCAGAGGTCCAACTTCATGTGGCTTTCACGGACCCACAGTGTCTGCTTGCTTTGTTTTGGAATTTTGCCTCTGCCCCATGCTAGTCACTGCTTCAAGAGAAATACGTAAAGGAGTCACTCCGGGTTTACAGAGCAGGAACAGCAGGAACATCTGAGCTGAATCGTTCCAGGTGCTTGTTAAAACAGGTTTAGCCAAATGAGAGAGCAGAAAGGTCCATGAGGGTTTTATTGCAGAGAACAGACAGTCTGATATGCCACTGCCTTGCATTTCATGCAGTCATTAATTTCCTCATGTGCAAACTGGGAGCAAGTCTGCTGCATAGTAATCCCTTCATTAGTTATAATGGGACTACTCCATATCAGTGTAAATGAACATACAGATTAAAATAAAAAACACCCAGACCAGAATATAGGGCCTCACTCAGTCTTTATTTCCCAATGAAAAGTACAGCTTATGCACAATGAGATGCACAAAGGCTTTTTGTCAAGGATATGCAGATTGTCCTTACCAACTAAATGTTTTCTTCTTAATACTTCAGACCCAACAGTAAGTGAGACTTCTATATTGCTCTTCACTAGAAATCGGTCTGAACTGGACCAATGCGTGGAGTGATGACTTAAAGATCACACAGAAGTGTAGACAGATGTTTTAAGTAAGAGGGAAAAAAAACTGCAATGAGAACTTACCAAGATGACTTCTTCAGAAGATGCAAACAGGAAAAGACAGGGGTTTTATGCCTCTGTGAAGTATGGGAGGGAGGTGCTACCTGAGCCATGTAAGTAGAAACATGTACGAGCAGACAAAACAGAGCTGGAGTGAGGTCACATCTTTGTTGGTGCCACTCAGGAAGCCTGACTTCACTCCGTGAGTCCCCAACAGCCATGTTCCAGGCGGCAGCCATGGGCCTGAATGACAAAGGCTCCAGCAGACAGAGGATAAGAAGAAGGAAGTGACTATACGACAGAGAACTATTATTCAGCCTTATTACAGTGTTGTTGCTCAGTGTGGTTCATGTGGATTTGCCTAGGCGTAGGAAATATGCAGCAGACGTTGACTGTATTGGAAACTGATAGACCTCAACATGTGATGGTAAAGAAGACCTCATCAAGCAAGACTGCTACTCCATACCAAAGAACACAATTCTTGGCACAACACAGTTTAATATTTTTATCAGTGACCTGGAAATAGACATAAAGTCATAAAATAATTTTGGGAGGCAGCCTAAGCTTTAAAATGAGCTGGACACTGACATGAAGAATTTAGGATCCTGAAGAATAAGTACTGAGCCCAGCACTATATCTGGAAACAAAGACTGTAAACCATGACCCTAGAAGAGGAACATTTTCTCCAGAGAATCAGGACTCTGCAAAAGCAAAGGGAGAAGCTGCTGCTGTTAATCAGCTAATGTGAGTTCCTTGGTGTGGTGCTCTGCCCAACAGAGTTACGGCCAGTCAGGTTGTACATGTGCTTTACACTGACATGAGCAGCATTGCTTTGTCTGGCTGCAATATCCACAGCTTAGAGACAAATTTGATAAATTGAAGGAGGCTAAGACAAGGACCCTGAGAATGGCTGAAATATTGAAAAATAGATCTTTGCATAGGCACAACAAGGTCCTTACTGTGTTTTAGCCTCCCAAAGAAAATGTTAGAATGACATGGCTACTAGCTATCATTTTACTAGCTAGGAAAAAGCAGCAGATTCTTCAGACTAGCAGGCAAAAGTTTAACAAGGTGTGAAGGCTGGGCACTGCAGCTAAATTAATTCAGATTACAAGTCAGACGCAACTTTTTAACAGTTAAGGTTAATAAGCATTAGAACACCTTACCAAAGAGTCTCATTTCTTCACTGGAAATATCAAAATCTTGGTTTTAATGAGTCAGGTGGGTCAAGCTGAATATTTTGGGTGTGAACACATGGCCCTGCTCAAGCCCAAACGTATATTGACTCCAAAATTTATGTGCACCCTCCTGCAGGTATGGCTGGAGGCTCAGCTTTGAGGGCTTCCCAGCCAGAGCAGGGGAAGAGGCTCAAGCCCAAACTACCCCTTAATGTCCTTCTGCCTTCCCCCTGCCTTGGGCATAAGTCAGTGGCCAAAGTAGAAGGTGGCAAGGCTGGCAACAGTCTGACTTACAGCTGCCAAACACAAACGCGGTACTAACACTCATCCTTCCTCACACAACGGCAACTGGAACCTTGCGGTAGATGAGGAAGATTGCATCGGTCAGTATTCCAGGATGAAAAGGGTGGGTTTTTGTTGGGAAGGGTCATGGGTGGGACATTGTTTTTTCATGTTTTCTTTTAAAACATGTCACCATATGGTTTCCGTGTTTTGAAGTAGTGAACTCCTGCTCTGTGCAAAGGAGAATGGTTTTCCTATACAGGGGATGGGTGAGTTTTTATGAACCATGGAAAGTCATGCTGTTCGTTGGCAAGGGCTTGAGTACACACATTTTTCAGTTCATATTGGAGAATATAAAACCCAGTAAACATCAGGGAGGAAAGAAGGTTGCCTGGTGTGGTTATGATCTGGACCATGACATCCACATTTCAAAATTTCCTCTTGGGAGAAAAAAAATCTGAAAATATTACAGGCAAGGGAGCAGAGAAGCAGAAGGGTTCTGAGAGAGGGTAGGTAATTTGGGAAACAGCCTTGAGGCTATGATGAAATCTCTGTAACTCAGACTACATAGGAGAGCAGAAGTTTGGGTTCATTTAGAGGTTTCTTGCCTTCCTACCACCTTGACAGGTAGACTGCCTCCATGGGTGCATGTCTTTTGTACACTGCTTTGTAAATCTATTCCAGGTTACATGAGAGAAGAATGACATTGTGTAGCATGATGTATAGTGGTTGTTGTTTAGTGGACCTGCAAGGACCAGTTGTTCAGATCAACTTAAGATCAAGCTGTTCTCTGCTCTGTCCGTATGTCGTATCTGCTAGGTGCTTCATTTGTTTATTTCTTTGCAAATTTCTTTGCAACGTGGCTGCTGAAGATTTTCAAGGCTCATATTTGACGATATTCTGGGTGTCCAGTAAAGAGGGAAATAATTTCCTGTGGTACATTGCAGTATCATGTAATAGACCTCCAGGGAGATTTACCCACTCCTTTTAAACACACCCCCTCCCAGAACAATGGTGAAAATGGAGTCATGATATTTAGCGATTTCCACCACTTAACTTCCTGAAATGGAAACCATAATGAAATACCACGCACGCTATAGTACCGTATGGTCAGGAAAACTAGACAAAGTCTTCCATTGTACCAGTCTGGTTGTTACAGGAGAGGATCTGCCTACTTTGGTGTAACAGGATGTACTGCATATTTTGTAGTTTTGCCCAGTGCTCCAATCCCTGTGGGCTAAACCTTTTCAACAACAGCAATAAAAGAAGAAAAAGACTGAGGCCCTTCTCTTATACCACTTTTATTTTAGGGGGATATTAAATACAAAGAGTTTCACTCTTGGTGGAAATTGTCCAACTGACTCCAGGATACTGTGTAATCATTAGGAACTGGAAAAACTCAAACTGCCTGTCTGTAGTGGCTTGGATAAGACCTGCTGGGCGCATTCCAGAAATGTATATTGCAGCTGTGATGAGACTTGTGTTTGGTCTCTTCTTTCAGGGTGAATTGTGCCCTTATGCCCAAGGCCTGATGCACCATTTGAGACCCATTTAAGTCCTTAAAATAAGACTAACATATCATTTAAATGTTACATGGACCTCCTGGCCCTTTTGACGGAAATGTGTGCATTACAAGGTATGTGCTAATCATTAAAATGTATTATTTCCACTATTAAAGACAGTAAAATACATTCAGAAAACTACCTCCCTGCCTTACATATGCGTTCTCTTATCATTTCTTCATCCAGCATCCTAGCCTGCAAAAGTGTCTAAAACACTGGCAGCTCGAAAGGAATATTGTGTAGCCTTCAGTTGACACTGCAGCCTGTTTGTGTCCCTCTGATGTTCCCCAACAGCAGTAGCAAGACTGTCCACTCCAGAAAGTAGTGCAGCCGGACAGGAGGAGATCTGGACAGCAGAACAGTCGGTGCCAAGGACATGACATCCACTCAGTTCGCCTTTAGGTGGATTTATGTGGTCTAGCTCTGGTCTAGTCCCGTGCCTTGGGGGCCCATGGGAGCACGTCTTCTGGTTTAGCTTCACCCTGAAGGAACCCCGTCTGTGTGCTCCGTGATCCCTACCTAGTGCAAACCAAAGCACAGTAAGTGGAGGTGATGGGGAGAGTCACCCCAAAAGCAGGTTCATGATCCTAGCGCAGATGCACCCTGTGCACACCCACATGCCTTCTTAGACAACATACAAGACAAAAAAGTGCTCACCAAATGCTGCTGTTAGTACCTGCAGGGAGAGCAAGTTGTAGGGTCTCCACATTTCCCTTTCATGGCAAAGATTTCTCTTTCGAGTGAGGACAAGCCAGATGAAGCTTCGTGCCCGGCAGTGGTGCCACCTGCCAGTGCTCCCCCTGGCTCCTGCCTCAGAGGACCTGCAAAGTTCTCTCTCCCCAAGTTTCGGGGCAACCAGGATTCAAATGGAAAAATCTGTGCACATGGCAACCAGAACTTGATATCTTAAGTGGTGCAGCGTGTGTATTAATGCCAGGTGAGATCTGGCAAGTGAATGTTTGCTTTAAATTTCTCTTTAATCACTCTTACAGTTTTAACTTTGAAGTCTAGGGAAGTACATTTTCTGGTTTATGCCTCAGATGACATGGAAAAAGATATTCCACCTACAGTACTGGAATATCATTTATAGATGTGTAAATTCATAAAGCTATGCCTCTAACAGTTTGCCCACATGGAACTATCCCAATTTGCATCAACCGAGAACTTGACAAAAAAAAAAAAAAAAAAAGAAAGAAAAAAGAACATTTGAGGCATTTCTTTTATTATAATTGCCCAGTATTTCAGATTCAGCTATTTCAGAATATATGCAAGAACATATATCCAGCCTATGTGCAAAAAAGAACAAACAAGATTTGGGCAGAGGTGAGGGGAGGCTATTTGCCTGCTAAATCGGTATTGAATTAGTTTTTGTTTAGATGTGGTTCATTAAAAATTTTAAGGCACATAGCTGGCTGAAAGGGTAGATTCACGAATGGAGCTGGAAGGACAAGGAGAAGCTGAACGTACAATCTTTGGAAAAATATTTAAAGAAATAATGATAAAAAGCAGTAAGATTTGGAGGGGTACAAGAATACTTGGATTTATTCAAGTTCTGTTTTTCTACTACAGATGTTCTGCTAACTAGAGCAGAGATGTTCAGAGACCACATATTGGCTGTAAAATTCTAGGACTGAGATTAATTAAATGTCTGCTGCTCCTCACACAAACTAGACTCCAGAGTTTTTCAGGCCTTCTAGTGTTCTGAAAGAACAGCTGTAGAATACATCACATGCATATCTTGCACTCTTAAAATGTATTTTTATAACAAGTGTCATTTTTTTTATAAGGCAAGTTAAACATCTTACCCTTCCTCTGATTATCTTGCTGCTGTTCAGAAAAAAAATAAAGGATAGGGGTCTGATACTTACTGTACTAACATCTGATACTTCCTGCAGAACACTGCCTCCACCCAACATGTGTTTTTAAACAAAATCCATAGTAGGTTCAATGGTCACAATTATTCACTTACGTTATGGTTTACGTGAGTTCATTTCTTGCAACAGTTGTAGGAAGGTGAGGACCCCATTCCGCTCTGCTCTCTAGGTCGATACTTAGGAAATGTAATTTGTCATCTGCGCCTCCTTTTCCTCCTGACTGGACAATATCATAGCTCCTTTTGATCAGTAAACTCACCCCTCCTCTGGACCCTGCCATGCAGGCAAGAGGTGTACTTTTATTACGTGATATGTTTTTATATATGATTAATCTTGCAGAAATCTCTTCTCCTCCTCCAGAAGTGGATACCCTAACAACTTGATTTCTAGCCAGGAGGCCTCAGACAGTTTCCCATTTTAATTTGATACGGTGCCCACGAATTCACAATATTCTTGTGTTGTTACACTAAAACAATATAGCTATTTAAATGGTGCCCAACCCAGCTCTAACACTACACCCCTTGTGGCTGCCTCCTTAGCTCTTTTAGAAAAATGAAGCTGATGTCAAATGTAAAATTTTCAGCCTGCTGGAACTGTTACATACTCGACACATTACTTACACATGCCACTTATAAAAACATAAACCCCAAGCCAAAGGCATCTCCTTCACTCCCACATGGCTGTAGCTGAAGAAGATGTCATTGACCATAAGGAAGCCAGTAAAACATTTTGCCTTAAAGCTACAGTGCTTCACACCAAAAAGACTTGCATTTCTTAGCAAATACGACTGCTTTAAGTTCACAATTTTATGGTAACTGAAGACATTTTTCTTCTAAAACTGGCCAATTACAGCAATTACGGGTGGTAGTCACACGCAGCAGTGGCTTGTGAGGGGCACAAAGGTACGACCTGATGAATGCCATCCAGAACCTCACACGCCGAGGAACACCGGCCTGCGCTTTCATTGTGAAAATGCTTTTTAATTGTTCGGGTTTTCTGAGGTAGATGTTACTTGGCCTTCAAATGAATAATTTAGGGCCTGCAAAAACTTTGGACTGGGCTCCTTAGAAATGCCAGCCGTGTGTGGAGGACATGCCAGCCGTGGAAATGAGAGAACGTGCAGCCCACAGCAAGCTTCCCGCTACAGCCTTTGCCACATGCAATATGAGAAGGATGAAGAAGTCAGCTCAGTCTCCAGAAGCATTCAGTTCCCGATGCATCTAGTGAGACTGGCGAGAAGGGTACACCAATAATGGTGATCTTGGCTTATTTATCAACCACAAACCTATTTCAATATCAACAAGCAAGTTAGAGTCAGTCAGAATGGCTGCCAGGAGGTCTCCATCTGAATGGGTTTCCATAGCATTCAAGCCACGCAGAGACACATAGTCCAAATAAGGGACAATGTTGACTATGCCGCTGTCCTAGGGTGGGGGTCAAAGGCTGGATAACTTATTCCAAATGCCAGCATACCTAGTCCTTTCCAGAACACTAACCAAAAATATTCATCTTTAAGAGTTCCTTGCAAAATTACTTATAATGAGTATTTTATTTAATAATGAGCACTTTAGAAATAAATGCCTTTGGTGGTTTTAGTGCATCACTATAGGAAAGCTTTAAAACGAATCAACTTGAACATTATAATCATAATGTTTGGATTGTTAAAACTGCTGACAAGATCAATAAACCATGGTGTCTTTGAGAGGCAGCAAAGTATCACTGATAGATTTCCGGGGGATAAAGATTTGAACAGCCTCCTGTTGCAGGCAAGCTTGGTCTTGCTGATACGCATGTGGAAAATGTCCCATAAAGTTAACAGAGGCTTTCGATTCTCAGGAGAAACCAAGCTGCCCCGTGTTCGGAAGTGTGTTGCTACAGGTAGCTTCTTGGATAGGAACTTACCTAAACCTGGCTCCCATGCCTGTGTTGATCACAAGCTTATTAAACATTGTGTGGTTGATATGACTTTAGAACATGCTGAGCAGGCAGGGGTTTTGGGGTTTGATTGGATCTTCCTATAACTTTACAG
Source organism: Egretta garzetta (assembly GCF_000687185.1). NCBI lineage: Eukaryota > Metazoa > Chordata > Aves > Pelecaniformes > Ardeidae > Egretta > Egretta garzetta. The sequence goes on along the minus strand of NW_009260028.1, from coordinate 5,256,248 downwards.
AAAAAAAATAATATTTCCCATAGTAATTCCTATCTCCCCTGTGCAATTACATAGAAATGTCAGACACTCTTAGCACCAGAACAATTAAAGCTAAACAGATTTTTTTTTTTTTTTAATTCCCAAGGAGGAAGAGTTAATCTAATGGCAAAAGACAGACTGTGTTGGGTAGGAAATCTCAGCTAGGCCTTGACTACTATAAGGGGCTGTAGGCAGACACGGGACTAAACTGTTGACACCTTGGATTCATGGTTTTCTACCCCTAGGAATGTGACTGAGAACTGAAAAAGAGGTGATGTAAAACGGGATCCTTTTATAAGACAGTTTGAAGGACGTGTGGATAAAATGATTACCAACTTTGTCAGATTCTCCATGTCTCTCAAGCTATTCCTTCATGAGAGTGTTTATAATGCTTAGAGCAATATTTCTTATGTGGCTAAAATACTACATAATCAGGAGTCCCCACTACCAAGGCTGTTACTTGAAGGATCCACAGCGTTTCATGGGCAAATCCAGGGGGTGAAATACAACCTTAATGAAAGCGGCTTGCAGCTCCCAGTGACTCAAGAGGACTGCATCTTTTCACATCAGGATTTAATTTGGTCCAAAGTGTACAAAACTTGTGTTGTGCCTTAGAGCTAATTGAGGATTTGTGGCTCTCTATCTCTCAGTTGGGAAAGGTCAGCCTTGAGATTTCCAGGTCAGAACTGTTTGACAAGGATTTAGTGTCATCCACAACGTGGGACATGTTAACAGGCTTTCTTGTTTAAAGGCAATGCTGTAACTGTAAAAAGAGGCTAAGAGGGCAAAACTGGGAGGAAAAAGAAGACGATTTAAGTGATTTATCCTTACACTTCAAGACTCTCAGACTAGAAGAGCGTTCCTCTTGTTGTATGAGGCATGCATGACTGACCTATCTTTCCATTCTTGCACTGCTGAGTTATTACGGTTTTGAAATGTAAATAGGAAAGACTTCATAATCTATGGGGTAATCTGCATGGGCTAATTTGTACCTTCCCAGAAAGCCTAGATCCTTGCTTGGTGAAACAGGGCATTGCAGAAGCTTAACCAACTTTTTCCTGTCTTTTGGGAAATCAAAGACAACACAGGAGATGAGCAGTGAGACGCACCATTTAATTACCGCTAACCCTTCTAAGCGGTCCTGTTTTTCCTAGGCTACATGGCTGGACAGTTGGAATCATGCTGTAGCATGGGAGAACATTACACTGGCCTCTTGTGTACCATACGCCTTTTCATTGACAAACTAACACTTTTTTAATGAGAGTTCCTGAGGTTGTTATCCAAACTACATTCCTTATCCCAGATCTCATCTTTAGCGCCTCTCCCAGAGGTATCCGGGAGTTTGGACCCAGACATATATGCGAATCCAAGGCTTGATCAGGTCCCAGTGAAGTCAATAAAAATATTGTTGGTGCTGAACAGATATCCACTAGGCTCAAAGGAAAAGTAAAAGCCATCCAAGAAGAAGTGGGAGACTTGCAGGTTCTTTTTTTAATCAAAATATACCTTCTTCTTCTCTCTCCCTCCCTTTATTTTTTTTCCAACTGTCTTAACTTCATAACTAGTTTAAAGCAACTGAGAAAATGTCTAAATTTTAAAATGTTGAATAGTCCTGGACCGATGCCTGAATAATGTCATGTCACCTTCCTGATACATAACTCTTAATTTTGGAACTTAGCAATTTCAGTCGACAATTTTTGGTGATGATAAAATACGGACATGTAGAAAAAGAAATACCAGGAGGTTGAGAAACAAACTTCTGTTCGCAGGTACCACTGTTTCCGGAAAAGTGGAAAAAAAAAAAAAAAAAAAAAAAGCACACCTGCAAAACTTCGGCGCGTTAAATGTTTCACAAGCATAACCTCGGGGTTATGTTAATGTCATCATTTACATGGGAACATTAATTTTCGAAACGTTTGTTGCATTAGTTAACCTGTTCCTCACAGAAGCGCAGGCTCGAGGGGTCGGGCAGCTGCAGGCTGGGGCG